>NC_024317.1:17375785-17417173 GCF_000523025.1 Cynoglossus semilaevis
TCATTAAGAGAGCCCCCCCCCTCCCCTACACAGACAGAGGGACACAGACATTTAAATATCCAGGACAGTCACAACAGACTGTACTGGTCTGAAAGATGTGTTTATACTTGGGCTGTGAACATTTGAAGTGTCTTATCTGATTAATCACAGTAAAACTCTGTGACTTTCTTAACCTGAGAAACGTAGTTTCTCCATTTAAGAAACTCTGCTGCATGGACTGTACTAAATGGTTTTTAAGCTCCCGTGGGCCACACAGAACATCTTGGCGGGCCGCATTTGGACCCCGGGCCTTGAGTTTGACACGTGATTTAAATAATCTCAAATTATTTAAAGCAAATACCACGATATTTTTTCACAGTGCTAATCTATACTGAAATGGTCGGTGTTAAAAAAGCCCTTGACATTTAGTCATAAATTAGGCTGTAACAAGATTTGTCCAAGTGAGACTCTAATGACCTCATTCACATGAAGTCATAGACAGACTGCAGCCAGGAAGAGGTTTTTAAACGACCCTGCAGTACTATTCCTAGCTATACTGCATATACGGTGTGTGTTTATGGTGGACGGGGTGATTTGTATGATGCCTCTGCTAATGTTGGCAGAGATTCTCAGGGCTACAAGAAAAATGTGAAGTGTGACCTCAATAACGGCCAGTGCACAGTCATTTTCTGTCATGAAATAAAAGGCCTCAGTGCTTCTCTGACCTCCCATCAGGCTGTTGGGTCACAAACATCCACCCTCCCTCCCTCCGATCCATACCTGTAATTTTGGGGATGCCCTCTAGTTTGGGAACGGGTAGAGTGATAATGATGCCCTGGGCGGTGCCCACCCATAACAGGCCCTGGCAAATCAGGAGACTGGTGACTCGCATGCTCTTCTGACCTGCAATGTAGAGAAGAAAACAAAACCTAAAACAACACTCGTATTCAACACTTAGTGCTGCAGGAAAAACACGAAGCTCAGAGAACAGCAGACGGTGGTGCGGCGGAATTTTGAGCTGCCATTGATTTTCAGGCAGAGCCAGGGTTTCCAGAGTGCTTTGGAAAAGAACATCCAGTCTTGGGGAGATGAAACATTTCAACATGTTTGTTAGTTATCCTGATTCAAATTTGTCTTTGACATGTCTCGACTAAAACCGTTCAGCTCCCACACAAATACGTAAGTTGGTAAGAAGGTGGATTTGAGTCCTTTATGATGGTGAGGACAAACTAACAAATATATTTATATATATATATACTGTATATATATATATGTATATATATGTATATATACATATATATATATATATATAAGGGGTGCTACAATATACTAAATTCACTGTTCGGTTCAGTTCGACACAAAAGTCAATATTTTTTCGATATAAAAAAGAAAAGTTTCTTTGTTGAAATATCCAACATCTGTTCAACTCAAAAGAGTAAAGTTTTCTATATAAATGTAATCTATCTGTTGCACCTGTACTATACCTGCCTAAAGTTCTGCGGGGCATACTTTAAAGTTAAAACCACATAAAACACCACTATGTAGAGATATTAATAAAACAAATGCATCTGGTGACTCATCCATCTGTGGGGCAACCCAACCTGTGGTACGTTCCTTATTAAAGAATGGACCATGTAAAAGAATCTTTAAGGTGCCTGGGCATGCCACCTTAAAACATCTTTAAGGTGGCATGGCTGGCTGGATCTCTCAGGGCGCACTCACACAAACTAATGTGTGTTGATCAGTTCCTAGTTGCTAGTGTGTAAGAACGTATTCTTGCTGAGGGTTTATTCTTCTCATTCTGGGGTTTTCCCATCACACTGAGCACAGTGTCGCCCTGTTATCCAAAGAACCATTAACCATCCTTTTCACGGCCACTGTAATAGAATTACAGTACAGAGTCATGTGAAGGAGTCACCCAGGACAATCCTCATTTACATATGTAGCTGTATTTACATGCTTGTTCAGTGTCGCCACGGATTAGAGTGATCTGCATGAGTGGCTCAACAACAGTGTCATTAATTAATTCAGGTTTTTCTTTTTTTTCTTTTTTTTTTCGCGCAGAGATGAATCGCCAGCAGCAAAGAGCTGATGCCGAGTCTACGAGCGGCACGAGCGGAGGATCGTATTCAGCCAACACAGCAGAAGCCTCTGGGTGGAGACCTTGGAGGGTCGCAAAGTGTTGAGTTAGACGCTGATGAAAACAGTCTTTATCTCCGAAACTGTCTGCCACCTGCTCACACAGCCCCGCAGTCCATTTGTACTTGGGTCGGAGCTTAAGTGAGAGAGTGGGGCTGATCAACACCCACTTTTGTGTGACCATGAAATTTGGAGATAAGTCGGAGGGAGTGCATGTCAGGCATCATGTATAAGACGAGTGATCAAAACGGATAATGACAAAGACACTGCAGCTTAAGGAAGTTTATCTTATCCTGCAGCCAGTTTCTGCAAACACAAACACACACACACACACACACACACACACACACACACTCATAACAAGCAGGCATGAAGAACCTGGATTTGCCTTAAAACAGGCAATGTCCCCACAGTATTAGACAGAGTATTATCCTCACCCCGAGGACAGAACTATTAAAGGCATTAGTAGAAAAGAGAACAGCAGCTTCATCCTGACCCCGAAACTCTGTTTACAACTGGAGTTCCCCACTGAGTATAAATCACGTTAAAGGGAGAGGATTACGGGAGTGTATCATTACAGCACGTCCCAGCATAAGTCAAGAAGAAAGCTGAAGGGAGCACAGACCTATTGACAGTGAGAAACTATCGGTATTTCATGTGCGCTGTCTGTGGTGGTAGAACATCCAGGAAGGGTCTTTTCTCATGTGAGCCCCGCAAATCACAACTCAACTTAAAGATCTTCTTTTTTTCCCCAGACCCTCAGGAAATGAGCCCAACAACTCTTTCTCTTTTGACCTTGCAACCCCCCACCAGGGGCCCGGCCTTGAGGCTGCCGCCATCCTACCTCCGATCTGCTGCATATTTCAGCAGGGCCAGTGATGCTGAGGAAAATGACCTCTGGATCAGCAGATAATGTGGCCGCACCAATCTGTTTTCCTTAAATCCTCTGTCTTTTTCAACTTTGATACGAAAAATGTTGTTTCTGATCACACATGCACCAGTGCAGTGATCCTGCTTTGGCCGCCTCAAAAGCCAAATCTGGATTGCCAAGCCATCCAAACGTCACAAAACTGGATTCCAGTATAAACATCAAATAATAATGTTTGAAAATATAAATATATATAAGGAAGTAGACTTGTTTCCAGAAGGTTGCAGGTTCAAATCCACCAGCCCCTGGGTCCCACTGAGGTACACTGAGAATGGCACCATCCCCCACAAAGTGCCCCCCGAGCTGCCCCTGCTCACTAGGCAGAGGCGATGTTTGCAGTGGTGTGCTGTCCATCGTGTGCTGTATATATATATATATATATGTGTGTATTTTAGGTTGACACTTGTTGTTGAAGATATGCATTCTTTCTAAATTCTGATTATCAGCCGCACAACGAAGAAAACCTTTTTCGACGAGGCGCTCTAGCTCAGCTCAGCGTTGCCCTAATTGCATCAATCAATGTCTGGCAAATCTCCAGAACTAAGAAAACATTGTCTAAATCCAGATGCAATTATAACCCTGCTCAAAAAAACTCTGAGTGATCGTCATATGCAGCAAAACAAGCTAATGGTCCATCGCTTGAACATATTGAAGGCAGGAAGGTATTGAGTCGCATGTACAGTTATTCCCATCAGATCATTTTAGGGATGCTTCAGTGCTATCTAATTTGTTTGCCATAATGCATACGGGCGCAAACAGACAGCGAGGATAGCTGATAAATATTTCATCGCTCCTGAAGACAGTTATATAGGAAGTAAAGGGCTACTTTAAATTGATTGCAGTGAGGTAAGTAGGCTTTGAAGCAGAACAGATGAAAGCAGACAAGTAGTGAAAGGGAGAAAGTGGAGCAAAAAGGGGAATATTAGCTTAAAAGGGGATAAAAAAAAATAGACTGAAACACAAAGGAAAAACTGTGTGAAATGGACTTCATATTGCCAATTATCCGTATTTTAGGAAAGGATGTCGTATGTTTCCCTATAAAAACAAGCACGTTTCCTTGGAAACCCGGATAACAAAAATGTTGAGAGTTTCTCTTCAAATACTTTTCATTAAAGGGACATTTTAGCCAATTTCTACATATGGCGTTGTTATGAATGCTTCTCCAGCACGGCGGCCAACACCTCCCACACTACTTTACTTTACTTTAACCAAAGTTGTTCGAAACAACTGTGTGGACGACAGGATTATGTCCCAAAGGTCAAATAAATAAAATACTAAAGGAAAAAAATGACCCTTATACTGAGGTCTAAAAATGTTACTTTGAAAAGAAAAGCTGGAAACATTGGTCTAATGTCTTAGTGAAGAAGGAATAAAAAGAGAGCGTGTCGTGAGCAATCCGTAGTCCAATATCATAGTTTGCAAATGAAGTGTGAATCCCTGTGAGGTACGCAGTTTTCAGCAGGGTGGACCGTGTGGAGATGTTGATTTCCTGCAGAAGCTCCAGTGTTTCCGTGTGAAACAGGCGAATGGAGGAGCCCTCGGAGAAGGCCATCCACACTCCGCCCCCCGCACAGGCCATGTGTGTGACGCTCACCGTCGGGTCTGGATGGACTTCAAATTTCTGTCATGAAAGATAATATTCCAAATATCAGCGGTGAACCTAAACCCAATCACATTTTATCAAAGTGTGATTGGCTTCTAACATAATTGAACAAACCTTTTCTCCATAAATGGATTAAAGTAACAAAAGGAAAAAAAACACTGTTCATTTTTGTTCTATTTTCTGTTCATTTTATACTGTACTCTGATGAGGTCAGGCTCTTGTTGTTCATCTGCTGAATGGTTTTTGAAGGGTTTTTTTCAGTAAATAAAACTCTTTAATTCTGTTATTTCAGGACCTGACAAACGACTTTGCATCGTCTCCCTGGTTTCTAAGTTTGAAGAGCAGACTAGAAAAAAAACAGAGCTTAATGAGTTACTCTAAATAAATGCAATGGGCCTTATCATAGAAACACATGCTGCCCCTGAGGTGGAAGGCGTGACAAGGGCTGGTTCAGGCATCATCTTAGAACTCATATCACTGTCACTGCATGGGTTTGATGAGCCCGGGCAATTAGTCAACAAGAGCAATTTGGTGAAGATGAGAATGTGCCCCCAACCCCAAACCCAGAAGACCAACACACAGGGATTAACAGCGGTTTTCGTGCCCTTGCCAGTGGCTCCTGCTTTGTTTGAAATTAAGGCGAAAGGAAAGGAAGCTTTGATGTGTTTTTTTTTTTTTTTTTTTTTGCTAAGCTCTGTCTGGTAAAGAATATAAAATACAGGTCTTGGAATTTCAAATGCGGCTTTCAAAAAGTTACACATCCATAAGACACACAAAGGCACATTTCACATTCAATAAGCCACTGCAATTGAAACCATTTGACAGGTCTGTTATAATATCTGACAGTGTGTGCTGCATAATTATCACATTAATCATTATGAAGCCTGATGGCTGTGAGAAGGATATGCTGCTAATCGATGGCTGCCATCCTGCTCAACATATGTTGGAAACCACCTGGTGCTAGTCTGTCTGGCAATTTAAATTATTTAAATAAATGACTTGTGAAAATTATATATTTTTGGTTTTCTAATGTTAGGAGTGAGATTTTAATTTAAATAACAAATAAAAGAAAAAATAACACATTTCATGCACCGTTCTCAATTCATTAACTTCTGGCATACTTGTAACACTCTCCAGCCCAGGAGGGGGCGGTAATGCACCAAAGGTTAATTTGCCAGCCAGGTGGATAAGATTCCTGTTGTGTGCACATTGTGCAACAAAGGGTTTTCTGATAAATGAAGCACTTTAAAAACAGGTAATCTCAACATAAAACACAACAGAGAGCTAGCTGTTAGCTAATGTTAGCTACACCAGTCCTGGTGCAGAGAGCAAAGCTAATGTTAGCTACACCAGTCCTGGTGCAGAGAGCAAAGCTAATGTTAATGTATTTATCCATTTATTGATTCAGTGGCTAAACTCATTTTTAACTGAAAAACTTTGCTTTAATGTGTCAAATATTGTTTGATTGATGTGATTGAAGTAAATTAATCAGAAATTTTCTTTTTTTTTTCTAAAGAATAACTCACAGATGTTGATTTCACTATCTTGATGATATCTTACTGACACTGGGTGAAAAAAAATTCACGACTGCTTCTTCCTCGGCCAACATCCTGGTATTAGTCTAGAAAATCCAGCAGTGCTTACAGAGATGAGGTGGGCAGTGGAGCTTGACAGTGGTAATGCGCCCTTTCCACTCAACTCTGCCGTGTCACACTAACAACAACACAGCGCACACACACACACACACACACAGCCTTCTGTAGTTGTCTGCACACAGTGTGAAGACAGGAGAGCAGCAACCACGAAGGCTACAACTCCTCTAAACAGCTCATTAGTTCTTCATTACATCAGGTGACACCATATATCTGTGCTCAGAGCTAAGTGTGAAGTACAAAGCCCCGGCTGGGGGCCGAGGACGGGGTTAGTGTGATGAGACGGAGCAGCTCGAAAGGAACTGGACGTGAAACAGGAGTCGTGGACTGGACGTGTGAGCGACAGCAGGGAGTGGGGAGAGTGAAGGAGTGGAGGGAAGACCAGGCTGGAACAAGGTCTGTCACTCAGGGTGGATCGATACTTGTTCACTCATGTCTGTATCTTTAAGGCTGTGTTAAATTACAGGTGGTAAAGTCTTCATGGAGTACTGTTTGTAGTGGGTGGTATTAGTGACTCAAATTCACCATGGAAAAGCCTCTGGATGGGGCTTTGCATTGTGTTCTGTAGCAGAACATTATAGGTGTTCTACACCCTGCCCTCCTTCTGCGAGACCAGGGGTTTTTTATTTGATATGATACGATCACTTTTTATGAAACAACAATTTGACAACATTTTAGTCATATAAAAATGACATTACTTAATTTCCACAAAATATAACCTAAATTGTTTAATTGCTAATATTAAGGGACTGAGGTGTCTAGTGGATTTGATCACATGGGGTCACTGCTTTCTTCTGGTCAGTGGTCAGGTGACATGAATGGATCAGTTCAATTTTATCATCACTGGGGGGTGTTGCAACACAAATGCCTGCATGTAGTACGTTACCCTAAAATATGTGGAAGTGACACGTGCGCTATTTTCATTTATTAATTACTGTCAGTAAAGTATTAGTAAACATTTCCTGTATTATTTTCACCCCTCCATCTCATATTAGCAAAGCTGATCTAAAGATCTCTGATTTCTGGATATAGAGAGGGGTGCTATAAAAAAGACACAGAATAACTCAGAGTATAAATACTGCTGACATCGTCCTTTATCAAACTCACACCCACCCAGCACATACATGTACACACAAGTACACGCATTAACACAAACAGATGCAAACTGCCATCATCATATCAGATAATTAATAATTAAGAATCTACAATTTGCAAATTGAAACCGAAAATGGCTGTCAGCCACCGTCCATCCACTCAGCCTCGCCTTGACATCGTCAATATGCACGGTCATTTACACACACTGTGGAGAAGTGTTTTAAATTCACTGAAGCACCTAGTGGTTAAAATACCCTCTCAACACCCAGAGTGTGTTTGTGGAGGCTCCAACCTCAGGTTCGACGCCCGCCAGCATCAGCATTTGTAACCAACAGGTTTCGCTCTATTTCAAATTAATTGACATCCTTTAAATGGATTCCCAGGTGATTTATCCCAGCTATAATCAGTTGAATGTCACTGAAAACTGGATGTTCAAATTTAGATCTTTTTACCGGTAAAATATTCTGATGCTGACTGAAATGATTACCATGACGTTAACAGTGACATTTTCTTTGCTCTATTAACCACTGTCTTAACAGTGTCATTTTCTTTGCTCTATTAACCACTGTCATTTCTTAGGATTTTTTTTTTATTTCATGAAAATGTCAAGTCAACCAATTATTATTATTATTTTATTTATTTTTTTACCAGATTTCATGAAAATGTCAAGACAACAAATTATTATTTTATTTATTTTTTTACCAGTCTTTTAAACAGGCTCACCAGAAGAGTACACACATACACGAATGTATCCTTTTGACTCCAGGTTGTCTGTCCTGGGCTCAGATTTCATACATGACGTCTGACCTGGGGCCATCTCTCTGTCTGTAAAACCCTCTGCTGATATTGTCACGCATTTTATTGCCCCTTATTGCCAACTCTCTTTTGGACTAGCACTGGTGTAGTGCTTGCTGCTAGTGCTACAGAAGCAATCATACCACCATGGGGGCCTCTATCCAGGGTAGTTAAAGTGGAACAGGCAATAAGAGACAACGTTCTATCCCCTTCTAAACTGCTCCACGATTGGTCAAAACCTCCTGTAATGGGATTGAATTGGAAAAGAATGTAAACAGGGCCCATTGGATGGACCGTTAGAGTCATTCTGTCTCTCGGGTCACCTAATCTACCGTACATTTTCAATGGCGCAATCACCGTGTTTATATGGACACAAATGAACAGAGAAAATAGCTGTTCAAGTAAAATCACCAATCTGAAGACTTTGACTTTATTCTGTACAAGATGACAGGGATTTTATCCTGAACCAGAGAGGGTGGTTTCTGTTGATCTTCATCAGGGTTAGGGCCAAACACCTCTTCTAGACACCTCTAAACTAAGGTTTTAACAAGTCTGTCCTGAGAAATGTGACCCCAAAAAAATAAAGAATTCATTTTCTTGATGATTTAAATAATGTAATTCTGAACGGTTGACTGCATGTGTTGGAACTTAAGTGTCAAAGACCAGACGACAGAACTCGACGTCTGGACTCACTGACTAAATCACATAATTGTAAGGAAGAGTGATGACGCTCAGTACTCCCACAGTGAGATCATCAAAACCGACCAATTATTCGGCTGAACGTCTCTGA
Source organism: Cynoglossus semilaevis (assembly GCF_000523025.1). Classification (NCBI taxonomy): domain Eukaryota; kingdom Metazoa; phylum Chordata; class Actinopteri; order Pleuronectiformes; family Cynoglossidae; genus Cynoglossus; species Cynoglossus semilaevis. The sequence goes on from NC_024317.1 coordinate 17,384,767, forward strand.
TGGTTTTTATGCATTTCCCTTGGATAACAGAGCCACTTTAACTGCAGACTCAAAAACACAGAGTTACAGGTGGAAGGTCACGCAGAAGGGTTTCTCATTTTTCAGTAAAACCCCTGTTTTTCTGCTGGATGACCTTGTCTGAGTGTGGACAACAGCTAACTCCCTGGAGCCACCTACCAGGTCATCAACATACAACAAAACCCTGATGCTGTGAAAAAGCAGAAGCAAAAGTGTTACTTTTACAAAATCTGATAAATGTCTTCAAGGTAAAAAAGAAGATTTTAGGTTATGTCTGCAAGACGGTGGTGTAAGATTAACTGGTGTTTTGTTCGTTGCACACAAGTCCAATATTGGCCAGACAGTCTTCCTTGGAAGCAGGGAAATACCACAGACCGACCCCAGGCTCGTCACCACACGAGTGCCAACCATTTCTAGCAGCTGCCACTGAATCTCCTGACTCCACGGCTGGTAATAAAGCATTCTTCTTCAGGATTCTCTTTGAACGACTGTGGACACCGTGGCTGTGGAGCTAGCCATGTGAGTGCCACACTTTAGTGGTCCATATTAACTGCTTCTGCAGTTTGAGGCTCATCTCTCACCCTGTCGGCTGCATGTATGACTAGGCAGGGAGTTACACCAGCAACACTAAATTTGATTTGTGTGAGAAAGTATTTTGTGTGTAAACATGCCCTGGCTCTGAATGAAGTTTTGGATCGTTATGTTCGGAGGCAGTGATTTTTGAGGACGGAGTCTGGAATGTGTGTGTGCCGGCTGTATGAGCCGTGCAGCTCCACAGGCACTGGGCTGAGGAAAAACAGCTTTCTTTTTTTTTGTCATTAAAGGTCAGGGTGACGGTCCAATAACACGGTCTCCTGATCTCTGAAAAACTAGGTCCTTGGCTGCTTTTTACCCTTCTCTCTCAGAGCAGGACACCGAGGACGCTGATGAAATAGCGGGATGGCTGAATCACATCAGTAGCAAAAATTAACATTTTACCGTCTTTTTTCAGGCTGTGGGCCCAAAACCAAAGCTGTCTTAGTGTCTTTAAACTGTCAAAAGTAAGGTTGTGTCAAAATATTAGGAATGAAATATTTATCAGCTCATGAACCCTCGCCGCATGCTGTCATTACACTGTCTTTACACACGGCTGTTGTATTGCCGGGGTTTTGATAGCTGTATAATTTTCATCTATCCCCTTTAGGCTGCAGTATAAATAATTGAATAGTACAAAGCACAAACTATACTGATAGGTTTCCAAGTCTGGATGACTTCTTTGTTATTTCGACAAAGGCAATTTGAAATCAAAGCAAGTGAGGAGTCGGACTCACTGCCAGTAGACTGAAAATGTGTATTTCAATGACACTGAAGAGTCAAAGAAATCTGTGAAGATTTAAAGACAGGCCGAGGAGGAGTGAGCAGATCTGTGACGTCAAACGAGGCGAGCCGCCGTGTCCAGCAAAGACACGGATAAACGATTCAAAAAGGTGCTGCAAATCTAACAAAGCGTTCAAAATCCACGGGGGGAAACAACAGAAGGAAGCTAAATGAATGTGAGCCTCGCTCCGAGTCATGTCTCCTGCTTCAGGTGCCAAGCTCTGCTTTTTCCAGATCCCAGATATGCACCGGTGCCCCCTCTGTGAAGTCAGCTCTCGGGAGACTGCATTAGCCAGGAAGACAAGGTTAGCAAAGAGCTAACCAGACCTGAGCAGCAGTGGGGGTACAGTGAACCAGAACACTGCATCCGCTACATGGCTATTCAGATGATTAAGCCTGTGTCTCGGGGGGATGGTAAAGGGTAAAGAAAAAGGAGGTGGAGGAATAAAAATAAGATGTCTGAGCTCAGTTCACTCAAATGTGTGAATCTCAAGGACGACTTCACCGGCTTCAAATATACGTCACACCTGAGTTTTCCTGTCTGACGTTCATAGTTTGAAGCGGGCAACACAAAGGAGGGCACATCTCTTCTGGCAAGTATACAATGGAGGCAGAAACTACATTTTTCCAAGCTTTATAGCTAAACGCTCATTGATATTTTATGATGAATGTGAATGAATGAGGCGACAGTGGGTTCATAGACCTCTGAGCAGCTCCCAAGGTCCTGGTTTCCTGAGCAGTAACGGGAGCAAAGCCCCCGTGCAGCCCCATGTGAAGCCCCTGCTGTGTTTGATAATGTGTTTTTCTGCATGCTTTAGGTAAACGACACACAGCATACGCAGTAACACAGGAGAATATATTCCTCCAGAACCGTTCTCCGAGTTGATCTTTGACTCGGGCCTGCTCGGTGATATCAGCCCAGTCCCAGCAGCAGTCATTTATATTTCTACCGCTCAGAATAAAAGAGCACCGACATCGACTTTCTAAGTTGTCAGTGCCTTAGGAATACATCGCCACGGTGACTTCACGTCACATCTTTTAACCTTGAAACCTACCTGATCAAAAACTTAAACTCATAAAGTATCTATTGTACAGACGGTGAAAACTGACGAATAATCTTTATGAGATTCTTCTATTTTTCTCACCGTTGTTGTAATACCTCCATTAAAACCAATGTGTTTTGCTAACTGTCAGTGTGTTTTTGTTTTTGTTCCAAGGGTTGTTTTGCTTTCTACTTATCGTGACTGTTTTCTTGTTCAGGGAAGGTCTGTTTAGTACACACACTTGTGCTCAACAAAAGACCTTGTACATTTTCATCAAGAGAAGCCCACACACACAAACACACACACAAACACACACACAAACATAATTAAATGGTAATGGTTTGCATTTCAGATTTGTGATATCACATTAACGTTACCCAGCAGAGTATGTTTTTCTCTATTCATTATCAGGCACCACCGTTGAAGATGCCCTCCTTCCCCTCGCCCGACCCCCCCACCCCTCCACGGCTCTAATGTCACACAGTATAGATGAACACCTTGGAGGAAAACTTTAGCATGACAGATACAAGAACCCGGATGGTTCTCTGAAGATAATGGCGTGAATTCCTGCGCCATAACTCGGAGCTCGGCGCGTTGCTGCAAAATAAATCTGATAAGTGTTTGTGTGGAAGCCTCTCCGCAAAAATTCGACTGTTCCACGAAGGCTTTGATCTGTTGTCCATGCAGCAGCTCCAGGCAGTATATCTTGATGACATCACAGATTATACAGCTGGCTCTATGAGGCTGTGTGCATAAATCTTTTTTTTTCAAAGTTGAAAAGAGGGAAAATTTTCTCGAAAGGTGAAGGAAAAAAAAAACTAACTAATGACAAAAAAACAACCTTGTGGAGAAGTTTCATCCGTGGACTCATCCATTCAGGTCTCTGGACCATGGTTTAGCTAAGACTTGGAATATTTATCAGCTGCAGCTGTGAGAGGAGTCGACCTTGCAAAAAAAACCAACTGCTGGTTATATGTACATCGAGTTACGAGTGCTCAACCGAGCTCCATTTTTTCACTTGACGCTGTCTCTCTCACTGTCCCCTCGCCGGGTTATTTATTTAACCCATTTTATAACAACAATATAAAATGTTTTCTTAATTATTATTATTTGATATTATCAATGTATTTGTTTATATTTATGTTTTTGATGTTTCTATGAGGGGTGGAGTTCAATTAACGATCCATCTACCTTTGTAAGTCAGCCACACATCCGTCAGCCCCCCGTCCATCCGTAGGCCCAGCCATTCATTAATGTATGCAGCCACACATCCATCCTTCCATTGTTATAGCTCAGGTCTGGACCCTGGTTTGTTCGTTTACACTGCAGCAGTGTAACCGTGCTGTTACCTGAGTCCTCAGACTGGGCATGTCCACCACCGTGACTGTGTTCCCACAGCTGGCCCACAACGAGTCGTCTAACACCAGCAACGTTCTCACTGGTTCTGAACCCAGGTTCACACTTTGGCAGGAGTCGGAATTCCAAAGATCATCTGGAAAAACAAAAGTGAAGGCTGATGAAGTCAGGAAAAAATGAAATGTTTAAACAAATCAGTGTTGGATCAAAGAGAAACAAATACAAAGAGTGATTCATAGAATTTATCATTTCAAATCTGACTAGTACTAGGGTCCAGGTGATTTGACATTTTATTTATTGAAACTACTAACGTTTCTTTGTGACATCACAATGTGTGTGCGTGAAATCAAAGTGAACGATTTTGGCAGATTATAAAACACCTAGCTTGTTGTTACAGACACTTAAAGAATAGACGGATTCTCCTGAGACACAAATATTTGGACCAACACCCTGACAAGGTTCCTTTCACAGAAAAAGGTCTCCATTTGTTAGAAATTCCTAAAGTGATGTAACATTTGTGGGAAAGAAATGTTGGTGTCAGTCGTCACATTTTTAAATAAAAAATATATATTATAATTGTATAATTATAAAAACATACGTTTCATTTGCCACAATGTTTTCTCTGTTTAGAGTCATTACTTTTATTCCTGCCTACTTGTTACAGCCAGATGCACTGGTGTTCATTTCAAAAGATATTTCTGAAGACGTAAGAAGTTATTAAGCAATTACCGAAGCATCAGTGAGGGCAGCTCACAGTGGAGGCTTGTTTTATTTCACTTTAATGAAAAGCGACTGTGTGAGAGAATCTAAACTGCTGCTCGACTAAATAAAGACCACGGACCTCTATTTAAATCTCAGCACACAGCAGCGCAGACTTCGCCACCCACATGCTAATAACTCTTGTGTACACTTTAATCCACTTGCTGACTTTCTTCCACTCTCTTACTGTCTCACCCGCTCTTCTGCTTCATCATTGTGAAATTGGAGCAGAATCCCTTTTTTCCTTTGACTTTTAATCACACGGCACCCTTCTCAGCTGCCACAGAAGCACATTACAGAGTGAATTACATAAGCATTTCTTTTGCTCTGCGTTAATGAAGCTAAATTACAGAAGGGACGGGGGTGGTGGGGCGGGAGGGTCCATCAAGCCATTTAATTAACATTTGGAGTTGTTTATTTCTCCCTTTCATAGCAGAATGGCTTTACAATAGCCCCTGACTTCCCCTGACGTTAACTGCTTGGCATGTTAGAAAGGTCACGTTCCCACCTTTTTAAAATTGTACGCTTGTGAATGTCTTTCCATCACTGTGCACTTAGCACCGACACTGCAACTTATTTTTGACTTCTCTGGGTGGAACTTTTTTTGAGCTGACATGACGGCTGATGTGTATCTCACTGACACAGCTCTAAATTCAAGCTTCTTTTTTTAAGCTGTTGCAGGCTTATTTTAATAGACATTTAGAGGCATAAATCTTTAACAGATGTGCCGCATTCACAAACAATCACAGCCTCCAGAGCTTTTCTCCAACCTCCCCTTTTTTCATATACAAAGCATGAATAGTAATATTTAATCGGCATGCAGCAGCTTGGCGTAATTAATCATCCTTTCTGCTTGAGAGGGAAACGAGTGCACAGGCAGAAGAAAGGCAGACACGCTGATGCGCTCAAGCCAGGTACGAAAAAAAAAAAAACAACAACGAAAAACAAGGTGATAGGAGTACTGTGTTTCCACCGGCTGTGAGGACAGCAAAGTACTGCTGAGATGGTGTTAAGTACACACACCAAGCCCACCCCACCTCCCATCTCCCCCTCCTGCGGCCATTGTGCAATGCCTTACTGAACATTTCATGCCATTTACCACATGGTGAGGTGTTGTTTTCATACTTACCCTAGGTGTGAAAATGGCTAACACTACGACATGTGACTCCAGGGGAAAAGGCGGTCCAAGGTTTATATTATGACCATGCAGACAAAAGTGTACTATGAAGTACTGCAGTGATTTCCAAACACTGCGCCGTGGCACACTAGTGTGTCGTGTGAGATCATTAGCTGTGGAAAATGATCCAATTTTACCTAATTGGGCTGAAAACTAATATTTATTTATTGCAAATAATTTTCTTTGCTCGTCAAACCATGAAAGGCATAACAATTAAATGCTCTTCTGCTAGGTGGCAGCAGATGTCTATGACAACTAAAAAAAAAGATAATCAGCTGTTGAAGAAGATCTTTGTGAGTGTTTTCTTTCTTCAATCCCTGCCAGGATATCAGCATTGACTTTAACTAAATAGGCTGAGATTTTAGTCAATTATGAGTTCATTTGAACTAGATGATTATTATATTTTATTACATATGAAAATACTGTATATTGTGTCTGTGCCATATGTTATGTTATAATTGCTTAAATGCAGTAGTACAACTTAATATTATGTTGTTTTTTTATGTAACCATTATTTGACCAGTTGAGTCTCTCCAAGGGGAAAATCACTTTTCTAAGACAGACCTGTTTCAAATACAATGCATTAACAACGTAAAACTAAATATATTTGAAACCTGCGTTATGGTACAGGATATACTGAATAAATTAAAACCTTTACAAACATTGACAGACTTCAGTTTTACAGCATCCACTGGCTAATATGGTCTTTTTTGTTTGAAATTTTTTTCTGTTCAACCTTGTGGGACTGAAGTTCTTAACAGAACGTCCTGGGAGCCCGACCCATGTGTGGGTGAGGTGATGAAAGTGGAAGGTCTGTACAGAATGTCTTTGTAAACGCTCCACAATACAAGAATAGATGGTCAGAAAAGTGTTAAAAAAAAAAACTCAAAGAAAACCTATGAGAAGTCTTCATCAATATTATATATTAATAAATATTAAAACTACTGTAGGTGGAAACACCCTAACCTTTTCATGTGCAGAAGTATAACCAACTACCTGAAAATCGCACTTTTTGGATGATTGACTCCCATCGTGAATATTTATTAAAAAAAAAATTAGGATTAAAAACATATTGAATCTTAAAAAACCTATGCATTAATCACGATTAATTGTAATCACAATTATTAATATTATTAATGTTACATTATACATCATCTGTGTTGATGCCTTTTGTTGCTTTGTGTATATATTTGTTAAAAAATATATAATACACCTTATATAATATATAATATATATACATTTTTATTTTATATATATATATTTTATTAAAACCTGTCAGGCAGAGAATTGCACCATCACTTCAAAATTACAACAAAGCCTGAAGTCTAAAACAATGGATGTCCATTTGTGCTAATACCCAATGATCTGACTCCTTAACCCAGTACGGTTTGCATTTGTAATAAGAAAATGTACCACAGAGAGCAGCAGCAGCAGCAGCAGCAGCAGCATCTACTGCTGACACAGTAAAGGTAAACAATTCCATAATGATCTCACCATTGTCATTTCTCCTGTAAACTTTTATGGTACCGTTCTGCAGACCAGCAAACAGGAAGCGAGACGAGTGCTTCAGGCACAACACCGGGCAGCCCTCAGGGTTCTGGTGTGTCAATAGACATTGTGCTGCAGTGTCCACACTGCCATACACCAGAATCCTGAAAGTGAAAAAAAAAACAGCAGCACAAACAAATGTTATAAATGAGATTCGTTTGAGATGACAAACTTCCTTCTTCTTCTCTGGGCGTGATTTAACAGTTCACTTTGGAGCGAAGCTTTGTCTCGGAGCAGCCTCTCTGTCTTTTCATGTTTGATATCCCATACCAGCAGTCAGGAATCTTTTTGTGTTCTTCAGCATGACAAATGCAAACTGCCATTTATATCTCTCTGTGTGAGAGGAAAATGTCAAGCAGGAGTGAAAATGGCAGACTAGAGTGTGCTGAATTGCTGAAAATTTGTTTTCTTTTCTTTTTGTTACTGTAGGATGTTTTCTTTTTTCTCTTGGCCCAGACAGATAATGAAAGAGAATGCATCAGCATAAAAAAACTGCTGACCAAAAATGCGGGCTCTCACACAGTCTTTTCACAGGTTTGGACAAAAAAACAAAAGAACTGTAGGGGCGTACTCAGTAAATATGGAACCAACTTTATTAATGAAACCTTTAACCAGAGACCAATTAGAATGGACTTTCCACTGTCCAAAAACATGCTACCAACCTGGGATTGGCTTCAGACCCCGCCCTTCCCACCCCTGGCCACTATGAATGCTATTAGAGGTAGACGATTAAATGAAGAGCAGCCGTGAGGCTATGTCGCTGTACAAGTTTGAAAGGTTTTTTTTTCTAAAAGAGGAACTGTGGTACTGCATATGCAACCCAGGAGTGGCAGAGAAGTATGTGAGTGTGGTGAAGGACACAGTGGTGAGGCGCGCAGTCAGAACGGCAGGTGGGTGAAGGTTAAGGGCAGGGCGCATCAAGGTCCAGCCCTGAGCCCCATGTTTTCTGTTGTTTGGACCATGATGTTTGTGAATGAAATATAAAATACCTAAATGTAATACCTTGTGTAATAGTGATGTAAGTATGTGTGTGTTCTTGGTACAGCTATACATGTGGAGACAAAATTTGGACAAATACTATTGTTATGTGGACACATGCACACATGGCAACATTTCCATTTATGCATTTAGCAGACTCTTCTATCCAAAGCGACAAGAGGAGGATTAACAATGAAGCATGTGGTTCCTCTGGGAATCAAACCCAGGACTCTCTCTGCTCTCTTCTTCCAGGGCAGGAATACTAACCGCTGCAGTATAGAACCACATTCAGCAGATACTCAGTCACAGTGCATTTAACACTGGTTCAAGACTGAGTTTGGAGAATTAAGATTAGACATTTATTTGTAATTGTAATAGTTGAGGTTTGAGCAGGAAACTCAAGAACACATATGTCCATATAAGGTGTGTGTGTGTGTGTGTGTGTGTGTGTGTGTGAATGTGTGATTACTTCCTCACCGGCCATCGTCTAATCCAACACAAATGGTGGTGCCGGTCCCTGAGGCTGCCTTGTGAGCTCCAGACTCCATTTCTTCTGCCTTAGAAGGTCCAGGAACATACTGCAGACACCTGACAGCCCCGTCCACCTGCAGGCTCTTCACAGCCCGTGGCATTGGCCTGTTAAGGGAAAATATTTCTATAGTCCCATGAGAGCCACCCCCTCCACCTGCCACCTGCACAGAGAAACAGAGGAAGGATATATTCCAAAATATCACACTGCAGCCATGGGTTTGATCAAAACACCAAAGAATTTTAATATTCCTCTGACGTGTGTGTTCAGGTACACAATGTAATAAGAACCACGAGGCAGTGGTGGCCTAGTGGTAAAGGAAGCGGACTTCGGTCCGGAAGGCCCCAGGTTCGAAAACAGCTGCCCACTGTTCACTTGGTGATGGGTTAAATGCAGAGGTTAAATTTCATTGTGCATGGTGTGCTGTGCTGTGCTTTGTCACAAATGACAAATAAAGATAAGTTTAAGTTTTAAGTTTAATGACGACCTTTCAAGATCATTTCAGTTCAATATTACTTCAGATTCTGTCCTCACATTCTTCCTTTTTATAAAAAAACACTTAGAATTAAAACCATCTCATAGCTTTTATTCACTACACACCTCTCCACTGTCAAAGATTCCAAGAACTCTATAATCTCTCCAGACAAGTAAGATGAGTTTCTCTTTTCTTCAAAGACCCAGAATTTTTCAACAATTCTAAACTTGTACTTTTCATTTGATCAAAGCAGTGTCTCCTTGAGTTGTACAGTACTGGGGTAAGTTCTTCATTTCATTTCGTTTTACATTTATTTGTCCATTTTATTCGTAAAGCCACCATTAAAAAAATGTACATTTAGAGTGCACTCAAACTAAGGCCAGTTGCTAAAGTGGTAATTGACCCCCTTCCCTGTACCCTCTTTTGCCCGCACTCACATTAACCCGAGGCTATTTGGCACTCACACAAGCCCTAGAATCGATGCTTTAGTGGGCAATCATGTTAGGGCGCGGTACAACGGCCCAGAGTGCAGCCTCAGCCATTTTAATTGGAAAAACAGGTTTAACATGAAAATAAAAATACAATTAGAACTCCCCTCAAAAATAATATAACTTTAATTTAATAGTCTAAATATGATTTTTTACTTCATATTAACAAAACAAAGTGAGACTAAGCATTCAGAGGAGATTCAAACCCCAAAGACAAACTGCTAGTCTCATTGGAGACTCGATTTCCCACGTGGTCTTTGTGCACACTGTTCCACCCCAACATCGAGACAACCACAACAGAAGGAGCCCCGTGACCCATCCTTGATGCACTCCCTATTAAGGTGGCACTGTTCCCACTCGGAAACAATTAAACTGTCGCTGTGGAATTTTCAGTATCATTTCTTTCTTTCATTACTCCTGTGTAAGGTTGAGGGGAAGGTCCGTAAAACAATACAAGGCGCATCGTGGAAAGAATACCAGCTGTCTATTGGTCCAGCATGAGCTACAAATACGATCATTTGCTCCTCTCCTTCATGCTCCCCACTATTTGCATGCAATCATGTGTTGGATTCGTATCAACGCGAGGAAACTGGACAGAAGTGATTCTCCAGGCTCTTGACTTTAGAATGAACCAGAACACATGATATTCAGGTCTACACTGGGACAAGGGAGACATACCTTACGGCCAGGAGACATTGTGCGATTTTGGAATGTGCAGACAAAAAAATGACTATCGTAGAAACGTGGAGATGTCTTACACCATGAGACAAGTTCAAGGATGGCCCTTGTTAGCATCTTGTGACCAAAGATAACCCAAAATAGAATTGTAGCGTGTCAGAAATTTAGGATGACTAAGTCATAATGTGTCAGCTTCTACGTCTACTAATCTTCAGATTGTTTTGTGTGCACAAAAATGCCACAACAATCATTCTCCTTGTTTGTTACGTACATTGTAACCTTGTCATTGCGCAATCTGCACACATCACAGTAGACATCGTACCGAGGTTTATCAGATCCACGTTGCATAATATGTAATTCGATGGTCTTTTAAGATTGCTAAAATCACATTACAGTGACCCCGCCTTGTAAAAAACATTAATAAAAGTATGTGCAGTAAGAAGCCCAAAGGCAAGAACCTCAAACCACTGTTCCTCCTCACATTTCTAAGTGTACCTCCTTACTTCCTTCTCCTCTTTTCACGTAACACCTTCAGCTCTAATCAACTGAAAACCCTCTGTTTTTGGGGTGAATACAGTGTCCTGACAAAGTCATCACTACTTATTTGGAGAAATAGATCTTTGGAGCTGGGCCCTGGACAGACTCCTCCTCTCACTTTAAAAAAGCAACAACTACAGAAACCGAAAATACTCTGCCAGCATTAATGAGATTGTATTGGACACAGTGAGGGAGCCCAGGAGAACAAACATGATAGCAACAGAAGAAGCCAAGAGGATGAATCACCATTGTTGAAATACCTAATATAAAAAAGGTAGAAAATGTCTCCATCATGGACGTTTGCCATGAACCTAAACACTGTCTGTAGGGTTTATGAAGAGTTGATGTAAAATTCAGTATAAGAAGAAAGATTTAAGGGGGAAAGTGGGCCAAGAAGGCAAACTGGGAAACACTGGGTAATCACTCTGATTGGACATAATGTCATTACTTTGATCAAAGCATCCGAAAATTCCCTTTATCCCATCTCACATTAACATGATTACTGTCATTCCCTATTTGACAAGGAGGTACAACCAACTGGAGGCTATAAAACACAGCCACTCAGCAGTGACGCTGCCAACTTTGCAGGCACAAAAGGAGAAAAAATGGGGAAAAAATGAATAACAAAGAAGGAAAAATAGAAGATGAAGGAGAAGCTGGTGAAGAAAATGGAAAAAGGGAGAGAAAGTAGGAAAAAGAGCAGGAGAAGAAGATGTTGCTGTTGTTCTCAGTTTGTAACAGAGGAATGATGTTCACAGTTAGCCATTTTGGAAAAAAGTACAGAAAAGTTGCTAATAACTTATACAAAAAAACAACTTAGCACTCAGCAAGTGGTTGATGTTATTGCACATGACTGTGTTTCCAATCATTTTTGGTGGGTTAACATTCATGTTTACATTCATGTGTTTCGTGCAGTAAGTAGTTAAAGATGGGAAGTATTTTGTCTTGAGGTTCAAGCCTCTTTCAAATTGTCAAAAGTGTAATTCAACGTTCCAAACTCATGGAGTGAAAACATGGATTGTAATCTGTTTGACTGGATCATGATCACAATCAACCTTCCAGACAGTGCTTCTCAAAGTGTGGGGCGGGTCCCACTGGAACGGAGACAGATCAGTTGATGTTCAGCTGATGATTACACAACCGCACTATTTTGTCTTTTTGATCTTTGTGTTATTTGATGTTATTCATTTTGATTAATTATAAAATGTGATGACATTTGGTGTTAATTCAATAAAATTGAAATGTATTTTGTCAAGATTGGAACAAGTGCTTTGAAAATGTTTAAAGAGGGGAATGATTTGATGAAAAGATTTGAGAGCCCCTGCTTTAAGAGCATTACTCAGATGTCCTTAGGTCAAGTACATACACTGCAAACAATGGAAAATACACACCATCGATGAATGAATGTATAATTTGTCTTGGCACAAGTTAATCGTACTTGATCACAGCCGAGTTCCAACAAAGTCTAATGGAGAGCTGTTCTGCACAGCAGCAGTGTTCAGCTGAAAGTCTCTTTAATTATTACGCCCTCTCTATCAAGGACTCTCATTTGTTTTTTGTTTTTCTTTATTTTAACTGACATTTTTCATGGTGTTTGAGCTTCACAGATTTATCAAATCAACATCAGTAACAATGGCGCTGCTGAAACATCAGGCGGGTCTCAATCTTTAGCGTTTCCTTATTACCTCTGCATATTGTTAGCCACAAGTTATATTTTATACATTTTCAGGAAAGAGAAAAAAATGCTTCAGTCAAATATGTGAGTTAGGTAGATTGTGATACTGCTTATAGAGTGTAACAAGCACTCTGATTGGCTCAGGATGTAGCCAATAAGGAACAGTGAATCAGCAGTGTTAGGTGAGTAGAGCTTGGCTAACATATGACTTGGGAACTTATGCTGTATATATAATATATTTTTTATATATTCTTTAACACATTTCTGTTGTCTTTTAATTTTAGTTTCCCTGTTCTACGAACTGTTTTTTGTTGACCTCGACCTCCGCCACATCCGCTGTAAAAGGAGCTATCCTTGAGATACTCAACAGTAATAATATCATACTTTCACTCTAAACACTGTAATACATACGTTTTTGTTTGTTTTTTTCAGGTCCACTAAGTTTTAAGGGATCATAATGCAGTAGTCAAGCAGCAAAATTTGACCCGTCTTCATAAACGTCCTTTCTTATTTGCTTTGTCTTTGATAGTTTTAAATTTCACAGGGACAAACATTCTAAGTCCCACAAGGTCCAGAAAGGATAAGCATATTTTTTTAGCTGAAATTTGGTATTTTAATACCAAAACTGCAGTAATTATGTAACACTAAATTATTCAAAAGACATTATCTGTCAGTGTCTGTCTGTGTGTGTGTGTGTCTGTGTGTGTGAAAGCAGAACATTACCCAGAGGTAGCCTTGAGGTAAGGAGGTGCTGGCTGCAGAAAATCCCAACAGTGCACAGTGGACAGGATTATGAACAGCAGCTTCGAGCTGTAAGAGAAAAACAAATGTATTTACAGATAAATACGTGTCACTGCTTTACGCCTGTACTTCAATGAACCTCCACGCCTGTTTTAAAAAAAACAATAAAATGACAGTGTAACCAGCACCTGGGTCTCACTGTTGATGTGGAATCATTGTAAGTTATTATTACTGTAAATATGCAGAGCATCGAAGCTGCCTCCCACACATGTTGGTCATTTCAAACAGGTTAACAGTTTTCTGTGGAGGAGTAAAGGTGCCAAAATGAATCTGTCAAACTTGCCCATCAAAGTCAGTAGGCGGGGCTAGCACTGATCTAGTCTGATCCATTGGTCAGAAGCAGCATGCCTGGAGCTGGTGAGAGACATTTTAGTGGAAGAAGGACCTGCTGACCCAGAGCACATAGCGAATAAAATGAATTCATGAAGTACTGCGACACAGCACCATGAAATAACTCAATAAATAGTGAAATAGATATATATGTTTTTTACATACAAAATGTATGTATGTTTTAATTTATTATAAATTATTCCTACGTTGTTAACTCTAAATAAAAGGCTTCAGTATAAACGAGACCACTTCTACAAAAAGCACATCATGTTGTTAACTCGAGACCACTTCTACAAAAAGCACATCATTTTTGCACAATTATTGCCTATCTTAAACCAAACAGAGAAGCAAACTACTTTTCTACACTTCCTATGTCACATAGGAGACTGCTGGGCCAGAAAAGGCAGTGATGGAGGTTGATATTTACAGCCCAGAGTCTGCATCAAACCCCTGTGGAGAGGCAGCCTTTTCCACCCAGAACTCTGTCTGTCTGGGGAATGACTGTTATTTTGGTGTGGGGCCACTCAGGGTGGGCCATGTGACATACAGACCAGCTAACTGTGTGGTTGTTGAGGGCATGATTTGGAGAAAGTGAAAGAAGGGTCGGCAATTAGCAAGACACATCTGTAATGGCTGTGTTGGAAAGCATCAATCACGGGCTTCCTCTGAGTTGAAATGTTCATTTTTGTCTCTTCTTGGATTTATTAGTGTAAAAAAAGGAAGGGTGAAGGCCAGATCACTGCTCACCCCATCTGTACTGCCAGGCTATTCCTCCATCCCCCCTGTCTGTCTCCGTTAATTCTCATTCACAACACAGATGCAACATTTGTCCTCTGTATCAATCACAGTCCCATTTTCCCATTCCTCATTCCTATCTCTCAATCTATTTTATGCCTCTTCTTCTTCTTTTTTCCTCCATCCCAGCCCTCTTTTTTTTTCCACATCTCTCGCCTTCTGCCAGTCCACCATCAAGGGTAGTAAAAAGTTCTCTGATAGGTAATTAGGCAGCAGGCATAATGCGGGGTCCATATGGAAGCCCTGAGGTGAAGAGAGAGACGGAGTGTCTGTGGAGCTCGGGGACTGCAACACTACAGTCAACTGTGCAGGTCGTTTGATGGTGGCTGGATTTTCATCAGGCACATGAGAATGGCAAGTGTTGGAGGTCAATCTTCCCGGGCTGAGATTGTTCTGTATATTAGCACTCTCCAGAGCCGGCGCGCCGACACCTCTGGGACTTATGAAGTCTGTCGGAAAAGTTTTACTGGTCCAGGAGTGAGCACAGGACTAAATCAGAGTTGATGTTTAAATGAAAAGTGAGAAATCCATTATTTTGAAAAAATGGGTCGCCATCTCTTGAAACATAACGATAAGACTGGTTAGAAGACAAGTGGATGGATATGATATCAGATGATGAAACATTATACATGTTATTAGATGTGTGTCAATGGTAACCAGTGATATATGGTGGTAATTTATAAAATTAATGAAAAGATTCATTTTTAACCATTGCCCAGCCTTTATATATACAGTATATATGTTTATATATATATATATGTACAATGAGTATATATTTCAGATACGAGCAAGCATTTGAGCAAATCTTTGCCTCAAGATACGAGCGCGCTTACAGACGCCGACACTAGGTGGCAGAGCACTTTATTTAAGATGTAACTATTTCAGTTGAACTTTTGATGAAAGGACACGGTGTTTTACAGTGTTTGTGTAAAGAAAGGAACTCTTTTCAGTTTATAATTGTAACAAATGAACAGCTACATCCCTAATCGAGATTAATTGCAAGATGCCATACTATTAATAGTGATTCACCATTGTCACATATATATATTAAGTATATATATTTATATATACATATGTGTAATTTTATTTATTTACATGTAAGAGTGTTAAACCTATAAAATAAATTGTAATTGAGGCAAACTTTATCTTATTATTTAAACCCAAACAGGCTTGAACGACACAGGCAGCCATATCTGTGCACCAATACCACCTATCTACCAGGATAGATTGTGTTTCCATGCAGCCGTTGAATGTGATCGATAGAGAAAACCCTGTGGTTCTTTTATTGAACTCCTATAAACAGCCAGCAGAAGCAGCAGTGGTCAAGACAGCGGCCAAAGCCAAAGTGAGATCATTGGCACATGTGTATGACGTCATCTCAGCCACAGAGGAGACGTGGGTTTTCCATAATGACTGCCTCACTGGCAATTCCAATGTTGACGGGGCATCTGTTAGGCACCAATGTAAAAAAAAAAAACAGTGGCTGTGGAGACAGGTGTCAGTCCTCCACATTGTGGGTATGTGTGTTATATTGCTGATATTCAACTGTGTCACTTCAGCACACACCCATAACAGGGACCACATTTACTTGTCCAGTTCTATTATACGGTCTATGGTAGGTTGACACTGAGAGTCTTAGAGTGTGTGTGAGTGTGTGGGTGTACTCCTGGTTAAACTATGTTTGTATGGACATGCTTTGGGACACTATGGTTGTGGGGACATTTTGCCCATCCCCATTGCATTATAATTTTTACAAATTCTAGATTTACTGTGGGGTCAGATTAGATTTAGGATGAAGATTAAGATTATGACAAGGGACTGGAGAATACACTGATTTCTATGAAGAGCTCAAAAACACAACAACCAGTAGCCACATAGGTAGTCACCTAGGGCGCCACCTACTGTAGGGAGTGATTTTGTAAATCAGCGGAAAAAAAAAAACAGGAGTACTAAGGGGCCAAACCACAATCTCACTTAGAGCATCAAAATGGTTGATGCCCACTCTGGTGGGCAGTTAATGGGATTCACAGGACAGTGGGGGCTAAGCTAATGCATTTTTGGACCGCACCATTCCTCTTTATGAAGAGGAATAAAGCATATGTATGCTGCACAGCTAAACACTGAACCAACACTTAGAACACATGTTGAGGCAGACTACAAAAGAGAGCAGGGCTCATGGTCCAGAAATGACAGTAATTAAAACTAGATTTATCGATTTGTTGGAAAACATCCTCATAGTTGCTGGTTGCCAATGGCTGAGTCCCTCAAACCCCGTCCAGGTCAGATGGTGGCAGCAGTTGGCCAGGCAGCATACACTGCATTTTCCAGAAGATAAATGTTCAACGTCAGCAATTACAGCAATTCCTCCAGGACAGAATGGATGTTTTATTGTGATTGTATCTCCAGTGAACATTTTGCCTAGTTACATGCACCCCCAGCACTCTGTGCTCTATGTCAGCAAATTTAGGTAATGCTAGTTATTGGTAGGGGCCTAAAATGACAGGAAGGTTTCTAATAAATCCTGCTCTGGGCTGTCACACGTCACAGCACTGTCCCCGTTGGTCAGGACGACTTCCCAAATCCAATTATTGCCCTCTTCCAAAGGTACGCAGGTAGAATACTTTTCTGTTGCAGCAGTTTTCCTCTGAAAGCACTGCAGTTCTTTTTCCTTGTATTTCAGGGGTGGGGGGGGGATCACACTCATCATATTTGTGATAGTTGATATCCAAAAAAGGTTGAATGCATCATTTTTCTTCAGGAGCATTAGCCTTGTTGGGCCTATGTAATGGATTCTCTTTATTGGAGAGTGTGCTCCATAGTCTGGTGTTAAATACTGCTCACAGGCAAAAACTACTGAGCACACACTTCCAGCCTGGACTCTTTAAAAGGGGGAAAAATGATTTTGCAAATACAATATATTGCAGTGTATAGTCTGCAGAAACTCAAATCCATAAAGTGAACGAACACAGAGAAGTGGATGCTGGGTATTTAAGCCAGAGATGGAGAAATGTGGCTGTATTTTCCTTTTTTTTTCTAATTCTATAGTCACAATGACTTCCCCCCAATTCCACATACCAACAATCTTTTACACGCACTAACAAGCACTAATAGAAAACTTCCCCTGTTTATTAACTGGTAATTGACTGAAGCTGGAGTCGACTCCGTCTGAGCCCTGAGGTGGCTTAAAGTCTTTGGTGGACATGTGTCGAAAGTCACTGTGGAGTCCTGACATTTAAATAGGGCTGCGTATAGGCACGAACCTGCAGTACGACACAGGGACAACGATAAAATATGTTGCCATATATTATAGGCACAATGATATATTGATTTTTTTCTGCAACAATTTTCTTTTAGGAAAACTGTCGGCATAATAAAAACATGCTTAACATCAGGTCACATCAGGTTAATAGTACTGGAACAGAGGCATGTACATTTTAAGCGCTAGAAAAAAATAAAAGCATTTGCAGGATGTTTTTTTTTGTTTGTTTGTTTTTTGGATAAACAAATGAAAAAATATATATATGCAAGTATCTGCAGTAACATTAGCTTAACATGAAGAAGAAATATGTAAACAATGTTACATTAAGGGTTTATATATATTTTAGTTCACAACCAGGAAGAGGAGTTTTTGACAATAAATTAAATTCATACGTTAAACGAAAATTGATTTGTTTGATTTATTGCATCTAAAACATGTGCGAAACATTCCTTCCTAATTCCCAGCCCCCAAAGGGAGGCAGTCCTCCCCTTTTAAAACCCACTCTCTAATATAGACAATCTCTACTCGTTTCTCATTGGCCTTCAGCACAGATTCCATAAACTCCAGAACGCAGCCAGCTGCACTACTAGCAGAACCTTTAACTACCGTATTGACTCTCCATCAAACACCAAATCAACTATAAAATTCTCCTCCTCGTGTAGAAGGTCCTCCATAACTTGTCACCTCCTCATGCTCTACACCTCCAGCCACTCTGATCACCTGCCCCTACTCTCAATAAATCTGCCCCTCTCTACTCTTTATCCTTCATTTTTAATGCCGGCTTATCTACTGTGACCTTGTCATCAATGTCATTTCTTTTTTTACACTCATCTTAACTCTTAAACAAGGCTTTTGGTTCTAATAATTTTGTTTCAGTATATTTTTCTTGTTTTTTTTCCTAATGTTTGTTGTTGTCGGCTTGTTATGTTACCTTGAGTGTTGTCCAAGGCAGGCTTTTGATTAAACAAGTACAATCTTGTTGCATGAGAAATTAACTTACCATTAACAAGCCCAAAAAGTGATGCAACCTGATTTCTGACTGGGAATAAGAAGGTGCTAAGGAACAGTATTATTGTTGACACATGAATGAAATCATTTACAAAAAACAAGAAAAAATGTGTTCAAGACATGGACCACTGCACCGCCAATACCAATACCAATACCAATACCAATACCAATACCAATACCAATACCAATACCAATACCAATACCCAAATAGGGAAGAAGGATAGATGGAAGATGATGGACTTCGACTCTGAGCTGAACCTTAAGAGACTCTCTCGAGGAGGTTTGCAGCAGCACATATTATTAGATCATTGAAAACAGGCCACTGTCGGCACAGTCACGATTCCCCGGCTGTGCCAAAGATCATATCAGCAACATGAAGGATGCGGCTGCAGAGTAGTACTACATATTGCTGCTCACATTGCCAGGGCATCACAAACATATTCATGACTCCAGTGACATCTTCTCCCCTGTACACTTCACAACCTCATCCACACACTGCTGGACTGCTGCGACATGTCCCACAAATGTGATGCAAATTCGCTTTGTCGCTGCATCCACTTTTAACACAAAGACGCACACGGGCTGACACTCACATCGACCACAGACTCCCGGTGATCACAAACAATCACTTCCTCTATCTGCACTTCACCTGGAGGTGAAGGCAGGTACTGTATCTGCACACGGACTGGACCCTGTTTGAATAAGCAGTCATTTCACCGTCAGACAGATGAACCAGCACATGGGTTTGTCTCAGATGAAGCCCTGGGCACCAGAGTAGACAAGACTTTCTGTAATCCCTAATCACAGATGGTAGGCAGAGCAGATCAAAAGCCCTGGTGCCAGCACAGTCTTAAGCATGTGGAGGTCCAAGGAGGACTTTGCCAAAGAAACTCGAGGAGCCCCTCCTGAATTTGAATTCTTGTTCTGTGGTGTCCACGTCTGGCAAAACATGAGACAAAGACAAATCTTTGCTGCTCTCAAAAACCTGGTCTTCACTGTAACATGCCTTAGAAGGGCAGCTCTGAGCCTGATCTTTGTGGATTTCTATTTCGATAGATAGAGAGAAAAGAAAATTCCAAATTGAAAGTTTTCATTTTCATGTAAAAGTATAAAAACGTTACAAAGCAAACATCTTCAAATCAAATAGCAATGGCACCAAACAGACATTATTCAGAGCCCTAGTAAATAAAGAGAGCACACATAACTGCAGCACTTTGGGACAAAATAAATAGTTGCAAAGGAAAAGAATGCGGCGGAATCGCCACATTTAGCAGATCTGCAGGTCTCTTCAGGGTATATCATTTGTTTCTACATGCCATCTCGACAAGAACAAAGTGAGAAGAAAACCAACGAGTCGAAGAGGAGAAGAAACTCCACTCTGACACGTCGCTGCAGTGTCTCTGCAATTAGTATGTTAACTGTCACTGCACCTGATCAGGCCCTTCCTAAATAACCTCACTGTCACATGGTGGGTGGGCTGAGCCAGTTCACATGCATACAGACACCAAACTGCCCTCTACTGGCTGGGATACTTGGAAAATTGAAGTAACAAAGCTTTATGTTTTTCAGAACAATGAGTCTTTGCAAGAAAAAGAACCCGGAACCTTCCATATGGGAGCACAAATCCTCCCACTGTGACTCTCCTGTTCTGATTAGCTGTCAGCTTGGTCCTGTCATTACAACACAAACAATTTGTTTTTTTTGAAATTTCAAAAAATGTTTCCAGATCTAAAATCAGGATCGGTGGCTCTGATAATGCCGTTCCCAATTAGGGCACCACACTGACCTCTAATGGCAGGGGATACTTTTGCAAGTGTGATGTCTGCCGTCCCTGAAAGCAGTAAAAATCGAATCAATATAAAATATGTAACCAAAAGAACAAACTTTATAATGGTTGAACTTAGCTAAAATATCTAGGTGAGTATGTGACTCTGTGTTCTGATTGGCTGCCAGCTCATTCTTTCATTGAAACTTAAATTAAAATCCCCAAATCTGTTTGAACATAAAACAAAGTACACTGGAAGTAATGATGGTTTATAAATGCTGATGCTATTGCTCTTTTTAGTATATGAACCATTTATTTTAACACACTTTACACCTCCTTCAGGGACACACACACACACACACACAAAGCAGCAACTTTGCAGCCCGATGTGGCAACATATCCATTATTCATGTCTTGGCCAACACTAGGCTTTCTATTGCACTCTTGCCAAAGAGAGTCTGTTCTATTGGCAAGCGATGCAGCCATTCATAATGTAGCTCCTCCACTCTCTCATGTGGATAGCAACTTCATCTACTAGGAAAACACTTCAGAACAAACTCTGCTTAATGCATAACATGAATACAAATCTGGGAATAAAACATGTCCGATGAGCTCTTAACACTTTTCTTTTTCTTCTACAGGTGCTTAAAAACACGTCAAAGACACCTTCAGACTAACAGAAAGTAACTGCACAGAAGTTAGGATTTACAGCCAGGGCGGCCATTCACCACATCTATATTTCTGCCACTGTGCTTCCTGCATCAGTGTTCACTGCTGACAAAGGACTTCTATTTATCACAAATGAGAGTGTAGGCAGTTGACTGTTGGTGCTTTCAAGTTTAAGTTACTCTCCACCGCAAGTGAAATGTTATTTTTGACAAGTGGGGCTTTTAGAAGTACAGATCCACAAAGACGGCGTGGTTTGTGTCTGCAGAGGGGAAACAAGAGAAACGTATTTACCATATCATAGATTCATTAGCTTTCTTTAACACACAAAAATATTATACTCTCATTTTTTAATTTATGCTGAGGTTCAACATAAAAAAAAAGTTTCCTTATTCTAGAAATCTGTTGTATTTCTTTAGAGTAAAATCCAACAATAAACTGATGGAATATCAAGGAAGTATTTTTTTCTTCTTATTTTTTCAGATTTGACTTCAGTGAATCTTAATTGAATGTCACCCCGGGCCCCTGTCCATTCCAGGTTTGAGTCCAGCTGCGGCTCCTCAGCCCTGCCCTCTTTGATCCCAAGTGCTTGTGTGTTAATGACAGTGACATGTTTGGTGTCCCTGGTGCTGAGCAGAGCCGTGATGGCCCAGAGGTCTGAGCAGCGTCACCTCCACTGACTACTCTTTTGATGTCCGGCTCCACATTTGTAATTAGATTGACACTTCCTCCTACACGCTGGTACTCAGCTCATGTCCCCTTTTGAACTCCAGACACGGAGCAGCAGTAACTGCAGCTGTCAACAAACTGATGAGGAAGTAAAGAACAAAACACTGCTGCTTTGAAAACAAGAGCAGTGTCACAGGAAATGGGTTTGTGTTGATGCATTTAATAACACCGACGGCAGCTACTGAGTCTGCATGAATCGTGGCCGTTCCGCTTCATGCCTCAGGAGCAGCAGTTTGATGCCTACAGTATCCAAACTGCCACCCATGCACTGTGAACCACACACTGTCCTGAAACCTGGGGTAAATGCACAGGTTTGAATTGTGGGTTTATATTTAAAGGAGACAGAGAACCTGACGATTCAGGGTGAAATAGAGCTGTTTGGCTTCTGGTGCATTTTTAAAAATCATTTGTGTGAATGACAATAAAGCAAGAGCGGCCAAATCAAGCATCATAGTACAGCAGTCACTAACGCTGGCCATCATTGTGATTTGTTTGCCGCTGATACTCAGCAGAAAACTTCAGATTCAATTTCTATATGCAGCACGCTGTCAAAATTAATGCATTAACTGCCATTAGTAACAGTCATTAAATGACATTTTTAACACCTGCAGAAAGACGTTGCTGTATGAAGGTAATTATTATTTGCTCTAATACACAGTCGAAACATATATCGTTATTTGCACATGCTGTGGGGAAAAAGTGGTAGTTTCACCAAAGCACCTCAAATTTCATTCTTCTGTGAGAACAATGACAAACATGTGTCACACCTGTTACATATATCCATTAATTTCATAACATACCAAAAAGTTGTCATATTAAGGAATGTTGATTAATCATGATTAATTGTGATTAATCGTAATAAATCGTGACTACTCTTGACTAATCCACAACTACTTTAAACAGACTCCAGCAACCGTTTTCCAGCTTTGCCAGTAGACTTAGCAGCAGAACAGGAAGGGAACTTGGAACATTGTTTGGCTCCACTGTGGCATGACTGTCCCTTAGGAACCTTCAAGAATGCCGGAGGTCGAGGTATTCATAAGATGTTAATTTGTTTTTAAAATGATTATAAACAGTCGGTGGGGGGGGGGGGGGGGGGGGTATAACTTAATACAGGCGAAGCACACCTCTTTCTCCTGCTTCTGTTGGTTTCATATTTCATATCAAAGCGTTGCAGAAAGCCTTCACACTGCACCTTCATCTGGGCTATAAGAGCTTCGAGTCATTACGGACGTAAATCAGTCTCCCCGCAGACTGAATGCGGTCGTGATCACGGCGTGTGTGTTAGCTGCTGCCAGAGATGCTGTTCAACAAGCTCATTTTCAGTGCACGCTGTCATGTGGCTCAGGGAATGCACAGTTCCTGCTCTTATCACCGCAACAGCAGGGATGATGGATGACGAGGCGAGCGAGGGGGACATGCGCAACACGCACGCCCCCCCCCCGCGCCCCCCAAAGGCCCGGACTAGTTCAGTAAACAAGGGAAGTGTGATTGCACTATAACAGTACACGACAAACGCAGCACCACTGACCGCTGGCCCCAACTCCACTATAAAAATACTTTAATTCTAATGCACTGGGGAGGAAATAAGAGGCAGACTTGTCATTTTCTGAGCTGAGAAACAGAAGCTAATCCTCTCGGAGTGAAAGCAGCAAACCTAACTCCCGGTGCAGCTGGAGCCCCCTTCCAGTTTGTCATTCTCCACTTCAAAGTGTACATGATGAAATACCCCCGAGGTATTATAAAGGCTCTATCATAGCAGCTATCCTCAAACCTGTCCTCACCTAATGCCTCATAAATGCAGTCTGGAAACCTGTTCCCACACTATTCTGGGAAATTTTAAGGCCTGGAATCTTTAGGAACCTTTTGTAGCTGCGGGTGAAAAAAAAAAAAAGGCAGTTTTCTACCGGAGCAGGTATGTGGCGTTTATTAATCATTCTACGACAGCCCTGACTACACTGCTCACTCTGGGTCCATGCACCCCGTTCACAATGGGTAAATCAGGACAGGATCCAGGAATCGATCTCCCTCACAGTTTGCTGAATTAGCAGTTATTCTCTCTCTCACACACACACACACCGAGCACAACAAAATAAATAAATGTGTCCTGGATGCAGGTGGCCACATCATTTAAACCATTCACTTCTCAATACACTGTGTGACGCCAATAGATGTCAGTTGTTGGCAACTTGCTGACCTGTCACATTATTGCCTTTCATAAATACAGCCATTACCAGCCTCCCCTAGTGTCCAGGGTGGAACAGTGTGACAAACAATGGATTTTTTTTTAAATCAGCAGATCAAACTGTGTCCAGTTGACTGTCACACAGGGACGAACAAAAAGAGGCTTTGTTACATTCAAGTTGTGGTTTTACGTAACCACAAGTACATTTGAATACACTCTTCAATTATGCATTTATTCATTCAATCGTCTTACATGACGAAATGTTGGGGTTGACGCTAATCTCAGCTGTAATCTGGCGATAGCATAGCAACATTTAGAAAAAAACAAGTAGCAACAACAGTTGCAACTATCATTACACTCGCATTCAAACCTCTCGTTAATGAAGAGACTGAAATGACCCCTGACCTCTAACCTCACAGGTTGGTGGACAATGGGAGGAAACCTGAGAATCCTGAGAAAACTGAAAATAAATGGGGGAGAACCTGGAAACTCCACCGAGCCACAATGCAGTTCTTGCATTTCAAAATAAATAAAATAAATAAATAAATAAATAAATAAATAAATAAATAAATAAATAAATAAATAAATAAATAAATAAATAAATAAATAAATAAATAAATAAATAAATAAATAAATAAAACCCTGAAACACATACAAAATACACACCGTATTGTGAACAGAATAGTGAAAAGTGGTTGAACACAAAGATGAACTAGTGAACAGCTAAATCCTAATCCTCAGGGTCCAGGGCTCTACTTATTTCATGTAAAAACTGAATATAATATTAACTGTATTTAGAGTCTCCATTTTCTTCACGTTATAGTGTTTTGTTTTGATCTGAAGTAACGTAGAAATAGAGCATGTATTAATATCTTAATTTATATTGAAATTATATTAATTTGACAAAGTAAAGATTAGATGGAAGTACAGAATATCAGGCTTCAGCCAAGTTTGGATTTTAAAAATTCTGCGATTTGTTTTTTTTTCTGAACTTTTTTTGCAAATTTGTGGCAACGTTTCTGTCTCATATTTTTATTTGTTAGGGAACTAGGAGAACACAAGTCAAGCTGTGTTAGTATTGACAAGGGTGCCTCCTGAGAAAATTGATTTAAACACTTTCCATATTTATACTTTTTTTTTACATATTGCTAACAAAGCTTTAGGTTTTATGTCAACTTTTTTTGTCTAGGTGGTGAATATTATTTTTTGTTTGTTTTTGTTTTTTTTTTGCTGAGGCCATAAAATTAATAAATAAATTAATATAAGTATAAGTATGATTTTAAACAAACCCTTATGCATCATAAGGCAAATGTGAATAACATTTCTGGTGCATCACAGCAGCTTTTTGGTTTCTTTTTCATTTGGCTGCATTTCCCTTTTGAAATGACTTACATTATTAAGTACACGGTTCCTCTGGGACTTGAACCCAGGACCTTCTGCATGTAAGGCAGATGTGATAACTGCTGCACCATAGAACCATAACCAACTACTATAGAACACAACAAGTAACCAGTGTACACGGGGCTCTGGAGTCTTTTCTTCTTCTCTCCCCTGCAGCATCTCCTATTAATCTGTTAACCCGACCACTTCCCTCTGTCCCTGTGGGCTGACTGCCAAACACTGCTCTGTTTCATCTTCCCAAATGCCAGAGAGGGCAGTGAAATAGAGTGTGCAGCGACTGTTTAAACATCGGCCATCAGAATGTGGTTTGTCTATTAAGCAAGATAACACTAGATATGTGTGTGTGTGTGTCTGCGTGTGTGTGTGTGTGTAGGAGAGAGAGAGAGAGTGAGAGGAAGAGTAAAAAATGAAAGAGATAAATTGAGAGGAGCCCGTCTGCCCCCACTGTCCTCTCTCCGTAGACCTGTGATAAGGCTTATCTCGTGTGCCTAATAAGTTCGCCCAGTAGCGAGGCCGGTTCCAGAACTGTCCTCAGCCCGCAGCGGACCTGAGCTCCCTGAAGTGACCTGTGCGTGTTGTCCACACCGGGCTGTTTTAGAACTTTATTTTCAGTAGGAAATGGCTTTGGCCCCTGCGACTCCATCACTTCTGCCCAGGGATTTTTCTCTCCCTTTTTTTCTTCAGTCTTTCTTCTCGGTGTAACTCTGTAACTGCTCAGAGAAACTGCAGGAGTTTAAGAAAGAAAGATGCTCGGGAGGTTTGGCACTGAAAGGCATGTGTGTGTGTTTGTGTGTGTGTGTTTGTGTGTTCCAAAGGCAGTGGCTGAAGTAAAGATGGAGAGAGAGTAGAAGAGGAGCTTCCTTTGACTTAAGCCCCTCATCACAGTTTGTTCTGCATGAAAGGCTTAAAGTCACTCCATTTAATGCTTCCTCCTCTTTAGTCGAAAACGTAAACAGAGACCACTGTTTACCTCCGCGGTTCTGTGACACCTACACCAACAATCCTTCTAAGTGTAGATGAATCACTCTCTGTGTTCTGCCAAAACAAATTGCAGCGCCGTTGGCCAAAAGTTGTGAGATATTAAAACCAGCAGAAACAATTCTGAAGGCAAACACCGTTTCTGATTGACACGGTGACGCTGGTTTGCTCAGGTGCCTGGTTTGTTTGTGCGAGATGTGAGGAACAAGAGAAAAGCCCTCAGAGACTGTGGAGTCCCACCGGCTCCGAATGTATTAATTGACTTGGCTCCTGCTTCCAGCCAGGTGTAACACACTTTTGCAGAAAACTCCGGAACATCAGCACAAAATCTTTTGGGAAATTCCCCCCTGCTGTGGCAAAGCTGAATTTCGTTCCTATCTTTAGGCCGTGGTTTCAGCTCACTTTCCTGATTCATCCACAGGGCAGGCAGATTACGGGCTGGCATATAGGTCTTAATCTAATGTCGGACCATTGATTTATGCTCGGATGTCCCACAGCCATTAAGGTAATTGTATGATCACTTTATAAAATCCTCCCCTGGTGGCCGTGGTAATTTGGCTCCCTCCTGCCCCTCCTTGGACAGAAAGACCGGTAACCACATTACGGAGATATAAAATGTGGTTAGAAATATAATCTTTCCGCTTCTACGAATTGATTCCGAACCATTGCCATTGACTCTTCAACCCTTTTAGTCTTCCTCTCACCTGTCCTGACCATTTGATCTATTGGAGACTCCTAGAATTTAACCGTTCGGATCGATCCAGATCCTTCGGGCGATATCTTGCGGAGGGAGGCTCCTGTGTCACCAGGTAATTCCAACAGTCTGAGTGTCTGACTGAGATCATTCCCCACATAATGCATTGTAGCTGTTAGGACAATGCACTTTGATTACATTTAATGGGAAACTGCGTCGTTAATTGTCCCGGTGAGCTCTCTGTCCACTGAACACTTAATAAAATGAAGCACGACTTGACAGATCCCAGGGCTCAGGAGAAGTTAGCCAAAGTCACAGTGTGTTGTTGGAGCCATGTGGCTGGAGATTCTTAACATCAGCACGAGTAAATAATGGCACTTAAATGACTTCAACTCGGGATCAAGACATCAAAGGAAGGCTTTGATCATTTAGGTGATAAATTCTTTTAAAGGTCGCACTATCTCCATTGTTAAAATCAGAGTTATATAAAGTAAAATGACATTGGACTTCAAGCTGTTTCATATTGTTTACGCAGGTATAATTATTGGTGCTGTTTGTGTTTATTGTTATTATAGAGGAGTAAATATAAAAATGAATGATAGATAGATGGATGAATACAGGGGTGGATGAAAGGACTGGTGGACAAATAGATGGATGGATGGATGGATGTATGAACAGATGGATGGATGGACAAATGGGGAGAGAATGGATAGATGGAAAGATAGAAGACAGAAATAAAAACAAGAAATCTAACACTGCCTTTATGATAAATTGTGTTTTGCATTGATAATAACTTTGTATATCATATTAGTACTGCCTTAGACTCAGTCACATATGGGAGAAAACTGCCATTTTTTGAACTTGTGTACAGATCAGTTATTGTTTTGTTGATGTTGTTTTGTCACTTCTTGTTGACTCCACTTCAGGTGAGATTTCTGCTTTTTATCTAATCTTTCTTATTTAAATGTAAATGAAAATCATTCACATTGAACACAATGAAGACAGTTTGGTGACATAAACCTTCAGCCTCAGTCTCACACGGCATCATCTTGCATTATCTTGACGTTCACATTCAGGGTCATTCCTGATCTGCACGTAGGCTACGATGTTTCGTTGTTGTCAGGGTTGATGGCAGTGCAACAGTAACAGTGCTGTATAGTAAACCCCGTCGGCAGGAGTGCGGAGGGACTAACAAATGCACACAAATAGTTCGAGGGGAGATCGGAGCGCTAACAAAGCCACAACATTCAGCAGTTCAGAGGTGTGTAACGGTATAGTTATCGAAAGAGTAGGTTGGAAAGTCACATGTTCTAATAACAGTGCTGCAGAGACTAAAGACGAGAGAGACTGAGAGAGAGAGACAAAGACACTAAAAAGAAAAGAGAGGTTGAAGAGAGGGAGGGAGAGACAGAGAGAGAGAGAGATTTAAGGGGGAGGGATTTGAATTCTATTTTCAGACTTTGGCACCGGTACATAGTGAGATTATTGAATTTAGATTAGAGGGAACATATTTAAATTTAGTTCATTTTTTAGTTTAGTTTATTTTTATGTACATATAAAATTCTGGTTGAATCTCCAGGTACTTACCCTCCTCTCAGGTGACTTTTGGGTGAAAATAGGAATGTGACAGGAGAGGAGTGGACACCAGAGTGGAGCCGTCAGTTTCCCCTCATCCTCTCCAAACAACCAACCCGGAGAATTTTCCTCTCCTGAAACCAAAAGAAAAGGGCAATTTTTTAATAGGTGCACCTGTTTTAATGCATCCACTAGGGGGCGGTGCTGAGTGCAGAGTCAATTTGCAGAACAATATCAATTGTCGGAGGTTGTCATAATGTTCCTGCTCAGGAAGACAATAGTTGTTCATGCGACCATAGATTACAGCACAGTGTGTGGATGGACACTTCTCTCCCTGGTCCAGTCATTATGTTGTCGTTCTGTCTTTGTCTCCTCATCGCTGTTCCTTTTATGGACGTACAACACACACACCGTAATTGCTAATGGTCGTACATTAGGGTTTGTGAAAACATACCAAATTATGCGGAGGAGGACGGACACTAAGTTCCAAAGTTCTATCCATCCATCCATCTATCTGTCTATCTATCGTATATATTATACATTTATATATGTATACTGTATATATAACATTTATGTATTTTACATATGAATATACAGATTTATACACAGAACATGTACAAACATATTTGTCTTTTGTTTATACAATTTTGATAAATAAATCCTATTTTGGTTTTTCTGTAATATTCCTTCCTTTTCATGACCATATTCAAAATAAACTTCCCAATATACGTGATCCAGTCCAAACATGAACTCAACGGTGAATGTTGTGCAGTGCGCCTCCAGCTTAGGCAGAAGCCAAGACCAGAAAATGCCGACACAGAACCTCGACAGTAATTAAATCTGCACTTAATCAACAGCCAGTCAGTCCAGAGAAATGCAAAAGGCTGAGTGTGAATTATGATAATAGATGGGCCTGTTTTTTTATGCACCACTTCAGCGTTCATAACTCCTTCAACTTCTACAGGTGCACTCTTGACAAGGCAGCGGGCAAATCTGAAAAAATGTTCCCTTTATGCTACTTTGCAACCATCCATTTTCATTTACGGGAGACTAAATTGTGCATGAAATTCAACAGCTTGCAAAAATCAGCTTCCTCCCTGTTCTCATACGTTACCGTGAAGTAAGCAGCACTTTACCTCTAATGAGCCTCATCTCCATGACAGATGTGTTCCCCACGTTTCCACTGAAACATGGGCTTTTGTTTTTTATTTTCACATCTTCTGCAGACCTGACCCTGACACTGCAGCTAGATCTAAGCTAGCTTTAATGAATCTATTCTGGACACAAAGGTAAATAACTGGAACGGTGGTCTGATGTTCTTGACCAGGATGCACCACAACTTCATTATCCAAATCTCTAAAGTTAACCAACTCCACACGGGAGCGTCGAAGCCTTGTCACCTCTGAAGTCTGAATACTGCTGTGAGTACAATACAAACACGATCAAGGACAAAGATAAGCAGCTTTGGATAAATGTGCTGCATCTTTTCAGATACCAAGGACCTTCTGTTTTTGTGACACAAAAAAGCGACACGCCAATCACCTCATATCTTTTCAAAGCCTCTGAAAATGAAAGAAAATAAATTATATATATATATATATATATATCCATTAAAGAACATTCAACTCTCGTCCTTACAACATCATCTGGTAACGGCTTATGTGAAAGATGTGAATACATTATAGAATGCAAGTCTCATTAAAAAGTCACTGACCAAACAAGTCGTAGGAGATGACGACTTATAAGATTTCTGTTTGAAAGTTTTCATCTCTTCTTTTGTCTTTGGCTTCTTTCCTTTTCTCGTTCTTTCTCTCTGTCTTCATCCTCGTCATTTTTTTCCCATATTGTTCTTGCTCTCCTTACCTTCTCCTTTCTCTTTCCTTTTTTTTTCTTCAATTTAATCCTCATATGTTTTTATTCTTTTCTTCCTTCTTCTGACCTATTGTTCTTTTATTCATTTTCCTTCCTTTCTTTTAATTCTTTCTGTATTTACTCTACTTTTTCCATCTTTTCTCCTTTTTTTTCTTCTCCCTTCTGTCTCCTGCATTTCTTCTTTCCATTTTTATCTCATCTTAGTTTGTTGTTACGTTGTGGGCCATTTTATGTCTTTGTTACGGGTCAAACATGGTATAGGTATCTGTAAACACCACAGGTTTCTGTATCAGTACAGGTAAAAGACATGACGAGTTCCTACTTTTATGCCAAATGCCCTTCCTGACTCACTGGGGTCAAAAGCCGGAGGAGGAGATGGAATTAAACCTGAAGCTACTGTATGGCAGGTAAAGGTTTGAGTGGATTTAAGGTTATTAATGTTATTATTGTTGTTTAGTTCAGTGGTTCAGTGGTGAATGTGTCCACGTGGGGGAGACTCAACAATGGTCCCAGCTACAAAAAGTTGGAAAAGTTTGGGAAACACTAGTTCAGTTTCATATATAGTTTTATCATTTCAAAAAAGTTCCCTGACCTGCCTGGACACATGACATGGCTATAAGGAAATGACTCACCATAAGATAAACTTTCAAACATACTATACAATCGAATCACATCGAATCACATTGAATCACATTAAATCACATCTCTGCAGCGTCTCAGGACGAGCAGTAAACAATATCTGTTACAAAGTCTCATCAGGGCTGGAGTTACATCCACTCTCACTCGTACATTTAGACTATTAAATCTATTCAGGATATGCAGCTGCTCCATGATTGCATTGTATGAAGACTGTGAAGCTTGCAAAGAGGTAGATTAGTGAACTCTTTTTTGCAGGGGGAGGTATTTATATCCCAGGAGCGAATGCCTTTCTGCAGCTGCCGGGAAAGACGGTGGAGTTTATAAGGTGAGTGGAGAGCGACTGTAGCTACTGTAGGTTAAAAAGAACAGCAGAAATAAAGATGCTAAAAATGATCAGAAGAGTATAATTTGATGGCAAATATTAGGGATGATCAAGTATTGATACCAAGTATCTGTTTTTGGGTCGATACTGATGTCAGTTAGTACTCCTCACAGGAGATGGCGCTACACTGCCATGTTGGGAATCGTCACATGCGTCACTTCCTTTTTAAACAAACATGTTGACTCTGACTTAATATGAGGTTGACTGTGACAACGCTGATATAACTCCTGCTCTTCTTCCTCCCTTCAACCACGACCTTCCTTTGTTCCCCATTTCCGCCTTTTATTCTTTCTGTTTTTCTGTCCCTTCCGAACATCCTTCCTAAGTTGATTGGTCAGTTGGGTGGTTTGTTCCTTCCTTCCTTCCATCGTTTGTTCCTTGGTTAGTCCATCCATCAGTCAGGTTCATTGTGAAAAAGTAATTGAACTACATTGAATCTTATCATTCCAGTCTTATTTTTAATTAATTCTGGGGTACTTTTAAAATGGGAACCACCTAAAAAGATGAATTCTTTTAAATAGGCCAGAAAGATAAGAAAGGAATTATTTTTCCATCGATTCTTCATTCATCATTTCCATGTCGTCCAAATTTTTCTCTGAAATGTGACCTTATGGAGGTATTTTTAAAAAAAAACAGAATTGCCACCGCAGTTTGCAAGTAGCAGAAAAAAAGTATAACTGAAGAAGAGTAAAATGTTACCTTAAAAAATGA
>NC_024317.1:17417219-17426413 GCF_000523025.1 Cynoglossus semilaevis
CGGGTTCTTCAGTTCAATTGTTCTCCTGAACAAAACACTGTGACACTGAGGGTTTATAAAAGATTAACCTACACCTCCATAAACACATCAGTGTGGAATCACCTGGACAGTGAGGGTCAGGAGGCAGCGAGTTACAGCAGAGTGATCTCCACTGGGATGTTGATAATTTATGTACATTGTTAAATTAGGCAATTTATATGAATGATGAGTTTCCACCAGCAAAAGGTTGAGGTCGACTCCGTCTACAGACCTGTGAACTCGAACCCAGCTACTGTACGTCTGTACGGCGTTACGTCTGACAGCAGAATAAGTGCAGATGTAAGGTTGGAATAATGAGGATCATCCACTTCTATATTCCTATCAGGCTTTTGTTTCAAGTCTTTTGCTGATTAAGATTAATTTGCCGAGCATGGCGCTCTATCAACCCCAGTGACACAAAGGGCAAAGATATAGACTAATTAAATACACCAGCGCAATTTATATTTCCCATGGATCAATGCAAGTGTGGGATCTCTTAATTAAATCTGGAAGAATGTTTGCTCATCATAAACATTACCCGTGTTCGAGCAGAGCCCAGATAGGAAGATAATCTTTGCTGTTTGACAAATTAATTTAAGGGGCTAAAGAAAGGAAGCCTTAAACACACACACACACACACACACACACACACACAAAGTAAATGCACTTTTGTTGGTTGTCTTAAGAAAAAGGCTGATAAGACCAACAATCAACTTCAGCTGTTCAACGGTCCGTGGTCACAGTTCATCCATCTTTGTCTACGTATTGGGGTTTTTAATAGGAGACAGATCTGGACTGCAGGAGGGTTAGTCCACGTCCCACAAGGAGTTAGACACTTTCAGCAGAGCTAAGGTTGTCAAACTTAATGTGTGTTTCTCAACCTCCGAGCTGCAACTTGTATTTTACATTAGAACAAATCCCAGTGCATGGGCAAACAGATATATCCCAAAAGTATACGTAGTAATCTTCTAGTTTCACTTTACTCATATTGTGAAGTGTGAAACTTGTTTAGTTGAACATAAGATTGATATAGACCCAGGAATTGAAGAAAGACACATAAAGATCTGATTGAAGGGCTCAGAGTCTCTCTCTTTTTTACATCCTTGTGCTGCCACCTAGTGAAAGAGTATTCAGTTGTACTGCCACAGATAACGGGGCTGGTTGTGGGCTCTGGACAGTTCATCCATCTGAACCCCTATCTGATGGTTTTATTGTCCTCATGTCCACCTCAGATCAGTGTGGACGTCTTTTTACAGGCTGTGCTTTATGAAAATGACTTCCTGAGGTTGTCTACAGCCACGGAGGCTAAACTCGCCGAAGGTTTAGGAGATCAAACATATTCCACAAAGGTCTCGGAGGTGGAATTCTCCTGGCTCACTCATTTTCTGATACTGCCATTAACTATGGATTGAAACATGGCTAAATCATTTGCAATCCTCTGCTCAGAAATATGTTTACACTGATGACGGTACACTTGAGATTTTGAACATGAAGAACTGCTCTCTAACCTGTCCTTACATTCCGTGGATGCGTCTTAAAACCTTTAATCCTGCAGCGTCTGCAGGTGTACTTTCTTTACGTTTACTGGAGAAAAATCACTTCCATGTTCCCCTGCTGGTATATTTACACAGAAAGGAAACTGATCATTTTTATATATAAATATTGTTATGAACAAGTCAACAAATGATAGATAGAATCTGATAAGTCAGTCTCCATGGAAACCAACCAATCTGAATACCTAATGGGATAATAAAAGTGAAGTTCTTCAATCCTCCCACACAGCAGGAAGGATCTTTGGCTTTCCTGAACCCCCACGATTCCCGTCTCTTGTGTGGTGCAGCATCATGGCATGGGTTATCACACAGTGGATTACGGAGACGCATCAGAGTCTGTGGCAGAACTTCCAAAGCCACACACCGATCAATAGATGAGTGGTGGAGGGAAGAAGTGAAAGACTGGTATGCTTAGCCGTGTAACCGCAGGCAACGGCCCCCTCTTGGCCTCTGTTCCCTGCAGTGGGACTGATTGCTCCTCTCAATCATCCTTTCACCTCCACTCCATCGCTTTTTCCCCTCGCACAGACGCACACACACACATATAAAAACATCGTCCAACACAGCCTCCACATCTTCATCTCCTTCCGCTCATTCATCCCTCCAGCACCTCTGCAACCATCTCTCATAACTTGACAGCCTTGTTCCTGGTGTGAGGTGCCGTCAAAGACTGCAGTCCTAACCCTGTTTGAAAGTGCTGGGACTGCATGGCTGAAAGTAATTAATTCCACAGCAAGAGAGCCCATTAATTAGGCAATGCTTCTGGCTATTTCATGAAGACCCTTCAAAAACGGTGGGGCCACTCAAAGAGGCATAAAAGATGCACAGGCACAGCAGCGTTATTAATGGAGCCCAGGACGGCTGAGAAACACTGCTGTGAGGAAATTCACACTTTTTGTTTCAAGGCCTCATCACCACTACACACACTCGCAGAGCGATACAATCTATTTACGTGCACGCCTCATTCTACTTGGGGACCGCATTACACTATGCAAACACAGCTCTGCACATGTTGTTCAAGTGCAACAGTGTTTACTTGGCCGTGTTTCTCTAACTCTAAAGTTACAAACTTCGGCAGAGAGGAGCAACACTGCTGTAAAGTGAAGAGCAGTTGTGCAGACTCTAATTACTCACTAAATCATGCATGAGTACATTAGCTATTTGCATTGTCCACCATTTAGCATCACACATCACGACACCTATTTATACCGAACAGCGCAGACCGGAGATAAAGTGCTGACTCGTCTTCTCAGCCCTCCCCTCCTGTGCCCCGCCCCGCCCCGGCGGAGGACAGGCCTGCAATGACAAGGAAACCTCTGTGACAGTACGCCAGGCGTGAAATTAAATCAACAACGCCCTTATTGTAATTACATTTGGTTAAATGGGAAGGCAAGTGTGGGTGTAAAACAATTAGCACGTAACTGCCATCCTGACCAGGTTGGTGCTGATCGGTTTCCCCAGGGAGAGTGGGAGAACTCCATCTACACAGCCTGGTGTCTTGGATTTGTTGTTATACGGAGGAACCCCCCGCACTCATTACACCATGCTATAATGCTGCGTGTGGAGTCATGAGGGTGGAATTATGTCATCGAGAGTGAGAGTGAGTTACAAACTATTCACACATTGACATCAGTGAATCACTATCGGTTTTTTCCCCTCATCAGGACTCGCTTCAGTTGGAAC
Source organism: Cynoglossus semilaevis (assembly GCF_000523025.1). Taxonomy (NCBI): domain Eukaryota; kingdom Metazoa; phylum Chordata; class Actinopteri; order Pleuronectiformes; family Cynoglossidae; genus Cynoglossus; species Cynoglossus semilaevis. The sequence goes on from NC_024317.1 coordinate 17,420,474, forward strand.
TGGAACTGTTTTGTAACGGGCATACATCCACACACAACCGTTGCCAGGACTCCTAGGGTAGGAGTTGACAGGAAGTTGGTTTAGAACCTGTCGTACGCGATGCCTGTCTGTAATCTTTTTACAAAGAAAAGTTGTATTCACTAAATAAAACTTCAAAGACAAAACGTGAAAAGTACTTTATACGGAGGGAATGAAAATACCTCAAGTACTTGGGTGTTTGGATTAATTACTTTAAATGGGTTTGTTTGTTTATTCTATTTACTAAATAATAATGGTAATAATAAAGTGTAAGGCTTTAAAAATCTGCCATGATCATTTTCATCTTTTTATTCTAGTTTGTGATTTTCTTCAAACATCTATTTTTTTATGTGTATTGTGGGTTCACCCACACAAGTGGACTTTTAAAACTATTCACTATATTCTTTTTGCACAATCAGCATCTTTCCCGTAAAAAAAAAAAAAAAACAGCATTTAGATCAAATCCCCCTGAACCCCCAGTATTTAAGAACATTATTTGTTTGATGGCAGCGTGAAACCAACCACTGTACAAAGACTGAGCAGATCAGTTAAGACGCCAGAGAGGAACTGTGAGGAGAAGATAAACGAGTGACGTGGGAAATTTTAAAGCAAAGTTCTCCAGAGTCAGTTAGCTTTGAAATTTATCTCCATTGTGTTAATTTGTGCCCTGCTGAGGGCAAGACATTTGATCTTCTTCTCTTTTTTATTTATTTTATAAAGCTCAGTTTCTCAAGTTTTCAAACGGTTAATGAAAAACGTTTAGAGAAGCTTTTCTAACTACATATGTTAATATTGTGGTGAGAGAGTGAAAGTCATTCAAAGGCCTAAGATGATCAAACAACTGCATGTAAAAGTTGAATATCAAGCTTAATACTGATTTTTGATGGAGAATAAAGGTTACATTTTCACATAAGTCTGTCCAAAGATGTACACTATATTATAAATCTACACATGTTAGATTAAGTGCCAAGAAAATCTGCTAGCAGATGTAGCAATTTTGAATATTTTTCAATGTGTTCATCACTATAACACACTCGTAAGTGTGTTTCAATACATATTGTAGCAATATTAGTTGCTACAATATATAATATTTTTGGTGTGGAATAAAAGAATGAGTTAAATTTGACTTTTTTTAAGTAATACTTTTAATTTACTTTACATAATTTGTATGCTGAAAAAAAGACTATGAAACAGGAAGCTAACAGTGAAGGCCTCTGCTGCTGTATTCTAATGTTGGTCATCATGATGGTACTCAGAGAGCTCAGAGTTTTCTCAGGTGGTAGAGGGTATAAAAAGATTGAGAACCACTGCTTTATTCTATTATTTTGTAAACATATAAATATTAAACATTTTCTATTTATTCCAGTAGAGAAAGTCTCTATCCAATTCTAAGGCGCCCTCGTCACAGGAATCTGTTCCTTATTGATCCCTGATTTTTGTGTCGCTCTCTCCGGTATGAGACTCCTGTCGTAGTTTTCGTTCATACTTTGTCATATTTATTACCTTTTCTTTGCAGCCCAAAACTTCACAGCTCACACTGTCTATCATGTTGGTGATGAAGAAATCACAACTTTGTCTGCTCGGGTATTTTTTTTTCTCTGATTTCCCATCATTAGTTGAAGAGTACATCTGTGGGTTTTGTAGATTCTGTACGGTGTGAATATGAGTTTTCTTTGCGTCAGATTCCTCAATATTTTTTAGCCATTATTGATATTGATGCTGGCTGTAAACTGTCAACAAACACACTAGCTCATCCACAAAACAATGAATATCCCTGTACCAGGCAGCAGAGTGGAATAACACCGCGCTCCATCTACGCCTCTCCTCCTATTAGTATTCCTGTCTTTTGTTTATACATGTATAGGTAACAAAGGGAAGAGAGGAATACAGTGTTGACTGTTTTTATTATATGAATATATATTGTTCCTGGGTACTGAATACCATGTAGAAAAGAACAGTAAACACAAGTAAATTATGAAAAGAACTCCTCAAAGTTCCTTGAGATTAGCCTTAAAAATTCCTTAAAAAAGTCCAATAATTTTTTTTTTGTTAAAATCCATGTCGCTCATCCATGTCCACAGGAGCAGTGGAACTTAAAGAAATAAAAAGGGAACTGCACAAAAACAAGGTATTGAAAAACATGAGTCACTGCCTGCACAAAAATCCAAAATACAACAACAGGGAGAAGTTCCCAAGGTGACTCTGACTGGGAACGATGCAATTTGAGAGTGGATGAGTGGGTTGGATGAGTGTTTCATTCTGGTGAAATTAGACGATCCATGTCTGCAGCTGAGTCAGTTCTTAACGACAACATGAACTGATGAGTTTGAACAACTATTTGTACTTCAACACAGTCAGACTGGATGGCAGGCTCAGTCTCAGCAGACTGGGGGCAAGGGCTGTAAGAGGGGCAGTAAGAAGGGCAAAGAAGAACTGTGCTGCTCCCTGCTGGGCAGGTTCTGGCCCTGACATATTGACTACTGTAATGCCTTGATTTCTGGTCTTCCCAAAAAGAACATCTCAGCTCAACAACTACTTCAAAACTCAGCCGCACGTGTGCTGACGAAGACCAGAAGGCAGGAGCACATTACACCGGTTTAAAAATCACTGCATCGGCTCCCCGTGCATTTCAGGATCGATTTTAAGATTCTTTTATTAGTCTTTAAGTGTCTTAACGGTCTTGGGCCTCTTATTTGTTGGATCTGTTTTTACAATACCAACCCTCGTGGACCCTGAGGTCCTCCACCTCTAGCCTCCTAATCAGTCCAAAGGTGAGATAAAAACCCACAGTAAGGCATCGTTTTGTTACTATGGAGAGATTCAGCACCGTAGAGACTGTCAATGTTTTTAAAGGCATTTTAACCTGGCTTTTAAATGATTTAAACATCTTATCTCTGCATGGGCTGGACAACCACCACATGGTGGCATATTGGCCACATTGTCAGCTTCCCACCTGGTCGAAAGAGTCTCTAGGATGGCGACACTTGTGGGCTCTGTCGGCAAACTTCCTAGTGTGGATGTTTCCCTGATAAAGCTTTCCTCACCTGGTTCCTCAGCCTTATTGCCTTTAAATTAACGTATGTTTACGGCAGTGTGCATGTTGGTCTGTCTGAGTGAGTGAGTGCATGAGCAATTCATCGAGCTTGTGTCTATGTGTGGGGGTCAGGTCTTTTAACCTTTTATCTGTACAGCACTTTGTGCTACATTCATTGCATGAAAAGAGCTATATAAAAAGTTAAAGTCACATTATTGGTAGATCTGTACATTTAAAAGACGTGAAAAAGACATAGTAATCATTATCTTGGAGTGTACATGTGTATGTGCACATGCTTACGTAGTGCAATCTTAGCCAAGTGCAGACGGTTGACCCAGGAGATTTTACTCAGGGGGTTGGGCGTGTTGAAGACCACTGTGAAACTGACAGGACGCCCTGACCTGGAAGAGAAACACAAATATTGAACTTTTAAATGGCTCTGTGACAGCGTCTTTATTCATGTTTTCTCTGCTGAGTCAGGTCAAGGAGTATCTGCTGCTGCGAGGAGGCGCGGTATTTGATAACATTTGATACATGAAAATGATGATTTTTCAATCAGAAATATAAAAAAGGAACAGAGATATGAGTTTGTCAGATGCTGAACAATCAAATGTCTCCTCTGCTCTACAAAAAAAAATCCCATCTTGTTACACTGTAAATCATGCAAAACCTACGGTATATTTTAGGATACTAGTTTCTATATGTTGCTCTTTAATGAATTGAGTAAATATCCAAGGGGTAAGCCAATCCTCACCCAATGACTGCCGGGATTGATTCAAGCCCCTCTAAAAAAAAAAGGGTGATTAAATAAAAGAAGATGATGCCGTCACACCTAAGAAATTATAAAATCCAGTTGACCTTAACAGAAATTTCTAACTCTTTTTTACATCAATAATAGTACTTACAAAAGACTAAAAATAGCAGGCAGACAGAAGAAGTAAAACGAGATACAGAGGTGGTTTGAAAAGTTTCTCAAAAACCTCTTCCACCTTGAAAGTCTGTTGCTGGAATCCACTGTCAAAGCCATGAATTAAAGCTGACTAGAGCTGTCATCTGCTGCAAAAGCATGAGCTACAAACTCTGCAAAGACACCTTTCAAGACGGCAGGGGATGAGTCTTTAACATTGATAAGTTCTGGGCGTACCGTACCTTCAACTCACAATATGCAACGTCCTCATATACATATGATATACATACATACGTGGTCTGATATTCTCTCTCTTCAAAAAACATAAAATAAACAAGTGAATTATTCATCAAAAGTTCTCCTTTACTCTACATTGACTAATCTATGCATACATTTCTGCTGCAGTGCCATCATTCACTGTGTAAGAAAAATACCCTTCCACTACAGCACACAGCGTAAAGAGTACAAATAGAAAACATAATTTGCTTGTGGGTCTGCAGCGTTCTCCATGACATATTTTAATGCTGTGATGGAAATGATGCCTCTGTCCTCGTATGCCTTTGTGAGAAAATACTGACGTGCTGTAGATGTGTCATTTGATGTTTGAAAGAGTAAACATATGTTTATGTTATGTTACATATGTATAACTTAAATATCAAATATATGTATTTTTTCATAAATTACCATGGGAAAGAAAAATAGTAAGAACAACAACAGAAGTGAAGAAAGATTAAACTAAAGCATGAGAATGGTGCTGACTTTACAGTACGGCTCAGCAACATTGTCGATTTGTACCATCATTAAGAACAAGGAAGCATAAAAGAAGCTAAGGTTGCCAAAGGAGTGATTGTGATCTCAGACAAAAGCTGCTATTAATTTGGATCAACGTAAAGCGACAGTATTTCGGAGACAAGCGAAGCAAACATCCTCAGTACCACTAGGAGTGAATGAAATTGCTTTTCTTCTTTATAGCTTTATTCTTTATTCAGTTGTGTTTATCTTTTACTGTTAGATCTAATTAATGTCATTGGTTTCGTGCTTGAACCTGTCCACAAAATACTGTTGAAAAAGTTTGAGTAAGCGATCATCCAGGGTCCAGGAACGGATGAATCCATTTTACATTGATTCCTATTCAATGAGGAAAATGGTTTCAGTTTTGTCTTCAGGAACAAATTAATTTTGAAAACCAAGGTTCCACTGTATATACACTGTATATACATTGTATATATAGTTAGTAAAAGTCTGTGATAACCAAATCCCAAAAATATTGACCATCATCAAAGCTGAACAGATGAGTTTCTAGCTGTTGCCATTGCTAAAGCCAGTTGATAGTACTCACTGAGATGTACTGTATACACAGTACTACTGCAGAGCTTGGTTAGATCACTAGGCTCACGGGAGATAGAGAAGCACGGATACTTATCTTTCCTAGCTCCCTTGTTAGACCACTAGTGCTTAAATACTTCTCTCCCTCCTGTCAGCTACAGTGGAAGTAACGTCCTAATGATCAGAAGACAAAAGTGAGAGTGGCAGCCCCAGAACTGTTCAGCTGGTGTCTATGCAGTGGCAGCGGCACTATGTTGTCTGGATTGATCGAGTTTTATTGGAACTTGGAGTGAGCCGTCAAGTCAAGGACAAGACGCCTTTTTAAAAACATTAAGTGGCTTTTCAAAATAATGACCGCGTCGCCATCACCTGTACCAGTTATTTCACACTGATCCAGCAGTGATTCTGTGAACAAAGAGCAGCCTGCTTCACTCTGATCTTCATTTTTTTAAAGGAAGTGGAATTTGGTGGTAGAAGAATGAAAACCTCAAACCTCATTGACATAATAAGAATAAAATAAAATCCATATTAATGAATGAATTATAGGAGACTAATGGAACAGCAGCAGACGTCAACTGAAAAATATATGAATGACCTCATCAGCTATCATCATCACATTAGTGTCAACTTCCAAAATATATATATATATATATAT
>NC_024317.1:17426422-17500595 GCF_000523025.1 Cynoglossus semilaevis
CCACATCCACTTACTGTGGAGCCTCAATCATGGCAAAGCAAATGCAGAGTGCCATTCCTTCCACCTGCCTGCTGACTGACAGCTGCAGTGCAGGTGTGTTACACTGCTAGAATAGAGAATCAGGCCCTGACGCCGAGACAGAGGAGAGACGAGAAGAACAGAGAGGAACAGGGAGTTAAAAAGGGTAGAGGGTGAGGTGGAGGGCAGAACAGGATGAGGGTGCGCAGTGAAGAGCCAGCAGGGCTGATAAATGGGGGCAGGTCAGCGCTGGGGCATATGTGTGACGCTAATGTACAAGGACGAAGGAGCAGATATAGAAGGGAGCGCTGAGTGGCAGCCTGTCACGCTCCTCGTCCTTCAGCTCACCTGCAACCTCCACAGTAGCAAACAGTCCCGGAGATAGACTGCTCTGCAAATAGTGTGATGACTTAAAGGAGACAGTTCAATGTCCCACTGAGAGCTTGTTGATGCCATGCAGCACTGACTTGACACTCAATGTTACAAGGAGACAAACAGTCTTTGAACAGGAGTGTGGGCCATAAAGATGGCAGCGTGTTACACAACATCAAAACTTAGCACCGAATATTATAGGAAATATATGGGAATATGGTCTGAAAACTATTATTTATTCACTGCCAGAAATGTGTCATTCACCAATAAGAGTGACAGGCAGAACAATTACATACTCCACAACCAGGGGGCAGCAGATGGCTCAAAACTAATAAAAAAAACAGAACCAGAGTATCACCATGGGCTGGGTGATGACAGAGACCAAAGGCTTATCTGAAGAAATAATACCCCAGTACAGCTAAATACACTTAGATAATGTATAAATGCAACACTTCAGCAAAGCACTACAACAACAGCCAGTAAAAAAGGGAGCAATATATTTTTTTAAATTTAAATGGTCTATGAATTAAGAAATGTTCCTGAGAAGAGAGAAACAAGCAGAGTTAGAGGGAGGATCAGGGACAGAAAGGGTTTTGCAATTGTCCAAACTGAAACTTCAACACAGACACTTACTGGATACTAGACCAGGTGGGAACTCAGGACATCAGGATCAGCATGAACACGGCATGAACACCAGGCAAAAAGACAGGACGCACATGGACCAAGAACAATGACCCGACAGAGAGCGCAGGAGAGAGGTGTGTGTACCAGGCGACACCAGTGAGACTAATGATGTACTGATGACACCCATTAGCCCAGCAGACACAGACAGACAGACAGACAGACCTCACGCAGTCGTCAGTCATACACCTATGCAAAATTCAGAGAAAACACCATCGACCTCGCTTGCCCAATTATCTTTAACTGCTAAGGCAGGAGTGAAAACTTTTACAAAGGATTATTTCCAGAAATTGTGTTGTGCCTTTCAGCTCCTGAAGCTCATCAGACCAAAAATAGACCGAAAGACTTGAGGATAAAAAGTTTTCCAGTGATGAATGTTGGTGTCACTTCACAGTGCTGCTTACACCCAGGACTAATCCACATCTACTGTACCTGCACCGCGGTGGATGGATGTGTGCAATCGAGTCCGACTTTTCAATTTACAGTACGTACAAATAAAAAGGCAGGGAACAGGCAGCGTGTGGCGTTTATCTTGAACGCAGATGGAACCCTGCTGTGTCCACACCTCTCGTCTCACACATGGAATGATCAGGGAAAGCCCTCTGCAGTCAGGACACAGAGATAAAGCCACAGGGACACTTTCAGATCTTCTTAGGAACCATGTATGTTTGGATAAGATTCTCCTTGAATCAAAAATTGGAGTCTGTTCATCTTTCCTGATTGGATTCCTCAAGAACCTCAAGATAATGCTGTTATTTCGAATGAGTGCTTGAGAGGAGGCGGTGGCAGACAAACCCGTTTGTTGAACGTTACCTATCGTTCACTGTTGTGATGCATGTGCATCTGTGTCTGCGCCTGTTGTTCCAGCAGATGTGTTAAAAGAGGAGGATGTTAATGAAGTGCCGTCACACGTAGGCTGTTGCCTTAAAGGCAACAGTCAGGATTCCCTCCACGTACGCATTCTGTTTGCAGTGCGGAGGCTGTGATGTGCTGCCTGACTGCAGAGACTTGCTCGGGGCCAGACAGAAGGGGACCGACTCAGTACAGGGGGTCCCTGCTGCGGTGCCACTCTCTCACCAGCAGAGCAAAGGCTCAGCACCGCATGCAAGTGTTTTTGTTGTGTTATGTGTACGAGTTACTCTGCTGCAGTTATGTGCACTCAGCTGCATTCACCAGGAGGAGACCAGGGTGGAAACAAGTAACATGCTCTTTAAACACATCTGGACGAGCACCGACACGTCCTGCAGACAAGGGCGATCAATCACCGGGGGAAGAGAATGCACGTGGATGTGGTTCTTTAAAATGCAGCCGAACTGGTAAACATCCTGTTTACTGACTTCTACCGTAATCTGGCACTCCTCCTCCATGGGAGGTGTCAGAATGGTCAAGGCACCCACCGAGGACTTCAATTAGTTTAATATCACACAAAGAAAACTGAGCCATTTTCCCTATGGGGGGTGAGGGGTGGGGGATGGGGAGGGGGTCGTCTCTCTGTTCCAGCCAACATTGCTGCATTACAGCTCTCCACAAAGGCTCTGCAGTCATCTTCAAAGTTTGACTTTACCGCATAAACTGTTACATACAACTGTTTCTTGGCTGCAATAGATGAAGAGAACGAGGAAATGTTCTCTTAATCAGTGCGGCAGCTGAGGACATTATCACACAAACACAGAAGGGGAAAAAAAGGGGGTTACCCCTCGAAGGGAATATCTGGGCCTCTCTTGTAAAGCATGACATCTGGCACCAGCGAACATCTGAGTAAGCAGATTGGCCCTACAGGCCTGGTGTGACAGCTTACGAGGAAACTGGGAGATGTGCAAGAACTGATCTGCACAGCTCTTTCGCTCAAGCTGTTACCTTAGCCTGGCTGACTCCACGCCTCTGTCCCGGCACCGAGCTGGCACAGCAGCGTCCCCTCAGAGCCATGATGGAGAGAGCGATGTGATTCATCCTTCTCCACCGTTCATTCATCTCTATCTTCTGCTCCTTCTCTCTCCGTCCTGGGCCTCAGAAACCTCTTTTTTGTTAATCCCATGTACCAGGAGTCACGAACACCTCAATGATCCAATAGAACGTTCCAGAACTCTGACATTCCCACTGTTTTTCTTTTAAAGACAGTAGGGTTTCCGCTCATTTCTTTTCCTGAACTTTATCCAGGCATTTTCAGCTGAGTCAGCATAACTGAAGTTAGGCACTATGATCTAATAGGATCTCCTGCCCGACCGATTCGCTGTCGTTGTCTTCTATACACTTGTGCTGTTAATCTTACAGATTACATTCAGGGTTTCCACTGTGGGCGCTCATCACCACTCAGTTGTCGCCCCCACAGCTTCAGAGTCGGGGCAGTCTGCCTGTTATCATTACTATCATTACTACCTGAAAAGAAAAGTGTGTGGATCAGCTGAGTTTTACAAACACCTTATTTTGGTGATGGTGCTGTAGGCAAAACAAAACAACACAAAAAGCTGAACGGGCCGCATCCGGCCCCGGGGCCTTAGTTTGCAAATGAAGTAGAAATGATTTCATCCAACTAGAACCTGTGTTTGAAACCATTTTAACAACTTTAGTGCAAAACTGCACATAAACATCTAAGATAAACTGCTGCTGTTTGTGAGTGGAATGATAAACTACCAAAGGTTATTTTTGTACTGCCTGTTGAAAACCCTAAAATACCACCTGGGTAAAAGAGAAAAATATCGTGTCCAAATCTCTGTTTAACTTCCTTAACAAGTTGGCTGCAGCGTATTACCTCTTAAACACGAATATTACCTTTATTGTACCTCTATAACTCAAGTGGTGAATTATAGCACTGTAAAAATAATCTATATATTTCAAATGTCTCATATTTTGGGGATTTTTTTTTTTTATGTTAAGCTAAAATGATCTGAATCCTTACTGAGCTCTCAGTCCAGTGTCAGCTGAAGGCTGAGCGAGTGTCTCACTAAGTTTGGCTAAAGGAAGATTTTGTGAACACTAATCATTATTCCATCCATGCATTGGCAGAAATGAATTATTGGAGTCAGGTAATTACCCACTCATGACAGAATAAACTGTTCTCACGTCTAATTTTCTAAAGGTCAGGTTGTCCTGAGGGCTGCTAATACAAGCCCATTTCTGTAATGGCAATATTCCTTTTGACTCTCCTCCTGTGTTCGACTCACTGACAACAGAATCACTTTGAAAAACATGTAACAGAGATGGCATTTCCACAACTGGCTTATGTGCAGACGAGACCTACTTTTCAACTTTGATGAAAAAAAAAAGGTGATATTAATTTGACAATAATATAAATATAGGTTTTCAGTATTACGATGGAAAACAAACCATAAATCATGCAAAAACATGAGCTCATTTGGGCAAAGCCATCGTAACTCAGTATACATTTGAAAGAAAAAAAAAAGAAAAATGATCAGCTTTGTTTACAACCTCAAAAGACACCTGATCACATTTGACCAGGAGATTTTAAAGAGTCCTTACGGTGCCTTTGTGTTGTGATGAATGAGGTAATCCTCCAGACTGCCGTAAAGCCCAGATCAGCAGCAGAGACCTGCGGAGATGGTCGCCCTGTTTTTACAGGGGCGACCATCTCTTTTGTGAATCACTGACGTGGAGCCACAGTGGCCATCAGGAAACTGTGCTCCTGGGAACTTTTACAGCAGCAGGATATTTTATAGCCTTTTCCACAATTGAGTCTCAACACGTTTCTATCTCTGAGCCTTGTCTGCAGCTGCTTTGACCTCAGGCCTGGTGTTTACTATGATGTGCATCATGTGTATGTTAATGGTTCCGAGACCTTGTGTGGAGAGATGGAAGGTCAAAGAAATATATATATATATATATATACAACCTGAATATATATCTAATGTTTTCTTGTGTTTTGTCAGTATGGTTAAAGTGAATATTCAGAATGAGATGAGACTAAACTATTTTATTCCTCCTTTATGCTAGTAAAACTAGCAGTTAAAAACTAGTTAAAAAGGCAGTGATTTAAACAGTGTGTTTAAGTCTTTCCATTCTACTCCAAAGCACAAACACACGCAGTGACTTCTTCCAAGACTGTTGGCTTTATATTTTGTAACTTGGCTCTCTTTTTTATCTTACTCTCCTCTCATTTAAAAACATTTTCTGTAGGTGGCTCTTCTGTTCTTGGCTAAAACAGACACATTTCTAAACTTCTTCTTCACTATCAAATACTCATAGTGTAAGTGTAAATCCTTGCCCCCGTCCCCAGGCGTTCATCTAAAGGAAGACATCAACCAGGGTGTACTCACTTGTCCGGTCGTCCTGGTACCTGCAGCCGTAATCGGCATTTGTTTGCACACTGAATCTGTTCTTCTTTAATCCTAATCAGCCTCTGCAGAGCCAGGCACCAGTCCTGGGCCACGGTGGTGTTCAAGTTCTTCAACAAAGAAATAACAGACAACTTGTTTTTAGTAGATTGTCAATAAGTTGTGTCGCAAAAAACCCCAAGTACTGCTGGAGCACAGGTGTCTTCAGCAGATACCAGGGGACATTAACAGTGTGACCTCGGCTGAAAAACAACCCACTCGCTCATATAAAACTTTAGTAAGTTATCCAACACGACACTGTGGTGGCATTTTTATCCCCCAGAATGTAACACTCAATTCACTTCCACAACAGCATCCATTAACAGTGAAACCTAGTCCCGCAAGTCGAATGGAATCAAATCAATTTCCCAGAGTCAATGAGCTGTGGACGAGCGTTTGGTCCATTTGTTCTGTGTTCGAAATTCCAACAGTGTGAATCAGTCAAATATCACTTTACCTGAGGACACGGGGCTCTTTAGGTGTGAGGTGCCACAATTAGCCCAGCTTTTTACAGAAAATATCTTCCTAGCTGCATTATGAGCTGAACAGTCATATTAATGTGTTCAGGTTCTGGCAAACTACTGGGTAATATCTCTATAATGGAGTGCAACTGAAGCCAGCACGTGAGTGTGAGTGTGTGTCTGAGTGTGTGAATTGCCAATGAGATCTTTTAAAATGTTAAAATTACACTTGTATTTAATGTACTTTATAAAATAAATAATACATAAATCTGAACTACATTGATCCCATATTTGGGAAATTTGGGAAACCCAGGACTCTCTGCTCACTGCTTCCGAGGCAGGCGTGCTAACCGCTACACTACGGAACCGACCTATATGAGCAGTGTTCATTTTGACAGTCCATTGTCACGTGACAGTGATGGATCAGTGACATCATCATTCTAAGAAATGGTGGTCTGCACTGTCCTCATGACAACGGAATGACAGCGTCAAGGTGTCATTATCATACTTTCTCAGAAAACACTGTTGCAGTTGTACCCAGTATGTCTGTGCCACGTGACTGATGAGGTTTGTAACGACAACATACTGGTTTTAATATTCCCGTGTGGACTTTTCCATATTCTTCTGACTAGGTTGTAACTTAGACTTTCGTCCTCATTTAGTCAATAAAAAAGTTTTTTTTAGTTCAGGTTGAAACTAAAGCAAATTTTAGCTTTAAAATTAACTAAATCCTTCACTCAGATCTGTCAACTGTTTCTTCACAGGCCACTGACTAAAATGGAAAATCTTTTTTTTTTTTCTTCTCTACTTAAACTTCTGTCCGTGCGCACTACGGTGGTTTGATGAGCAGGTAAGATCAAAGCGAGGGTTAACAACAGTGAGTGACTCAATCTGCCAGAATCCAGGAAGATTAAGAGTAATGTGGAGCTGCGGCTCAGTAAAAAGACAGAGAACCCAGCTTTCATCGTGGAACGTTCTTTACACTGTTGGAGTACATGGAGATCAGATTAATTTAAAGGTTATTTTACATCATTTAGCACTGCAGATAATGAGCTGCTCGTCTAGTCACTTCACGCAACTTTGATTCTAATAAATCTTTCACATTTCACTAGTACCTGGTATGTTCCCTGTAAGGTTCCAACTAGAAGAGTGACCTCCTCCACAACTGACAGGTCATGCTGTAGCTCCTGCAGCTCCTGGTAGAGCCGTGGAGGTCCCAGGTTTGTTTTACCTGCGGGGTGAACAAAATGATAGCATCACCAAACTAAATGTTTGTAGACAGAAAAAAAAACAGTAATTTGACACACACACAAAAAAAAACAGATCAGGAACAATGCCAGTGATTTGGACTGGCGACTGAAAATCCACTGCCGGTCCTACAAAGAATTTGATAGCTGGATCGATCTTCATTATTCCCTGAACAAGCGAGTGAATCAATGAGTTAAAAAAGGAGAAAATGATGGAGAAACTATTATTTGAAACTATGATGCCCTTTCGCTGGCCAAATGAAATGCAGGTGTCTCATTAGACGCAAATTCAGCATCGATTCCCGGCCCACTCTTTTTCAAAGTCTCGGTGTGCTACTGCTGTGAATCGATATCTGCGTCTCCTCCTGTCTGCCACGCTCCCTCCTCGCTCCCCTGGCCCACATCTACACATCAGCAGGTTCCATGAAAACTGTCTAATTAAATTCTGCTGGTAGATTTTTGCTCCATAGCTGTCCTGCACTGTCACCACCACCACATAATGGAGTAGCAGGAGAGCTGAGCCAGTAGGCGGGCTTAGTGAGGCATGCTCCTCCGGGGGGACCAGCTACCTTTTGTCTATCCACGTGCATAAATGGAGCAAGAGCAAAGCCATTGGAGCAAAGGGAGCAGGAAAGGAGAGCAGCAGACTGGGGTTGTTCTTTTCTAAAAGCTCCGCTGTGGCTTTGGAGGGTGGTTTAATGGGATCTTTGACACAGGCAGCCTGTGGCATCTGTCAGCTGTGCACAGAAATCAATAGGTGACATATTTGAATACAAAAGGATGAGTTGCAAAAGCGCAAGAACAATGTCCACCCCAAGGAAACTGTCCTGACCTCTGATCAGATTAGTCCTCTCCTGGGGGACACGCTGTTGTCTACTGCCTGAGAGGTGAATGTGCACTTGTAATCCAGAGTAATCCCATTGGTGAGGCAGGATATGTGTTTTTTTTCTTCACCCAGACATGGGAATGAACCACAGCCACAGGTATTTAAAGCAGCGGTGTGGAAGGTCGGAGCCTGCTGGGACTTTTCCCCATTTTATCGGGAGTAAGTCCACAATCGCCGTGGCACTGATGCTCGGCAGAGAATTCCGAAATAAAGCAGCTCCTTCAACTATTTTAAATCCACACCCCAGGTCCAGTGACTGGGAAGTGACAGGGCCCAGTCTTGAAGATTTCAGTAACAGTACATACTTTGGTCCTTGTCTCTTGATAGAAACACTTTTTTAAATGACAACATAACAGAGACACAGGCAGAGACAAGGGTAAAGATAAAACAAGCCTGGACGTTTCTGTAAATGACTCCGGTGTGAGTCATACTGTGAGAGAGCAGGATTTGGACAGCACATCTAACTAAGTTAGATCACAGAGGACGAGGTGGCCCGTCTGACTGAAAATTCAACAGAAATATCCATAAAGATCAGATAAAGGTGACCTCAGACTGCTGCAAGGTATAAAAAAAATGAAAAATTAGAAAAAAACATAGAGTCTAAATTCAGCACCCTTTGGGGGTGGGTGGGGGGGCAGAGGAAGGGGGCAGTGACAGACACTATCCTCTGAAGACAGACACAGCTATAGCTGTAGAGCTAACCTGGCATCAGTGGTTCCCAAAGTGGGGAGCAGGTTCCTTAAGGTAGCGCAAAGACGGCGGGGATTCAAGGGGGTGAATGTCAGTTTTATTAATTGTTTAACAGTGGGTTGACTATTGTTTGGCTAAATAGCAAGCTTTTAGCAGAATAGCAATGTTTAAGTGTTTAAGTTTATTTAGTTAGTTAGTTTTTATTTAGTAGGAATCATAGCAAAAAGAAAAAAAAAGCATAAAATGTGTTTATACAATACATATGCCTCAAAAAAATCTATATAAATAACATAAGAAATATAATAAATAACTTAAAACAAATAATTAAAATTCAGAAAAATAGAGGTCAACCATATCAATCTAGGACTTCATTTCTCAATCAGTAATACTCCTCAGAAGAGAGCAAAGTACCAAGAGTACCAAGCCTCTACTGCCTACACTTCTGCTCCATGGACAGTAGCCAAGTAAAAAAGTCCAAATATGTCATGACCCACTCTCGGACAGGAGGGTTCCAACGTATAGATATTAGTTTTTCTGCAGCATTAAGTCCAGCTAACAACCCTTGAACCCTTGAAGCAGATGTGAGTACATACAGTATTCACTGGTACACACTACCTGGGAACTGTGAAAACAATGTGGAAAAGAGTTTCAGGTAGCTCACACTGCTACTGCAGCCCGATGTTGCAGTGTCAGCTGTAAACGTCTGTACGTCTTGATAAGACTCTGTGTCTCTATTCTTCCCATGACGTGTTATCATTGATCACTTTAAGCCCGTACACTTCGGAGTTGTGCATGGAGCGGTGGGAGAACTCCTGTCTCCACCACAGATCCCTATCTATGGCTACAGGCGCTCTAATTGGGTCTGGAAAGTGAGGGAATAATCTCTGCAGATTGATGACTTCACTCAGGATGTGTTTGTGGTCTATCAGAGAGTGAAATGAGACTTTGGAGATGATGCAACAGGGGTGTGAGGGGGCTCACTCAACCCCCCTTATCTCGCCTCAAGATAAAGCAGCGCAGACAGATGGGAACAAGTGACCGTCATCACTATCCCTCTCACAAACACGTCCTCAATCAGAGTGACAACTCCAGCGCTCCACTGGACACTCAGGAACAGAAACAGATTAGCGTTGCCGAGTCAGAGACGACGTGTCGGGACAGGTCGGCCTCCCTCTGGGACGAGGATTCTGTCCGAACTCTTTCTCTGACTTTGGACAGAGTCCAACAGAAATTGTTGGCCACTGACCCAAATCAGTTCGTCCAGTCAGTTGTTGGTGTTGGAGTGGCAGAAACTCAGGTTCATTATCACAAACCTTTGTTATTGTGAATCTTCCATCTTCAGAAAACCATAATAGTTCATAATAAATCCTAATCTTTATACCAGCACCGTCCATAAATGTCTTTTTTTAAGACCAATTATTTGCAATTGTTTGCTAAGTAAAAGGTTACGGACAAGATTTTAGGAATTATAAAGGATTTTAACAGAAAAACATCTAATCACAATCACATCTAATCACATCTAATGTGATACATATTGCTAAAAAAAAGAGTTGACATTCTTAAAATGAAACAGTTGTCACAAAAAACACACGTCCCCCTCAATAATGGAAGAAAAACTATAAGCAGTTTCCACAAGAAACAAGTATGTTTCCTACATTTAATTTAATTTAATTGTATGATATCTTACAACTTTGCTGTGAATTACACATTTAATCCATTTGGGGGTGAGGAAAGGAAATACGTTTTAAAGTTCATGCACATTCAGTGGCGGTTTCTTTCCTTGGTCTTTGTCCTGAACCATATTGTCATGCTGGAGACGTTGACAAGAAATAATTCTCTGTCATCTCGTTTTGAGTTTGATTTTTTTTTATTCAGGGTATCTGGATTGATCTTAAAAAGAAAATCCACCAACGGTTCATTCTTTCTAAGCTCGGAGTGTGGAGTGNTTTGTTTGTGTTTTACCTGAATTGCAAACGCTGAGTGGCCGTTTAGCTCCACTCTGCTGGTAGAAGGTTTCTTTGCTTTGAGAACCCTCTTGCCCCACTTCTACTACTTGGACCTGCTGTAAAGGGGCACTCCACTTCATGGTGTACTTAGGGCCAATGGGAACAAGGCTGCTGATATCTGGAGGCCCCCTGGTGGAGATGAAGAAAAAAAAGGATTAAGAGGAATGAGACTAGAAAGGAAAAAACATCAAGAAGCTCGTCTCCGTACTCCGCAACCTGTAAAGAGCTGCGCACGCAGCGCAACCAGCCTTTGAAATGTCACACAGACAAGAGAGGAAGGGGAATTAAAAATCTGTATGTTCATCCATGTTCACCATCCAAATTGTACCTCTTGCTGTGAGGAGGAGTTCATTGCTATTCATGTATTCCTGTAATCACACAGACAATCAACATTGGGATCGGTTTGTCAAGATCCTGGAGGGCAGACAAAGTCAACTTCGGGACACTCAAGTAGAATGAAACATAAAGCGATAATTACTTTGAAGGTAGAACAAGAGAGCTCGAAGCAAAGTCTCTGACAGGAGCTTTTCAAAAATAAACAAAATCCCCTTCCTGTTTACTCTCCGCCAGAGAGAAGTGGAGAGAGGGAGATGTGATCAACAGCGCTGTCACCGAAAATAAATTGGATGGAAACTAAAAAATGTTTTATGTCAGTTATCTAGGACTCCTCTAGTTGTAGTTGGGCATTCTACCATTTGTTTAAAGCTGATAAAGCTCCTGCAACTTCAGATAGTGCCCAAAACCCCTAAGAGCTATTTCTCTTTACTATTCTGTTTGCTAAAATATCTTAAACCTAGGGTTCCACATCACAGCGCTGCCACCTAAAAACGGTGCACTTGAGCTAAACTCTCTGGAATAAAAAATAAATACTTTTAACACAACTTCATACTTGGACTGGAGAATTATAGACACAATAAAGTGTTCTTAATATCAAGGCCATTTAGCTTAGTCTGTATCAAGAGGGACTTACTTGACATTTATGTTTGCACAGATGAGCACATCATCAAAGAGGAAGACTTTTCTCTCCTTTGACTTCAGGACTTGTCCCCGATCACTGTACACGGTCTCTATGAGCGTCTCACAAAGGACCAGCGACCCCTGCTCCGCGTTCAGTTGCTGAGAAAGGACACGGCAGTTAGATCAGAGGAAAGAACGACAGCGTCACAAAGAAGCCGCTAACTAAAAGGTTCACCGCCTTGAGGATGAAGGCTCGGGGAAATGGCAATTCATCAGGGATTAGTAGGACACTGGTGTGGTAGAAGGTCACGAGAAGGCCGTGTATATACACAGACAGAAAACACACTTATGTATTGAGAGTATTTATTTAGTATAACTCCGTTTTTGATTGAAGAGAAAAGGGACAAGAATAAAAGAAACCTAGGATTCTTTGTGAAATACAAACACAAACAAATATTTACATGTTTATGTAAATTACACTCAGATGAAACAAGGACGAGGGTGAAACACAAGCCACTCTGTCTGCTGCACACAGAAATGCACATCAATTTCAAAACACCATCCCAACGGTAAACAAAGGTTGGGGAATGAAGCTTTTATGATTTGATGCTCATTTGCTGCCTGTGGGCATGAGCAAGGCATCATCTGCTTCATCTTCATCGTCACCATCATCAACATCGCTGCAATGTATTTGAAATTTCACACTGCTGAGACTCGACACTTCAGCTTTGCAGCAGTATCTTGGTCGTAAAAATAAAGTAAAGGTAAAACCTGCTTCAGATGGATCCCACTAACAGCCCAAAGCTACAGCCAAAAAGGACGTGAAGCAATGACATTAAATCGTCGGCTTACAACCATTTATACTCACAATTACAACATCAGTTAATCTAGAGGTTCCAAATAACCCATCATTTCCTGGGGGAGAAAACGTCATTCCTGACGCGAAGACTCTTGAGCCAGGATTTAGATATGAAACAAAAAAACTAAACAAATCATCAATAACCAGGTTGGGAACTAGGAGCAAATACTGCCTGGGCTTAGCTAGCTGCTTTTGGCTAAGCAGAAGAGAACATAGTAGGTGACCTACAGCCACATACAAAAGTTTGGCCTCAGTCGTCTTCAAAACTAAAGAATAGCTATAGAAGGTCAGCTGAAATACAGGACGTTTGAATTTAAAAGGGTTTATGATATAATACCATAACATACCACCCCATACCATATATACAGTAATATACCACACCATACGGTACTGTACCACACCACACCACATTTCCTACATAGACTAAAATTTCCAATGCAGACTAAAATTAATAATGAGCTACTACATTTAATGGCTATAGTAGGTGTCATTGTCAATTCTGAAATTGGACAAAACTAAGACAAGTGTGTAATAGATTAGTTGTTGCATCTTGGACTTTAATCAATGGATTCCCTGTGTGCCCTCGTATGATAAAATATAAAATAATTCTACTAACACATTAGAATATCTTTGAATTCAATTAGATTCAAGGTTGTTTTTTTTTTTTTTTACAAAAAGATTGTACTGTTTCCTTTCAAAACACACGAGCGCACACACACACATATCAGAAACTGCAGTGTTATTACTGTGCTACACAACATTGGCACCTCCTGTGCTCTCCTCTCTCATTCCATATGTCTGGCAAAGGGAAACAGCAACACAAAGCGTCTTTTAATCACTCCTTTCCAGCCTTTTTTATGGCTGCCTAAATCAATACTTTACGTTTTATGCATACTGCGCCAATCTAAGCCAGGCTCGTAACTTTTTTATTGATGACACTGCGCAGCCTGCAAGCAGCAGGTTAAGTCTTAGTGAGCAGTTCACATCCCTGTGCCCTGATGTTTGTGTTGGTAAAATAAAAATAAAACACACACAAACATTTAAAAAGAATAATGAATCTAATCTCTCTGCTGTGTCCAGTTTACACCCTGCGGTGCAGTGCTACCCCTGACCACATTTCACACAAGTGGATGTTCATGGCCAATTGGGTTTGGCTGGTTTTGATGGAGGTTCACATAAAACACAAAATTAATCTGGCTGCAAGTGTCTTTTGATGCCTTAAAAAACATGGCGCTCCCTCGTGAGGTGGTGTACCATCTTAAATTTACTGAGGAGGATGCTGTTTGTGTGTCTGGCTGTTCCTGATACAGATATACATGCAGGATGAGGACATTTGAGGACATTTTTATTGAGATAACAACATTCTTGTCACACGTTTGTCCTATAGGTACATCCAGTAGGTCTTCAATGAGAGAGGAAGGATTTGGAGGTTTAAATGTAGTTAAAGGTTAGGGTTAGGATTAGGATTAGGAGAAATAGAATCGGCTTTGGGTTTGTGACAAACGTGGGGTTGCCCTGGAATCCAATTGAGGTCACCTAAAATGACGTGAAAATGATTAAAACAAAACTGATAAAAACAAAACTGATAAAAAATGTTTTTTCAACTCATTTTTTACTTTTCTAAATTATGATTAAAAACACCAAACAATCAAACAACTGTGTTCTTCCACTCCCAGGAATATAAATCCAGTTCCAATAAAATGCAGCATATAAAAATAACTGAGCGACCGCATCTTGATTGACGACTGCAATCACGAGACGAGCCACCTTAACTGTACCTGTGATCAGCATTAGCATTAATCTGGGTATTTGAACATAAAATATATAAAAAATATAAATAAGTAGGATATAAAAAAACACCAAAAACTCAATTGTGGAAAAAAAATGTCTCGGCGTTGTGAACCACTGGATTGGAGCTATGGTAAGAATTAGGATTAGGCCGATATCTGTAACAGTAATGAGGCTACTGCACCGCAGGACACCTGCCACCAGAAGGCTCTGGGTTCAATACCACAAAGACCTTAAATCTGCTGTGTTGCTTTATGATTGGATCTGGAAAAATAATGTACAATGTGTTCTTTTTGCTTGTATCAACTTTGAACAGTTCTACGTTGACTCAAAGTGATGGGTTTGAACAGACTCATAGGACAAAGAATGACGACGACTTCATCGTATGAATATCGGAAAACAATGTTATCCCTATTGGAGTTCTGCAGGTTTACTATAACAGATGCAACAGTGTGTGCAGCTGGAGGAGTGCCTGAACCAGAACAGCTGAGAGATGGCGCAGGAAGATTCCTCGAGATCTGAAGGGGTGCAGGTAAGTGGAAGTGGAGGGCGATGGAGTGGACTCACACACCACACATACCAGAGCAGGAACATACAGGTAGGAGAGGAGGAGGAGGTAAAACAGGGAGCAGAAGAGAGGCGCAGTGAAAAGATAGCTTCCCTACAGTTTCCAATTCAATGTCTCATTTACCTCTAATTCTTCTTATTCAGAGCAGCATTTGTTCAGATTTGCCGTAGCAGGATTTTAATTTCAGTGTGGTAATGGAGAGGACCATTCCTCTGCCACTGGACTGGGAACTGTTCAGGGATGATAATGGGAATCATTTCTGGAAGATCATTTATCTAAATGAAAACGCTGGCCTGGATTAATGTAATGAGAAAGTGATATAAGCAACTGGTTTACACCACATTAGTTTATAGGTGTTTGGCCTGCAGTGATAACCACGCCGAGGACTAAAGAGCTCACAGCTGATTTGATTGGAGAACGTTCCATGCAGCTGTAGGACGTGTGTTAATGGGGGGGAGAGGAGGGGGGGGGGCGTCACTGTGTCAAATCTTGATTGTTTTTATGGACAAATATAATTGAATTCCACACTTTCTGTAAAACTGTAATATATTGAATAGTTCACACATTTATTATAGACTGTGACCTTTCAAAATCTGAGAAATATAGTTTATAAATACGTGTGAAATAATTACTACTGCTGATCAGCGTAAAACTGCAGTTAAGAAGTGACAGGACAGGCAGTATCATTAACCACCACAGGAGGCAGATGTGAGCCAAACAGGCCCTGGTTGGTTCTTTTTTTCCCCAGAGATCAAGCTTTTGGCCGTGACAAAAGGTTAAGACTCTAAAGACTACTTGAACCTAGAAAACTAGGAAGGATTATTCCAGAAAATGACAACAATTTCATGGAGAGTAGAAACATGGACAAGGTAAGACCAAAAATGGTGATTCATTATTTTTAAATGGGAACATGCTTAAAAAAAATCTCAATTTGAAAATCAAAACCTAACCTTTTATGTTGGATCACACCAGGCTTTCATTTGTAATAAATTATGATGGTGAATTTAAAAGGTAACACATGGAGTGTGTTAGTGCGTCTGTCTTCATGGTGGGGGAAAAACGGATTTTGGAAATAAAATGCAGGGACACTTTGGATACTGTGGAGTTAGAGAAAGGGTGTCAAACTATTTTTCACTGCGGGGGACACATCAGCAATACAGTTCCCCTTAAAGGGCCGGTTGTAAATGGAAGACTGTACAGATGTCACTACTCCATAACATATTAATGAATGTTTCTGCAATTGATTATTGTTTATTCAAATTACAAATATTGTTCATTATTGTGAAAAAAGAAAGTATCAGGTTAATAAACTCTGCTGCATGGACTTTATTAAATGCTTTTTAAACTCTTGCGGGCCGCACAAAATGACTTGGTGGGCCGCATTTGGTCCCCGGGCCTTGAGTTTGAAACAGGATTTAAAGGGTAATTTGAGGTTTGGAATTCAGAATATCTATTGTTAGGTAAGTACTAACAGATAGAAATGAGTTTTTGCGCTAGTTTTGCGAGCTCACCACAAACCTCGACACCTTTTACTGATCTGTGGGCGTCAACAGAGTGTGTGTGCAGTCACCTTACTGAGCAGGCGATCACTGACGCTGCGGGCGAGTTGCCGTGTTTCAGTAATCTGGTCGGCAACTCGTTTCTGTTCATTCAGCTTCTCAGCCAGCATCTCTAGCTCCGTGAGAGCGAGCTGCAGGGGCAGTCGATCCACGTGACCTTTGGGTGTGTTCTTCAGCATGTCCTGGAGGAGTTCACAAGGAAAGTTTTGGAGAAAGAGAAGCTGCTTGAAATGTATGGAAAGACTTGTAGAACTTAAAATAAATATGAAAAGATGACTGACCATGAGCAGCAGGGTTTTTACATGTCCGTGTTTTATTTCTGTTTCTGTTCAGCCTGCATCTGTGACTCAGTGAAAACTTGCTGTCGTCTTAAAATGCACATTTGTACCTCATTGCCTTCAGTTCTACTTGGGAGCCATGTACATTTCCTCTTTGTGGAGTACTGGGTTTAGGCTGAAGGGGAATTGCCTTATTCACATTCATAACTTATCTTTGGAACTCATGGATAATCAATGTTTACTGAGGGATGAAATGGGCTGCTGCTGATCCAGCAAGTCAAGCTCAAATCCAAATCTTTGCCCGAATAAAAAAGTCGAGAAGTAAAGCTGAAGTGGCAGGGAGCTTGTATCTGAAAGTTATGTTAAAGTATATAATATATTTAAAATCCTCTTAAAAAAGGTCCGGAGTGTGTTTGCAGCTTGATATTTTGTTTGAATGTTTCTCAAACCCAAATGTTAAAGCTTGTGAGATTTGCAGGGATTTAAATCATATAAACAACTTAAGCAAAAGTTGTGTACACTCTGAGTTGTTTTTTTTTTTTTTTTTTTACCTGCAGGAGCAGAATGAACTGAGGGAAACGTTGAATAGGTTTAACCATCAGGCCGTACAAGGTGATGCGGTCAACACTGGCGGCCTGCTTCTTCTGGAAATTGAAAAAGACAAATATTCACATATTCAGAAACTGTCAGTCCATAAAGAGAGGCTTGTTAGGAGACTCTAAGGAGCGTGAGTGGGTGTGAGTGGGTGGAGACATGGAAATCTGTTCGACGAATGAAGGGCTCGTGGCATCAGGTGTCGAGTCCTGATGACGGTCCCAACTGCATTCAAGAGGTCGTAGTTCAACACAGATTTAAAGTTACTGAATGAAATGTGACGGAATATAAAGTTCTAATACAAGTGGATGTCCACTGATGGTTGGTTCATATAATTTAATGTGTACAAGTATGTGTGTGCATAGGTTAGTATATCTGTATATATATTGATATATATACAGATATATTTATATATATATTTATATACGTGTGTTTGTATGTATCTATTTATATAAACATGCTCACAGTATATATACATATATACCTGCATATATAACAATAATAATGTCGCTTTCTTTATATAGACGTTTATACATATATCTAGATGTATAGATATATACATATAAGTAAATGTATATATAAATATACCAACCATGCAGACACACACATAAAGTATATATGTACACATACACATTGAAGTGTGGTGTGAGGTGCAAAACACAGGAACAGCAAGAGGGTGTCGTGTCCGAGCACAAAACTGTTAGAGTGTAGACCAGGGAAAACAGCGGTAGTCCTGAAGAACCAGCAGGAACATTTGTTTGACTTCTGCAGCCTCGTTCATTATTCCTGCTACTCATAGCACACAGTGCAACAACTGGAAACGGTATTCTGTGCCTAGATGTGGTGTTTTCTTTTAAAAATGGACATTTTTTTACCACAGATTACACTGAATTACATAACACATGGATGACAGTAGAATTAGGACAACGTTTGCATCACTGCAAGACAACAGAAGAAATATGATAACAAATTTTAGAGGCATTTTCTGGACTGGTGTTGGACATCAATTTTTGACATTATTTTTACAAAATAATGAATTTGTGTTTATTTCTGCAGCTTTAAACACAAAATTGTAATATTAATTAGAAATGGCCGTTTTTATCAGCTTGTTTTTATGCATGAACTTGATTTTGCGGAGAATGGAGGTTGTGGGGGTGGGTTTGTTTTTTTTGCTCCTCAGAGGGAGGCTTACAATGCTTGACTCTGAAAACACTGGTGTTGGCAGAGATGTTATAAAATTTAAAACCGCCCATGAGCTGTTGTGTCGAGAAACCCCTGGTAAAATTACTGTTAAAATAATTAGTAACGAGTAAACTATTGGTTTTCGATGATGGAGTCAAAGTGTGGCATGTCATCATAAAAAACCTGAAACTAGCTGAAGTAAAAACCTCCCAGATTACACAGACATTTTATTTTTCAACAGTCAAAGCTTTTCCTGTCATCAATCTTTTATCAATCAGCTGCCTGACACATTAAAACGTTCACGTCGAGATTTCCTGATTTTTCAGCCTTTTTTTTTTACCCCAAACTCGTGATTTAGTGAGTACACACTGGTACTTCTTTGCAATATGCAGCCTTCACATTACATCATTATGTCTGCCAACTGTGTTCAGACTCATCATTTAGACAACCCCATCCTTCACAATGTTCCTCACGGTCATGTGCACACAGCCGGTGCCGCCACAGTGTTTTAAAAATAACGTAATGAACTCTGTCATGTATTCTGTGCGTGATTTCCCCCAGACTGTTTCATGACAATTTATTATTTGGTTTGTTTTCACGATGCCAGTGAGAATAGTAACAGCCTGTTTTAGAGACAGCACAGTGTAAGGAAGGGTGTGGGGGATCGGGGGGAGGCAGGGGGGTGCATGTTATTTGGAGTAACATGCCGGACTGTCAGCTGTGTGATCTGTTTCTATAAATCTGCATTACGGCTCAATGATCCAGGTGCATAATCATGCATGAATGCTGGGGAACAAAGAGAAATGCTTAACTCTGAACATTCACAGCATTTCTCTGCCTGTTTATGCGTCATGGCTTTACATTCTGTTTTGCACAAATCCTACTTAATTTGCGAACTAAAAGGTCGGGCATGCAGCGCATCTTTACATTGTAATATATTTGTTTACATTTAAAACAGGGATTTTGAAGAAGTGTGGGAAGAATAAAGCTCATATGACGAGTTACTGTTTTGTTCAGGCAGGCCTTGGACTACTTGTTAAAGGATCAGGGTTGCTAGTTCGAATTCTAATGCCTACTGCATTAAAATAGCTCTTTCTTTATACCAAATTAGTAGACATGATTTTCTTTGAAACTGTATTTTTCAAGGACATATCAGTAAATCTGAATGCATTTCACATGAATCACTTCATGACCTCAACCTGTGTTTATCACCTTAAACCTCCAACATATAAAAGTCCTGCGTGTGCGTCAAGACTTGAACGACATTGAATCTGCCTAAAGAAAGCTAACTAGAGGAGACCATGGTTAGCAGAACGTTACAGTCCATAAAAGTCCTACATTCCTGTCCGATATGTCAGAAAGTGAAATAAATTATTTCTTCAACTGCAGAACCTGATAGTTGTCATTCTTTAGCTTTCTTCACAGTAGAAAATATTTTCTATTTTCTTGGAGAGCGGTACTTGACAAAACAGGTGTAACATTTTTAATTCAATTCAATTTAATTCATTTTGGATGACAACATAAATAATCTGTGTGTTTTATATCTTTCTACTTTTACAAACTAAAAGTATTATTCAACATTTTCTTATACTGTTCCTTTTCATAAGTGCTGAACTCATCCTGTCTGCATCTGGTAAACAAACCACAGGTAGATTATCGCCACCTGCTGGGCTGGGTTACCAGTGTGTCAGGCAAAAGATAAATAAGCAGAGTCTA
This sequence comes from Cynoglossus semilaevis, assembly GCF_000523025.1. Lineage (NCBI taxonomy): Eukaryota > Metazoa > Chordata > Actinopteri > Pleuronectiformes > Cynoglossidae > Cynoglossus > Cynoglossus semilaevis. The sequence goes on from NC_024317.1 coordinate 17,446,613, forward strand.
AATAAGTGAGTGTTTTATTATTATTATTATTTAATCAAAATGAACGCATTAAACATTCCTTTTTTTCTTTTTGTTTCTGACTGCTGTTCAGGAGTTGTTTATTTATGTGTATTCTTTTTGTTTCTGATTGCTCTGTTCAGGAGTTGTTTATTTATGTGTAAATGTGGAATCATTTCAACACAGCTAAAAACAGCTAAAACAGCTTTTTTTTTTTTTTTGCTTCAAAAATAACCAACATCTTGCATTAACCCAGTGGATCTCACCTTTAAGAAGTCCAGAAAGGCAGGTTTGGAAAGACAGGCCTTTTTAATGAGAGCCATGGCACTGGTGAAGTTGTTCACATAATCACTGTACACATCCAGCACCATTGACTTGGAAAACTGTGGAAAAACAGAAACAAAGCGTAATTACCTGAATTTGTGAGAACACTTCTAATAATAAGACAGTCTACTGCTCTGCCATGTTTGATTATTTTGTCCTTACGCCCACAAACATCCACCAACCCTGTCTAGTAATTTCCTCTGACATCTTGAAATGTGTGGCTAACCATCCTGTTTGCTGGGGCGACCTGTGGGTAATTTCAATGTAAAGAGAGGCTGGAGAAATGGCCATTTAAGTATAGTGCTTTAAAAAAATTGGTTTGTTTACCATCACAGTTATTGCAACACCCTTCACGAGCCATTAAAGAGGTTAGTCTAGGTTGTGTGTTGTGTGGTAGACATTTATTCTCCCTCCTCAATTAAACTCACACCAGGCAGCTGATGGTGGCAGTTTGAGGAGTGATGTGGGGATTAGCAAATCACACCAAGGAATTAACCTTCATTGCTCACATCCTCCTTTAGGATCCTTCCTTCTTCCTCTCAGATATTACTACAATACTGTCCTCCCTATATTATTAACACTGAGTGTATATAGGGGTTATTCAATGAGAAATTTAATTAGGCTAGATTTACAACCAAATAAATTTAGCTGGGCTAGACGGCGGCTAACAACCAGGGGTAGCTAAGAACATTTGGCTCAAAACATAAGAATAGATTTAAAAAAATACAAGGGATGCATTGTAGCTAGCATGTTGTGAGGCATCTGTAGGAATTTCTGATTATTCTCCACATTTCTAATATACACATAGATAAACATATATAGAGTGTATAAATATATATGCACATATATTTATGTATGGATGTCCGTAGGGATATATAAATAAATATACAGTATATATATGTGGATATATATATATTTTTTTATATATTTATATATGTATATATGTACATATATTGGATCATATTGTATATTTATAGTATATTGTACATTGTATATTAAATGTCAAGCCAATACCAGAACATAGACTTGGCCCATTTGAGGTTGTGTCAGTGCCGTATCCGGCCCACAACCCACTATTTTTCGATACGCCAGGTCTATAGGATATCAATGAAGCAGCCACGTCCTGGCCAGTGCAGAAGGAAAGCTCTGCATTTACCAGTCATAGAGGCAGATAATGAGTTCATTTAATGGACAAACACGCTGCACAGAGCTCGGAAATTACAAACAGAAAACACTAGCATCCCAATATCACTGTAATGTGGAAATTTTCAGGCACCATTTATGGAAAGCTCCATCAGAACCTTAATTGAGTCTCTGTTTGGTGTCAACGCTCACTGTTTGCCCAAACAAAAAAAACTCTGGCTCATTAACAGACTGCTGCCAGAGATGGTGTTGTGATGTTAAATATTTAAAAAATGCAACGAAAAGCATGAGAGCTTCTAGCCAGATAATGTTGGAGCGTTTCCTTCACTGAAACACACACACACACACACACCACAGATAATGCAGCAAACAAGGCTCCAACTTCATTCTTCTGTTTGACACGCATCCAAACATGCACGCTCACCGAGGCAACAAATAAGTCACCGATCTTCTCGCAGCTGTCCCACTCGGCCACTCGAGACGCCAGTGCGATCTGGAACATGGAGTGACACTGTGTGATCTCTCGGATCCGGTAGAAAATAGGACGGATCTTGCGTGGACTCAGGATGTGCGGCTCTGCCTCCATCAGTGGTCTATGATACTCCTGGTGAGATTGTGAGTAGAGACGGTGACTTTTATGAGCAGAGATACATTTATACATACATTGGCTCTGTAACGTCCCTGCCTGGGATCAATAAAGTACTTCTATCTATCTAACCCCAGCGTATACATATATGTGTGTGTGATAAATCAGAGTCCACCTCTTCCTTTCAGCCCCACAAACAGACCAAATGAGTGGAAACTATCAAACACCCCGTGAATGGAGAACGATGGAGAAATGTAGTCATGCCGCCTGGAAGCACATCAATCCATCCGAAGGATTCACCCATAAAGCAGCAGTTGCCATGAGCAAATATGCTCAGAACTCAAGGTGACTTGTAATCATAAAAGACAGAATAATGACAACACTGAGCAGCTCCCAGCAGAGTTACAGATGTAAAAGTAACACAGTGAAGGAAGCGCAGTGACTGATTCTTACGTGGGTACTTTCACACACCCCAGGGCAGGGGTCGGCAACCTATGACTTGCGAGCCAGATGTGGCTCTTTTGATGACTTAGCTAACATTTCCTAACATTATAAGAAATGAATAATTCAGCTGACACTTTAATGTAAATCATTACAGAAAGTTCTACAGTGCTACGAATAACGTTCAGAATTTAAAGCATTCTAATTCTGCATTTGAGTCCATCTATTTTCTACCGCTCCTGCTCAGAGTTGCAGGTGGCTGGAGCAGATCCCAGCTGTCCTTCAAGGTGAAGTCAAGAAATAAACTTCCTTCCTTTGAATCAAAAAGTCAGCTCGCTCATTTATGGATAGCAAAACATTTTGACAACGTAGAAGAAAAAAAGGTGAGGACTGCCATACATTACAGCATGAATGTACAGAGGAACTTGGAGAGAGCAGGTTCTGCAGTGTGGCTAATATACAAAGATAACGGTCAAATATAAAACGGCACCTGAAGCTAAACCTCACAACGTATCAACCAGACTACAGTACAAAGCCATCAGCAAAACCACGCAGCAACAGAAGTCACATTAATGGTAAGAAGTATTTTATTTATTATTGGTTAGCTGCAGTATGACAACGTTATTAAAAAGAATAAATTCAGAACGTGTTGAAAAGAATGTGGAGCCAGTAAACATGGTCTCTTTGAATCAGGACAAGTCAAGTAAAGAGCATATTATGTTTAACGGTGTATTTAACAAGCAAACGACTGTAGTAGCCTTTATTTGTTTGTCAGAACAATTCCAAAATGACTGCCGTTTACATTAGGCAGGCATGGTATCAGGATCATTACCAATCCTTCATTTGAATACTCATACTCAACACCATGGGCAGATTCTGTGACTTTCCACTTCAACCAGCTCTGCACCAGTCAGTCACTGTTACAGTTTGATAAAGCACACCAGAATACGCTAATGTCTCTTCCCCATTAAACAGCACAGAGAAAAGATGAGGCGTTTACACCTCACCAAGTCACTTTCCTGTTGAGACTTATTCAAAACAACATTTGGAGTGGTGTGTTTATTGAAAATTGGAAAAAGTGCTACACAGTTTAAGTGAGAAAGACAGTTTTTTTTTTCATTTGAAATGCACAATTTGTGTCAAAACTCTGCTCACCTCCTGTTCAGCTGGATGTGTAAACTAGGCAGAAGGGTTCATTTTATTTATTCTAAGTTTTACTGATACAGAGTCTATCAGTAACATACACATTGAACATACACATATATAAATATATCATTTTATTTTATATTTTTTACTGCAGTTTCTTTTTTGTATTTTACAATATATTTAAGTCTGCACTATAAATAAAAATGTTTTTATTATTATTATTATTATTATTATTATTATTATTATTATCCCTATTATTATTATTATTATTATTATTATTATTATCCCTATTATTATTATAAATCTCTAAACACACAAACTTCAAAATCCTTAAATCCTTAAATGCAGTCTCTATTACCCAGACGGCCGTGGATTATTGCCAAATGTATTTTCAGTCAATAACTTCTGTAAGTTGTCTAATTTTTTTTTGAAATCTCTAAACACACAAACTTCAAAATCCTTAAATCCTTAAATGCAGTCTCTATTACCCAGACGGCCGTGGATTATTGCCAAATGTATTTTCAGTCAATAACTTCTGTAAGTTGTCTAATTTTTTTTTTGTTTGTTTTTAAAGAAAGACTGAACTCCACTCGCTGTGCAGGTTTCGACATGCACTCTCTTCACGTCAGTGTGAAGCTGCAGAAATGAGGGAGGTTGTTTCATCAAGATTAGTTACGCTGAGACACCCTGGTAATTTGATGGATATCACAGCCTCTTCTCTTCAGTGTAATTCATAATGGCTAAACATTGAAGATATTGCATGTGACAGAAGAAGACAGCGGGGACCAAACAACTCACCTGCAAGATTCTCCGCAGAGACTCCAGGTAGCTGCGCTCACTCTGAATGATGGAGCCCAGGATATGGCGTCTGACAACCTGCACAGAAAACATAACAGTCAGGAAATCAGGCACTAAGAGGACATGATGGGTCTGCAGTTAAGTACAGCACGGAATGACAGGCTATGATCGTGTTTAGGCGTTTGAGAAAAATAACACTGGAACAGGAGGAACATCTGTTTGAACACGGCCGCAGTCTGAGTAGGAATCAGTGGAAATGAGTTCGACCCAATTACATCATAAACAACATCTTTAGTTAGTCTTTGTTTTATTAGGGTTAAGAAACTGAAATGCAAAATGTAATATTTTGTACTAGTAGACACAGGATCACTGATTGGATCTCCGATTGGCTCTTATCTGACCTGCCTGCAGTCCAGATAAGGACTCATCTTCCATTAGGTCCAGTTTTTAAAGACACTAATAAAAAAATGTAATACAATTTGCAAAATTGCACCAATAAGTATAGCATCATAAAGACACTAATGCACAAAATTGCACCAATAAGTATAGCATCAATAATAAATGTTAATAAAAGAAAAGTATTTGTGAATATTTACGTGAGTTCATCTTTACTAAATGGAACTGAGTTTTGTTTTTTGTTTTTGTCATTTTGCCTAACAAACAGCTCTAAAAGCTCTAGGTCTATTACCTTGGTGAACAGTCTGGTTTTAATTACATAAAATGTATTACCAACAAAATTAAAATGAAGACTTTGTATAAAAGTGTATAAACAGGCAAAAGGGGAGAAAAATAGACAACAATCTGGTGCACCTGGTGACTGGTGAGACCCTCTGGCATGGGGCTCAGTTGTGGTGGTGGATGCTTCACTTCTGACACCGCCACATCCAGGTATCCTGCATCATCCTCCTCTTCTGCAGACAGAGGGGGGAGGGGGAGGGACAAAGGGGAAAAATACAGAAATGTTTTAAAGAAAAGCTCTTTGTGTGTGTGTGTGTGTGTGTGTGTGTGTGTGTGTGGGAGAGACTGAGACAAAAAGGGAACAGGGAAAAGGCAACCTTCAGATCTCACTGCAGCTGGAGACACACTGCGACACACAAAGTTTATTACCTCCAAAATATGAAGAGACTTCTGTGCTGTCTGGAAAAAAAGTACACAAGCTGATAAAACAGAAGAGAGGAGAGAAAGACAGAGAGAGAGGGAGACGGAGAGGGAGAGGGGGAGGGAGAGGGGGAGAGGCAATTTTTTTTGAAATAATATGAAATTGCTCAAAACAATAGTGCATCTGTGAAGGACTGAGGCAGACACACAGTTCTTCTCTGAACGCCGCACTGGCACCTCACTATTTCATGTCACTTCACCGTTCAAACTCCAAAAAGGGAACACAATTAACCCATGAATGTTGACACAAACATCGATGCCAGAAACGTCCACAGTTTCCATCAAAGGCTCACATGATAACAGAAGGAATGGGGGAAATAAAAAGACAATAGCGCAAAGATTTCCTGAGATCAACGCTTAAAAATAGCAGCGTTCGCCACTCTGCCTCTGTGATGGCTCGGCGATTAGGTGGAGGCGTGGGTAAGATGTATATGCAGTTTATGGAGAGCCTATAGACTCTTAGCTAAGGATGCTAATCTTCTATTGTTAAATGATGGGACGTATATTGTGTCGCCTGAGCTGCTTTGCACAAAGAACTATATTTGACACACCGTACAGTCTTCAATCTCTGTTCGGTTTCTATCAGTGAAACCGTCAGTCAGACTACACGGGTTGAATGGTGAAGTTTACAAACAGCAGAGTTACTGGCTCACACTTTCTGCACCTTACCTAGCTGATCTTTTCTCTGCAGGAAAGAAACTTTCCTCATGACGGCTATTTTAGTCTTTTCCAGCCCATCCTTGGTCCCGCTCCTCGCCGCCTTCATGAGCTGCTGGACCTGAAAAGAAAGGAGCAGAAACAAACAAGAGAGCGTCAGAGATCACGGAATCTGTCATGCTGCGAAGGCTTGATAATCTCTGGGGCTCCTCTGGAGGGAGATGAGAGAAGTGGCGCTCACTGGGCTCATCAAGAATCCCACCATCTGCGGCTCCCTGTGGGTCGCTGTGCAGCCTCTAATCACTGAGTCTATGAGCGTATCATGGAGAGATTATGGCAACACAGTGAGCTCCACATCACAGCAGCAGTTAGGTTGCACCGATTGAAGGAACTTTTGGCTGACCACAAACTCCACCCCGAGCATCACCAACCAGATCCCAAATAACCCAGAGTACACCCAGGGTTGTAGTATTTTTAAACTGATGTTACATCAGAACTGAAGGTTTTGAATTGTATTAAGTTGGGGACACACTACACTGTCTTTACTGTCTTTGAATTAAAAAAATGATCTATCCAGTTTACAGCAGCGGTCTCAAATCCAACTGAGGGTCACGTCAGTGTTCTGTCCCAACAAGAAGACCAGATATTTTAGAAAAAAATTTTTTTTTAATTTAACAATTTTATAATACTGCAGTGCAAACAGCTGGTACATCTGTACTTCCTATTCATAAACGACCAACCAAAGTATATTTTATAATTGAATAGAAGAACTACTGAATTAGTATTGACATGTAGTCACTGGCCAGATGTGGCCCCAGGTCCAGATGTTTGAAAGCCCTGGTTTATAGCCCACAGTCATAAATAAACAGCAATAAACTACGTTCAATTCAGCTCTTTTTTTGTAGTCCAGGTTTCCCTCGTCTGCACTCCCCCTCCTCCTACCATCCAGCTACTTCTGTTGCTGCTTCTACCTGACCATTAGCATAACAACAAAAATGGACCCTGATCCCTGATGTAACCCGACCCCTACCTTGAACCGATCAGTCACTCCAACAGCACACCTAACAACTGCCTTGTTGGCCTCTTACATGTCCTGCACCACCCTCACATCTTCTCTACCACTCCTGACTGTCTCATACAGTTTTCTTGCAGTGTGTCCTCAGCTTATGCTACAATGCAGTTCATTCAAGTAAACACATTAAAGGAAGTACGTGCCTTCAAATAGAACCAGGACAATTAGCAAAAAAGAAAGATCCTGACAGAGTCTCCAGAGAAAGTCACAGTTAACAGACAGGTTAAAGAAGGAGGTGCAGAGTCAGTGAAGCCTCAGGATCAGAAAAGATTAGAAGACAGCACACAGAGTTGTCGGTGATGATTATTTCTCTCGCAGTCGCACAGCAGAGCGCTCAGAGCTCTGCAGAGGAACAGTGTGATTTTCAGCCGTTCACTTTCTGCTGCAAATATACCTTGATGTCATAGTTGTGTTTGCCAGACAGCCTGGTGGCCAGTTCCCGTTTGGTCCTGGCACAGCGTTCCCTCAGCCGACGCACCTCAGGTGAGAGCTAAAGGTTTCGACGTGGACAGACAGGGTATGGGCGAAGGTCGCGTTAAATCACAAGAGGCGTGGTGGAGAGAGAAGAACAAACAAGAGAGAGGAGAAAGTAGAAAAGGGGAAATTGGAAAGGCAGAGTGATCAAGGCAAAAAAAAAAGCTACTCAACAAAGGGAAGTAATAAAGAGTGAAAGCACTATAAATGGGCAGTGATTAATACTGTGGAGGTGCACAGTAGGCAGTTAGCATCCAATTCAACTTCAAATGAGCAGTGTGAAATATCCGCAGGTACACATGTAGAAATTAGAGTTTAAAAACAATCTAGAACTACATGGTTTTTTAAATGGCTTGTCCAGCTGTGTGGAGGGACCTAAATATAAAAGTTAGTTTTATTTAACTCTTCAATTTAATCAAGCTAAAAGGTCTTGGCAAAAAAGAGAGTATCTAATTTTTTTATACCAAAAAAAAAGTACCAATGCAACATGAACGTCCAAGCATTAAACCTGGTATTTCTGGGTAAACACGCAGCTGCAGAGTTCACAGATGTGTAAAGATCAAAATGTGTCTCAACTTTACTGATAATGATTCATTTCAACAATGTGTGTTCATTATTACCACTCAGGAAGAAGAAAAAATGCCAGCGTTAGTGCACGCATGTTAAAGGACGAATAGGGGAAAAAATGTGGTACGGTGTGAATGTGCAAACAGTGCCATCATGTGGACGCTAGTGACACTGTAGATGTGCCGCAGAAGGCAAGGAGGAGCAAAGAAAACAACTTTTTTAATTGTTATTTTAAAGTATAAAGACATAGAAAGGTATTTATACGATTTTGATCATTTTTGACAGTTTCTTTAATGTTAGTTTTCACTACCTGGTAAATCCAATAAGGCAACTTCTGTGAAACAATCCAGTGGCTACACTTTTTAGAGATTTTATTATTGTTCACAAACCACACAGGAACTTGTCCCTATACTGCAAGCCCAATCCAGCAGTCACTGGATTCCAGTGGTTTCCAAAGTGTGGGGCGAGGACCACCAAGTGTTTTTTTTTTTTTTTCTAATTTTATTTTACATATCATTACATGATTACTACTAAACCGCTGCAGTGGGCTGAGGGCTGCCCTGTTAATAAGGATAATAGAAATAAAAAGGATAAATTACACTGCACTGCTGCACACACACACGCACACGCCCATAAGTACCTTGCTCCTGGTTGGCAGTTTGGTCTCGTTGTCCGAGTGTTCATCGTAGCTCTCAAACTCACTGGAGCTCCAGCCGTTGTTTGCATTCACAGGACCAGCGTCTCTCTGCACGTCTTCATAAATCATGTCTGCTGAAAGAAAATGTAAAAAAAAAAAAAAAAGGCTAAAAAAGATGTCCTAAAACGGGGGGGGGGTTTGGTCTGTTTGTGCCTGCTGGTAGAGAGGGCCTGTTCTCATTTACAGTTTTAGACCTAAAGCACAGTTTGGTCAAATGAGGCTAGTGTGTCATTTTCTGAGTTTATCCAGCTTTCCAGGATAACTTGGATATTTACAGGGGTGACAGTTTTTTTTAGGAAATTACATTACACCACGCTATGCTTGCTTCAAAGACAGTCTTAGCTGATCAAAACTACTGCATAACACACCATTAAAGAAAAATGAAAAAAAAAAAAAAACAAAGGCTAGAACAGATGTCCTAAAACGGCGGTTGGTTTGGTTCTGTTTGGCCTACTGACCTTCATCAGGAGAGAGAAGGTCCTCGTTAGGAACATCATCGTAGATCACCTCACACAACTGTGAGGCCTGGGGCTGGACGCCGGCCACGCAAACTGATCACAGAGACAAGAAAAACAAGAAAAGTAAATGTACTGTGTGGAGATCGTGTCTCTATCCTTAGTCTTTTGTTGCTTAGCTGCACACTGGATCAATTGGATTGATTGTCCTAAACAAATGCACTGCACATTATCTGAATCTGTTGTACCACCCAGAGTACAACTGAAGAAGAAGACAAATACTTAGAGGGTATTATTGCAATACTTGTTTTTGTTGAAATGTAGCGATTTTTGAATTTACTAAGAGAAAACCTGGATCGGCTGATTAAAGGGTTAATGTGACGTCTTTGTCCATGTGAGGAGACGAACTTCCTGGTGTGAGATATTGACCCGTCGTGTGCTGCTCTTGACAGCATTTGTCATTAACTGCTTCCAGAGTGTTTCAGGATAATTTAGCTCAGTGAGCTTTATTGATTTAGTTCTAAATCCTGATTTGTCTACAACAACTTCTACTCCACCCCCAACCCCGNTTGCAGATGTGTTTTCTGTCACGGATCATTCACGAGCGTTCAGTCAGAAATTACCTTGTGCACGATCCAGAAGGAGAACAAAGACAAACTATTTCTTTTTTTTTCTCCAAAACAGGATTAGCAACACGAACGTTCCCCAATATCGTCAGGCATTCAGACAGAGAGAGGATTTGGGATCTTTAAAACACAATGGATTTTTAATGACACATTCAAGACGTGAATAAAGCAGAGACTCTCGCGTCTAATTGAAGGGTTTTAACTGAAGGTTTGCAATAAACATTCAGGAAATAAAAACATTTTTTGATGCCTAGACCAAATTAATTGGGCTCGGTACAAAGAAGCTGGCTGTTTTTGTAATATTTGGCTGAGAATCCTCTGCGGTCAATGGCTGTTTGAAGCATTTGGGCAAAGACCAAATGAATTTCAAAACTACAAAAGCTCTGCCAGGGTGCTGACTGCAGCTGCCTTTGGTTGGGGCCAGTTTGTTGGTTATTCCAGCTCTGTTTTTTCTTTATAAGTAAAAAAAAAAAATTTTATTGTTAAATGTTGAATGACTTGATGATTGGGGAACAAACCTTTTCTCTGCCACCTTGAATTGTTGAATTACCTGTTAAAATGGATCGTTTACCTAAAAAGTCCCTGTAATTTTAGAACACTGAAGTCATTAAATTAAAGTTGAAACTTTAGAAACCAGACAGAAAAGTTCCATCTCGGTCCAGACACTTACGGACTCCGCTCTCTCACCAATTCACTCTCTCTACTTTAGTTGAAGTAGAGAGAGTGAATAACAAAGAAAACAACTGGGTTTCAGGCTGATTTATTCCGACTTTAAAATATCTGCAAAGCAGCAAAGCCTCTCGGGAACACGCCTTGTTATTTCTCCTGCCTGCATTTTCTTTTATTAAACTTTTTTTGTCTCTTACCCAGCACAATGGTCCTCAAGTATACAGACTCTGCAGGAGATCACAGAATTATTAACAAACTTATTATGAATATGTTGTTTGCCTTAAGAAACAGCGTTCAGTGAAATAACTCCACGTCACAACAGAAATAAATAAACAGTTGGATATCAACCAGGTTTGGTCAAATTGAAATGTATTCTGTCAACCTCACTGATATGTTCACCGTCTAAATGTTGAAACACAATTATGGCACTGGGACAGACACGCCATCAATATCACTGCACCGGCGTTCATTCGTCTTCTGTCTGTTTGCTTTGTGTGCAAATGTAGAAATACACATGAAAAGAGGAGAGGAGAGAGATAAAAAATAAATAAATAAAAATAAAATTGTCGTGCAGCAATGCAGGGCTCCTTTACATTTCTCATTTCTGAGCCACCTTCAAATAACGGCAGCACTGCTGACTGAGTTGAAATCCAAAAGCAATTTTCCCTCATGGAAATGGTTCTCTATTGATCCTCATCCTGAATTAATTGGATTCATGTCATGTCTATGTAGAAATCAAATCAAAGCAGGGGGGGGGGGGGGTGGGGGGGGGGGGGGTGAGAGAGGGAGTTGGAAAAGAAGAAGAAAGAAAGAAAGAACACACATTCTTCTCTCTCTCTCTTTCCATGTGTGTTTGTGTGTTTATGTTTTTATTTCTGTAATAGTTTGTACAGCTAAACTTGTGGGGACATACATTTGACAAGATAAAAGTGCTATCGCTACGGAGACACTGTTTTGTGAGGACGTCCTGCAGACCTCCACTGACTCTTTCTCGGCAGTTCAAATTAATTACATTTTCAATGGTTTTTCACTTGCGGGACTTGTGAGACAGTGGGTGTGTAAATGTGGAGAAAGGGGGAATAAAGTCATGCTTGTGTGACGTGTGTGTGTATTCCTGGTTTAGCTACATCTCTTTGGGTTGTTTTATATAAAAATAATTACGATAGACATAGAATCAGGGGCTAGGAAAAAACATTAGGCCTATTGAACTGCTCACAAAACACTGAAACCACTGTGTGTGTGTGTGTGTGAAAGAAACTGCCCTAACTCCATAGAAGACATAGTGTAGCCTATATGTATGTTTGGACAAAGACATTCATCTTCATTTATACACTGTGTGTGTGTGTGTCCTTCACCGTAAAAATCAATGAGACAACAGCCGGTCTGTGATATGACGACTTTGTCAGCTTTCATCAAGGTGAACAGATGCAGCGTGCTAACACTTCATCAGTGCACCTCTCCTCCAGCCAGTATCATTACAGCCTGGACCACACTATTGTTTACTCCACTCTGGTCCGGCCTGGTTGTCTATCAGCTCCATGTGTGATGTGAACACAATCACAGAGGTGGAATGAGTCTGATTCCCAAGACAACCTTGGATTTAATCTTTTCTGGCTAAGGAATTGAACCCCCTGATCTACAGTATAAAGGTGCATCACTTTCCCATCAGTGTATAATCTAGTTCTGTACCTTCAGCGGCGTCCCTGGAGTCAGAGAGTTCCCCGAAGACTCCTGTCTGCTGTCGTTCTGCTGAATCAGCCGGCGTTTCCTCCACAGCTGACGGCGCCACAGGAAGCCCCCGCACCTCCGTTCCCACACAAGGAGCCGAGGTAGCCGGCCTGTGTGCTGCCGAGGCCCTGGAAGGTAACCAAACATTAGCACACAGTTAAACTAACACTGCCGAGAGCCCGGGAGCTCAACACAAGTTCATCTCATTGAGAGGAACGGCAGGCGGAACGGCTGGAGGTGGGGGTTGGAACAGACCCCGTCTGTCCAAGCATGCAAACCCACACTCCATACTAACTGACACGACGCACACTGCTGCTGTCAGTTTATGATGATGATTTCCATTTTCCAGATTCCCATATTTAACCTTGCAGAGCAGTGTCAGAGACAGTCAATGTGTTTCCATTACCTTTAGTATTAAAGCCAGGGTTTAGGCCAAAGAACAAGCGTTTCACTGCACCGTCTGTATAATTTATACAAAACAGATCTCAAAACGCCGGATTTTCAAAGTCAAACACTGAAGGCCTCAGTTTCAAGGAGCGACAAGACAACAGCAGCTTTGAACCCTCGCACATCCATTCACAGACGACATCGCCAATATTAGTAATATTATCTTAATTTTTGGACTAACTTCAAAAAATTATTTCTATATAATATTTTTTAAACAATACATTAAATTAAATACATTTTATAGAATCATTTTTACAAAATACATTTTATACTTCTTCTGTTTTCTCGCAGTAAACCCATCCTTAAACTTCCTAAACACTTTTTTATGCGAGTTAGCTAGTTATTTTGTTCCACCAATATTTTTCTTTTTTTTTTGCCTCCCTTGTAGTGTTCAGGCGCCCTCTAGGGGAAGCGCTCTAAAGAGCACTACAGTGGACTCTCAAAGGAAGAAATTATTTATAAAAAAGGAACTTTTTGTTGCTAATATTTCCATAATTTATCAGTGCACCGTTATTGGGCCGGCTACAGTTCAGTAGGTAGGGCAGTTGTCTGACGGTCGGAGGGTTGTGGGTTGGATTCCAGATTTAGTAGCTGCACGTCCAAGTACAGTCTACTTTACCATTTACTGTCAGACAACAAACAATTACTACAGTCATGGAACATTTTAATTAATTGATTAAAACTTTAATGCAACTTCCAACACTGTAAAACAGAGAGACAGATGTCAGTTCACCACTGGGTCACGCCCCTCCTCTTTTAATTACATGTACAGTCTCACTGTCTGATTATCCTTTTCATGATCATCAAATATTTTCAATAGGAGACAGCAGGCAGTTCAGTTACGTACACACACACACACACACACACAGATTACACAGATTAGCATCAAGTTGCGAGGCATAAACAATGGAACTTTACAGAGACTTTTGTCCGTGCTCCTCATAAACGTCTTGTCTTGATAACAGTCAGTCAGACACGACCTTCTCAATCTACGCTTTTATTTTTATTTATCATTTTTAACTATTTATTTTATTTAATTACTTTATTTGTTGCTCTCTATTAATCTCCTTAGGGAATTTCCTCACTGCGTTTGATCAGAACCACTCCCAACACTCAGGGAGTTCAGGGAGTACGTGTTTCAAACTCTGTGCCGGGATTCAAACCAGCAATCCTTTTGATTTCATTATTTATGTATATTAAACAAATCAGATGAAAAGGCCAAGAGTCCTTGACTTTTCCTTTTTTCTGTTTAATCAAGGAACAAGTGAATCAAACTACAAAATACTGCTTTCAGCCATTTTGGTTGTCCAAAAAAAGGCCACCTTTAAAACCTAACTTTGGAATTATTCAAATAAAATAAATTATTTCACACAATAATGTGTTCAAACGTCTGCATTATTCAGAGTACGTGGGACCCACTTGTTCCAACGCAGCGTGTGCTCGGCTGTATTTCAATAAATGAAACCCAACTTGTACTTGTTATTTAATTTGAGCACTGTCACGTTATCATCGGCCGTGCCTGCGGCTCAAAATTACCTCCACCGGCAATTTGTGTGTGAAAACATGCAATGAACCAGCTATTAAAACAGACTTTGACATCGCAGGGGGAAATGTTGTTGACATAACCGTCACATGACATGTGTTGATGCTGCCAGAGAGGACCTGTCCTCCCCCACATGACTAATAATACGACAGGATCCGTGGCGTAGGAGAGAGCCATTTACACTAATTAAATCCGTTCCTTTTCTAAACACCTCAGCAGCTCTCATCATGGCAGCAGCATTAGCCAGTCACACTGATGGGCAGCTCGTGGATAAAAACATACCACGCCAGGAAGGAAATGTGTAAAAGGGAAGGGGTGCTAAACTGTTGGGGCGGCAGAATCGTTCCAAAATTTGGAAGCTCGTGCCGGGTTTATTTACTGAATATTCAGCAAATTATTATCTCTCCTTTGGCAAAAATTTTAAGATATACTGATATACAATTGCTTAAGATTGTGTGTGTTCTTTTAATTATGATTTTAAAAAGAATAATAATTAGTTGAAAAAATATTTTTATCAGTAATTGTTTCCTTGTCAATTATTAGACTTTTCAGGTAACCACAATTGAATCACATGAGGTTGAAACTCCAAGGTTGAAAAACACTGACAAATCAGGACTTTCAGTGTGTTGTACTAAAGTGTGAGCAAATATATTTTGGTCATAATAAGTCATATAGTCAATAAAAAGTTTTGCCGTTTTATTTCCATTGCCATTTTAAGATGAATAAAGTACTATTCTATCCTATATCCAAAGCAAACAGCTAATGCTTCTTCTGGCTTAAATCAGTCAGCGGGGAGACACATCACTTCACTGTTGTGTTTGTCAGAGGACCAGTTTAAAGGACCTTGTTTACATAGTATAGTAATGGATGCTAGGATGTATGATTGGACTATGACCGTTTGAAAATAACAAAAATAAAAGGCAGTGAGCAATAGGGGTCCACAATAATACTTTTATATGTATATGTATATATATATATATATATATATATATATATATACACACATATGCTATGTGCTATGAATGCAATGTGGTCAGGGTCAGTAGTCTTGTGAAATAATCATGATTATGACTTCTTCACCTCATCCATCAGCATTTATTGTAACACATCTACACTGGTATAAAAGGTGCTGATAGCCACCACTGGGATCGGCTGCCAAACGCAGCTCCGGCAGCCAAGTGCCACACGGCTGCTGCACCACCCACCTGTGATATAACGGACCATTCGTCTCCTTTTAAAGAGTCAAACTACCTGCCATTTATCAGCACATTTCTCACAACAAACTTGTGTCTCATCATTTAAACTCTATTAGTGGAAACCAAGTGGAGCTGAGGTGTGAGTGATTTAAGCAGCGCCTCCACAGATCCAGGCACTTCTGCATCTGCACGTCCCTTTACAACTAATCTGTGCCCATAAGCCGTAGTGAGACATACGGTTCCAGGAGAGACATCGGAATCATTCTTCAATGCAAATGACCCAGCCTGGAGCAGAGCGCAGCCCAGAGTAGGAGCTGCCTGAATGCAAATTACCACAAGCCCCCTCTCTGACTGTGCCAGGACAGCACAGTATGACATATGGCTACCTGTTTGCCCCCCCCACCCCCCCGTGATGTCTCCCGGGCAGTACTGCTGTGCTTTATTAATGCACATGCATTGTGCTCAGTAGACTGATGTTGCCCAGTTTGACCTTAGGTCATAAATCCCTCTGTAAACAATTGCCCTCTATGTGTATGAAACCATTCCCATGACACAGTGTCGCTGCCAAAAAACTGTTCAAGACATTACAGATTAAGATAATATAGCACTTTGCTCTATGAATTAGTATATGTACTTGACTTTAATAACTGAAGACATTTTCTCTGCTTTTACAGCTAAGGTGAAAAATGTCTTCAAAAAACACTTTAGGAAAGTTCTACTTCACACAAAGCCCCAACGTCTGACGCTGTGCAGGAGAACAAAAGGGTAAAAAGAGAGGGCAAACACAAAGCTGCAGAAATGGGTGTGAGACGAGTTGGAAAACACTGGATTCTCTTACGTACACAACTCCCTTCGAACATAAAACAGACACACAAATGCCACGGTGTCAGTATCCACTGTGCTGAAATGTGACTGAGGCAATGTGTGGGGTTTTTTTTAATTAAAACTGTCTGTAAAAGAGTGAAAAGTGAGGTCTGATGTAAATGTTTGGCATCAAACATGGAGTATTTAAAGGCACAGACTCACAGCAGAGAAATGCTGCCTGTGACCCAGTAGAGGGGGTGACATCATGGTACTGTTGGGGGAAAAACTGCACCGAGACTTAAAACCTAGTTTAATTAAATACAGACAAAACACCAAGTTACTAAATAACACATGTAATAATTTTTCAGTCACACTGGTAACTGATGCACCCCAGCCCAGCAGGTGGCAGAAATGCACCTAAAATGAATTTGCCAGCTCAAGAAAATCTACATGATGAACTGAGAGACGTTAGTGCAGTGATGGAAGACAAATTCACATCACTTGTCTTGTTGGGCAGACTTGTTTTTCTAACTGTCCAATTGCAAAAAAAAGTGCACTTCAAGCATCCGTCATCATGTTATTGCTAAACATGCTTCAGAAAGCACAGATGTGAGCCACAATCACAGGAGTTCAGAGTAAAAAACGCCTCAAATGTGATATAATAGCTGTAAATGTACTGCGACTTGTACTACTGTGACTGGAAAGATAAAAAAAACTACACAGATAAACATGCAAAAAGTCCAAGATTCTGCCATTAATATATATATATATATATAAATATATATATATATATACACGGCTGCTGCACCACCCACCTGTGATATAACGGACCATTCGTCTCCTTTTAAAGAGTCAAACTACCTGCCATTTATCAGCACATTTCTCACAACAAACTTGTGTCTCATCATTTAAACTCTATTAGTGGAAACCAAGTGGAGCTGAGGTGTGAGTGATTTAAGCAGCGCCTCCACAGATCCAGGCACTTCTGCATCTGCACGTCCCTTTACAACTAATCTGTGCCCATAAGCCGTAGTGAGACATACGGTTCCAGGAGAGACATCGGAATCATTCTTCAATGCAAATGACCCAGCCTGGAGCAGAGCGCAGCCCAGAGTAGGAGCTGCCTGAATGCAAATTACCACAAGCCCCCTCTCTGACTGTGCCAGGACAGCACAGTATGACATATGGCTACCTGTTTGCCCCCCCCACCCCCCCGTGATGTCTCCCGGGCAGTACTGCTGTGCTTTATTAATGCACATGCATTGTGCTCAGTAGACTGATGTTGCCCAGTTTGACCTTAGGTCATAAATCCCTCTGTAAACAATTGCCCTCTATGTGTATGAAACCATTCCCATGACACAGTGTCGCTGCCAAAAAACTGTTCAAGACATTACAGATTAAGATAATATAGCACTTTGCTCTATGAATTAGTATATGTACTTGACTTTAATAACTGAAGACATTTTCTCTGCTTTTACAGCTAAGGTGAAAAATGTCTTCAAAAAACACTTTAGGAAAGTTCTACTTCACACAAAGCCCCAACGTCTGACGCTGTGCAGGAGAACAAAAGGGTAAAAAGAGAGGGCAAACACAAAGCTGCAGAAATGGGTGTGAGACGAGTTGGAAAACACTGGATTCTCTTACGTACACAACTCCCTTCGAACATAAAACAGACACACAAATGCCACGGTGTCAGTATCCACTGTGCTGAAATGTGACTGAGGCAATGTGTGGGGTTTTTTTTAATTAAAACTGTCTGTAAAAGAGTGAAAAGTGAGGTCTGATGTAAATGTTTGGCATCAAACATGGAGTATTTAAAGGCACAGACTCACAGCAGAGAAATGCTGCCTGTGACCCAGTAGAGGGGGTGACATCATGGTACTGTTGGGGGAAAAACTGCACCGAGACTTAAAACCTAGTTTAATTAAATACAGACAAAACACCAAGTTACTAAATAACACATGTAATAATTTTTCAGTCACACTGGTAACTGATGCACCCCAGCCCAGCAGGTGGCAGAAATGCACCTAAAATGAATTTGCCAGCTCAAGAAAATCTACATGATGAACTGAGAGACGTTAGTGCAGTGATGGAAGACAAATTCACATCACTTGTCTTGTTGGGCAGACTTGTTTTTCTAACTGTCCAATTGCAAAAAAAAGTGCACTTCAAGCATCCGTCATCATGTTATTGCTAAACATGCTTCAGAAAGCACAGATGTGAGCCACAATCACAGGAGTTCAGAGTAAAAAACGCCTCAAATGTGATATAATAGCTGTAAATGTACTGCGACTTGTACTACTGTGACTGGAAAGATAAAAAAAACTACACAGATAAACATGCAAAAAGTCCAAGATTCTGCCATTAATATATATATATATATATAAATATATATATATATATATACATACATACATGTAAACATATTTTCAATATTTTCAAAAATATCATAGTGACGTGTGTTACATAAATACCAAAATCTTCACCTTTAAGTGTGATAGAGTTTACTTTTTTTACAATAACAACCACAATGTGTACAATAACCTGTTATAATTACAGTTTTGTTTTTTAAAATCTCCAATAGTTCATATTTTATTTCAGTAATTTCTTTTTTTGACCTGCAATGTTTCATATAAACGTATAAAGTATCCGCAAATTCAACAGCATAAATGTAAGAAACGTCAAGCTGATCTCTCTATTACTATAGCACTAGGCTATACTGTACTTGTTTATACCGTGTACTGTATGTACTGCTGTACTGAGAACACTGTGGAGTTCTCTACTGTGAGATGAATCAAGGACTTCATCTCTCATCTTTACATTAAAATGAGAAATGTTGTGAAAAAAAACCTCATATTCAGATGAATATTTCCAGTAAGTTCCAGGTACTACTGTATTTACCAGTACTAAGAGAAAAAAAGTAAGAAACAAGTTCCTGCTCCAGTGTCAGAGTGTCTCTGTCTGTGTTATTGTACAGAGCCGGTGGCACATGCACATCTGGAGGATGTGCTGACAGTCTTCACACCTTGACCGTGGGCAGGTTCTATTGATAGATGCTCTATTTAAAAGGAGACAACTGACTGAGGTGGAAACGTCCACTCAGCAGATATCAGTGTCCACCGTTGCAGAGTGAGGACAGAGCAGAGAGTCAGTTAAACATGTGTTAACACCTGTGCAGTAACAGCAGGCCCCTCATTTCAGCACAGGAAAAAAAAACACACAGGAATCCAATCTGTAAAGTCAGGCACCAGCAAAGGTTTCTGAGCAGACTTCCTACAAGAACAACTGCAAGACCGCTCCGAACTCAGGGGCAGCTCCACCGCCACCAACATTAAACATTAAACCAGCGGCCAACGTAGGTGTGATTCCATTTAAACCACTTAAAAAATGAAAATAAGTTAAAAAGCCGGCCTATTAAATCATTTTAGTACAGTTCCAGGATTTTTTTTCTTCTTGTTTTTTACGACAATCTGTTGTTGTCGAGTTGTGCGTATGTGTGTGCGTTCACACACATTAAAGGACCTGCATTTATTATTCGAGGGTTTATATCTTTATGTTTTAGTCCAAAATCATGAGACTCCTGTTGAGTCGTTAAATAGGACGACAATCCTCCCCCGTCCAACGGGGGAGGAATCAATAAACTATTTCATTATCAAACACTGTGCTCAGACCTTGAAGCAAACTATCTTTTTGATTGTGTGAAGGACGTAAAAGACACCCATGACTGCACTCAGCCTCAGATGTGCACAGAAATAAAGAATTCCAAATGGCCAGAACGCATTTCTCCACCAAGGTCACGTCATGGTAAACACGCCCGTGTAAGATAAATGAAAGGGAAGGAGAATAAAGCTGATAATCTGTACCAAGTCTTACCTTCCTTCTTAGGAAGAAGTGATTAAAAGGAAAAAAAACTCAATTTCTTTCAGGAGCTTTGCAGCAGAAGTTAATTAGATTTTCTCTGACCAAGAGCTAATCCTTCGACACAAGGTTCTGTAAAGTAATAACTTTATATAAAAAAGAATTATATATATATGTATTTTCTGTTTTATAGTTTCCTTATAGTGTACTGTATGTGGTAGGACTCTATTATTAAAGAAATGACTTCTTTTTAAGTTAGAAAAAACTACACAAATACACCAATAGTAATAGTAATAGAAATAGTATTTTCAATGTCACAATGTCTCCAAAGGTGTAGTAGTTTTACATTATCAACTCACAGGAGAATTAAATAATTAGGAAAATCAACTGAAAAATCTAAAGAAGCCAAATAGTGTTACGTGGCTGATAAAACTTGGACAAAAAAGTTCAAATCTTAATATTTTAATATTAAATATTTAATATTTTTTTCTTCTTTCGAAGGTTTTCTAAGAGGACTTATAGGATATTTTTTTTCTTCTTTCGAAGGTTTTCTAATTTCTAATATCTCTTTGTTTTGATGACATCATCCCCGTTCCTACGCCTGTGCCGAAACTAAGGTCTCATGATTTTCCACTAATGATACCACCCACGGTACAAAGGGTCAGGACCCAACCTCAGTTTCCTGGGATCATATTCAGAAACAGCAGAGTCCTCACCGTAGATGATCGTTTTTAACTCAGTTTCCAAAAGTCAAAAAATAATTACATTACTAAACTTTGTTTAGGTATCTAGTACTTTCCCCCACACTATAAGTGAGTATCAAGTTGTATTTACTTTGTCATGTGTAAAAAATATAAAAAATGTTTGCATTATTTCAATTCTAGGAAAATGAAGTTAACCTCTCAATAAGACTATAATGATTTCAATATAATGAATTCAAAAAGACAGGAAGGGGGAAAAAAGGCCTCAACATGTTCCAAAAAAATTTTGTCATAGGATTGGAACTGCAGCAACAAATTTCCTTCATAATTTCAAAACAAAATCAGTTGGTTTGGAATAAAAAAACAACAACAATATCTCAGGCCTAATGACATGTAACAAATGTGTTGTCCTGCAGGGGTTTGGTCAGGTTTTTCCTACAGTGTGTTAGAAAATCAGGCAACTCACCAGCTGAGTGACTCAGAGACTGGAACATCTGTGGAGAAGAGGAAAACAAAAAAACTCATGAGGCGTACATATTCAGAAGGAAAACTGTTCCAAGGAAACATGAAAAACACACATAGATTATCAATTAAAGGACAATTACAATTACTTTCTATCCTGTCAAAAAATATTCATGTACACTCTGTGTGTGTGTGTGCATGTGTGTGTAAATCCTCAACAAAAAGCTGATTTTGGCAGATCCTACTTTAGTTCCAAACAATGACATGTACAAGGAAGACGCTGTCAAACAAATGCCATCTTTGATTTTTCCTGCAGACACCACCATGTAAATTCACGTCGTCTGCTGTGGACGCAGTGAAGGAAAAAAAATATGTCAAACTCTGCTGCTCAGAAGTCATTGATTGCATAACAAATCTCCACTACAGCCCAGAATTCCCCCTGCACATCTCCACAGCTTACATTAAAAGATTACCACATTGAGTCGGTAAGAAAAAGAAAAAGATTTTTAAGAGAGCACTAACAGGTCCACTGTGTCCACATGAAGTCATCCAGGACTAACGTGTCTCTCTCTCTCTCTCTCTCTCTCTCTCTCTCTCTAGCTGTATTTACAAGCAGCTACAGGAAAATTATTAGGCAGGTAGTAAATACATCACACTTACGTAAATAACTTAACGTTATTCACTTAGGAGGGAAAAGTCAACTCTATTCTAAATGTCTGCCTGCCTGCCCGCGGCAACAATTGCATTCTGTTAAATGGAAATTAAAAGTTACACAACTTGTGGGACTCAACAGACCTCACACACGTGCAGGTACGGGTACGGGGGAAGTGTTTAGGGCCAATCACAGGACACATTTTACATTAGAAGAAAATATTGTAACACAAATTCTTACCAAAATAAATTCATGAATTAATGTAATCACATATAATGATCTCCATATTTTTATTTAATCACAACTTAGTCTAACCTGTGAAATCTGGCTCCTGTTTAGTTGAACACAATGCTAATGTACTTGCAGAAATAAATGAAAGAAACAGAAAAAGATTTTAAAAAAACAGCTCTGAGTTTCCTTGCTTTATGTTTCTTTTATGGCTGCCACCTAGTGGAAGAGTATTTTATCTTCCACCTGTCATTGTCACACAGACAAAGAAAGAGAAATTATTCACAGTAACTAGATAATAGTTTAATTAAGATAAATGGATGGATAGATGGATGGATGAATGGATAAATCCATCCATCCATTTTCATCCGCTTATCCGTTACCGGGTCACAGGGGCAGCAGTCACCACCCAGATCACACTTCACCATTTCAAACCCCCTGAACCTTCCTGTGGGTGGTGAGTCCACTGGAAGGTACCAACCGCCCTAACCGGGATTCGAACTTGCCCAGGAGGTGAACCCTGGGGTTCCACACCAATGACAGAGACATTGACTCTGGGCCAAAGCGCCACTGAATGAATAAATAGATAGATATTTTATTTTGTTTAATTCCAAATTTTGTAACCCTATTTACCGGCTGTGGAGACTGGCGACACGTCCTTGGCGGTAACATCCTCCTGTCCAGCAGAAGGTGACGTTTGGGGTGACAGTTGTGTCTCATCTCCGTTTGTCACCACATCTGATGTTTCCTTGTTCTTCTCTGAGGCCTGAAGAGAAGTGACACGGTCCAGGCTGACACCTGTGGACTCCTCGCCAGGTTTCTCCTCATCTGTGCTGTCATCAAACACAAACTCTTCTCCTTCCTCCTCGTCATCGTCCTCTCCGTCCTGCTTCAGAGGTTGGTGGGACATCACAGTTGACATAACGCCTGAAAGAAATGGGACAGTATTTGAGCTTTTAATAACTGTGACTGAGGAAAAATCAAATGTACTCCATAAAAGACCGGCCCCAGGCTCCAGAGGAGAGCAAAATACCATTAGAGGAGAAATGGACTCATTAGATATGATAATGGTCACATTGTATTCCTGTGAATATTTTAAAATGCAAAGTAACTGTTAAAAAAATCCACTTTTCTCTTACACTTAATTTGAACCCAAATCCTCCTGATTAAACTTCCAGTTTACACTTTTATAAATTACAAATTATTCATGTAGTGGTAAAAAGGTTAAATTAACTGCAGAATTCAAAGCTTTGTTTTATTAACACACTGCTGCTGCTGAACTAAACATTAGGTACAAGAAAAGAAAAGAAAACTTTGTACAGAACTAATAACAAAGCCGGAATGAACTCCTGAATTAACTTGCAGGTTAAAAAGAAAAATTTTAGTCTGAAATTCCCAGACTCCAAAGTAATAATTAGTTTAACAACATACAAAAACAACCAAAATAAAATATTTTTAACAAAAGTCCTTCAGACCAGAATGGAGAAATATCCAAACACATTAATCTTGTTTGAAAAAAAGGTAAAAGTTCTTTTTTTTCAGAAGCAACCAGGAAACAAATATAATCTATGGAAATGTAAATACAGTACATCCCAAAGTACTTATTAGCACAGATGGTGTGTATTTTGTCCAACCAGCATTTGCACTACCAGACATCACTATATCAAAATACTTACACGGTGACAGGAAATAGGTCAAAATATCAAAATAAAAGCAGGTTTTCACATTTAGTTTTTCTACCTTTTATCCTTATAGTCTAAAACAGAAGGTAAATATACTGGCAGTTCTGTAATAAACAAATTATGACCAACAGCATGGGAATAAAACTATCTTGAAACAGGTGTGCAATCAAGTAATTGAGATGAAGCTAAACCAAACCGATAAGGAACCTAAAATAAATATGCATCAGCTGTCACTGTTTGACCATAGTGCATGATAGGTCCACTTCCTGTTGAGAGTTACAGGGTTGCCATGGGCAGTAGACAGGATGTTAGTCGTTAAGAGTTGACCTACACTACTCAAACAATAAATAAATTCAAATAAAATAATAATAAACTGTGCAGATTAAGACATTTTTTAATGTGGTAGGTGGTGTGAATCAAGATGAAGAAAATAACATTTTGTATCACTTTCAACTGCAATGCATTCTAAAAAGTTAACTAAAAAGTTACTTTCAAAACGTTTATGAACTAAGGTTACTAATAACTGTAATGTCACAAGTGTTTTGTTTTTTAACATTAAAATACAAAGCTACAAAGAGTTGTTGCAAAAACAACTTATTAATTATGACTAAGTTACAATGAATCATCATTTGGCATGATTAGTCACAATTAATCAAGATAAATCAAAAATTATATATTAAAAAAACAACTCTGTTTGTGTACTGCTGCAACCAATGTATAAATATCAGCTTTTAAATACATGTTTTGTTCTGTTTTTTATTTAACTAATCCAAATGATGGCATTATTAATATGGACAAATGTCAAGAAAAATACCCAAACCCTTCAGGAGCCATAACTCCCTGAACATCTTTCTACTGACTCCTTTATTGCTCTTATGAACTTTTCATTTTTCCTGCATTTTCCTTTTATGTCTTCACTCAAGTGAGTTTTTCTTTGACACAGACACAGTTACTAGTACATACTAGTGTAACAGAATCTGCTTTGCATTTGAATGAGTACCAAACACCCACCAGAGCTGAAACACCGTTGGGCCTGATTGAGCAGTTTGTTGCGCTCCTTTGAGAAAATGACAGCATAGAGCTGGTACTCAGGGGAAAAAAATCATGGGGCGTGTGGGAAACGTACCGGAAACATGCTGCTTGTGGATCGTAAAACTCACTGCAAGCACTTCTTGTTTGACCTAGATAGAGCTGTCATAACGCCAGACAGGGCTCTAATTATTTTTTACTACAACTCAGGTTGGACAGGCAATTTGTCAGAACTGCACTTCAGGAGCATTTAGATGCTTTGTACCTCCAATAACCACCAGATGTAGAGGAGGACCAGGGTTTGACAACAGAGATCTTCAGTCTTCAGAAATGAATATTCCGCCTGATTACTAGTACAGTACAGTATGTCAGTCCGGCCTTTGGACCCAGTGCTCTCCTCTGTACCACAAAGAGGGTTTCTCCAGCCATCCCACTCTTTAGTCCAATCAACAATGACTCCTTTATGGAGCAAAAACTTCAGCTCAGCTACGGAGAGCATTGTTGCTTCATTCGTCACTGCAGATTACTCAGAGCCCATTTGAGCTATGGCTGTGTTTTGTGGCTTTGTTTTAAAATGCACGGACTAGAAAGTGTATGTAAGAGACAGGGGTGTCTTCTTTAAATGAAGTTTGTGGAAAACAAGGTCAAGTTTGGTTAAAACGTGTCATAAATAATAATGATGACAATAAAATACCTCTGAGACTCAAGATTTCCGGCTGGGAACGACAGGCTTTCTCCACAGCTGTGTTTGACAGAAGGCATTCGGACAAGTCATCAAACACACACACACCACCTTAGGAAAATAAAGATCACGGGAGTGGGAGCGGGGGTGGTGGTGTGTAAGGCTATTCCTAAGTGGAAAATGAGAACCATCACAGAATGGAGATGAAACTGACTCCTACACACCCTGTCCCTGACCCACATGCATTCCTGAAAACCACTGTAAACAAAGCGTGGTAATGAGCGCAGGAAAGAAGAACAGGAAGGTGAGAAATGTGTACATCCCACCTTTACCACCTTTAACTTATTTTGCAGTCTACACACCAACATGGGCAGCAAACGTGTAGTCTGCATTTTAACCGGTTTCTTCTGTCATTTGTACGAAGCAGTTCGGACATGCAGCTATCTGTCACAATCTGAAGTCTTCAGAACTGTTCATCCTGTGATCACACACTAGCGTAGCCCCATGTTTGACCTCTCGCGACCAAACAGCCTTTAGTCCCAGACGGGTGAGTTATATATCAATAGACAAAGGATTTAAACAGCAGCTGCTGATGACAGAATGAACAGCACTGGGAACATCTAACTGGGAGGCAGTGAGGGCAGGAGTACTCCAAGGCTTATGCTAAATGGAAAACGCAAACAAACACTACGCTGACAATGAGAGCAGTGGAGCATCGACATCAACAAACAGTGCCAGGCTGTGATGATTTGGCCTCTTTTTTTTCTTCAGTTTCCCATCGGATTTCCCAGTGACAGTTTAAGAAACTGACTCTCCAAGAACAGATGGAACGTGACTTCCTTGGCTTCATTCATAGATATTTGAAGATTTCTTTAAGAGAAGTGTTTAGGTGGGCATGCAAAGTTTGTTGTGTTGCCTTTTTTGTTGCTATCACTGTTTGGCATATTGGCTCATCATGTTGCTGCACTTTTTGTGTGTATTCTAGCAACCCCACCTTAGCGATTATCCTAAAGTACAGCAGATTCGAGATAAAGGTCACCCGGACAGTAGTGAGATCTGCTGTGATGGATGTTTTGGAGTGGTCTGTGAGCCGGAGTGAGAATGGACTGGAAAGTCATCAATGAACAGATTAAAAGGAGGCTGAGCAGTTTGGAGGTTAGGTTAGAGAGACGAGGAGGGATGGGATGAACGCAAAAATAGAAGATCCCAAAGAAAGTTCATAAACTGGCATGAAAATTATCAGTTTAACAGGAGAAGGGATAAACTGCAGCCAAAGAAAGAAAATTATTTCAATACAGCTTTGCCTGACTAAAGACTTAAGGACACATAAGAACATGAGCCTATTCCACTGAACATCCTCTCAGCCAACCTCTACCACTTTATCCCGTTAAGGGTTGTGAAGGGAGCTTAAGCAAATCCCAGCTGATGTCAGGCAAAATGTGCAATACGACCTGGACACGTTGACAGTTCATCGCCGACAGCACAAATGGTCAAAAAAAAATACCACATCAAACACTGTTAAAAATCACTAAAATTAAATGGGCTAGCAGATTTTAGGAAAGAAACAATCAATCCGGTCTACAAAAACAGGTCACCCTTTACAAAACTTATTCTACACTGTATACATATCAAGTCTAGTCAGTATTAATAGTATAGTCCAAATTCACAAAACATATTTGGCCTCAATGGACTTAACAGTTTTGAAATGAAAAAAAAAAAAAATCACAACCATAACATCTTGATTAATTAGGATAAAATGTCCTTGAAATAAATGACTATTCCAAATTGGAATTATTAATTTTCTTTTGTCTTTTAATTTTCTTTTTTCTTTTTGAAATTTCAAGAATATTACACAAAAGCAGACCTAAAGATTCTGCTAAAATATGTATACTTAAAAAAACAAATGACACACATTTCAAAAGCACATTTCAAAAACAATACAATTGATACCACGACACCATGATAATAAGTCAATACTCTACTGTGGTTATTGAGTTTAACCTTAAAATACTGGTTAGAGTCAAGGCAAAAGGTTTGCAGATTACAATATAATGCAGTGAGCACAAGTGTAATATCAGCTTTTTTATGTGTAATCTTTTTTATTTCCACTTCTCTCTCAGGTTTGCTGTCAGGCTGCAAGATATTTGGGGACGTCATTACTCATTCAGGAGCCAGACTGGCCTTCATAAGACCTCTGCTGCAGAGAGCAGTTCCAGTAGTGATGGGTTGGCGGAGAGACAGCAGTCAAGGACACAGTGGGAGTAGTTCATACTTCCTGTCTGCCGTTTATTTATGAACCATAGTATTCAGCTACATGTCTGCTTGTATTCGCTGTACTGTACAAACCAACAGAGATAGGACCGGTTTGGGACTTGATTAAGCCAGAAAAATACCACTCAAAGTGATCGATTAGCTACTGCATCTGAAGACATTCATTTTTAATGTGTTTTACTCTTGTGACAAAGCGACCAAGCTGTGTTTCCTCACATCTCTTTCACCTGAGTTATAAGTTAATAAGAACTATTTATATTTACCAAGACACACACAGAAACAGGCCACGTTGAACTGTTACAATACTATGACCAGGTATTAGGCATGTTATTATTGTGAGCGTAGAGCGACATGGAAACTATTATGAATATAAAGTAATGACAGGAGCCACTGTTATATTTAGACTTTAGACTTATGGAAATGTAAACGTATTTCTCTGGTAAAGTCAGTTTTGTTTTGGAAATAGTGTTATGCTGCTGTTAGGTAGGGATGTAACGATGCATCTGCAATCGATTAAATCAATTCAAATGCATGACGATTCGCATTAACTTAAAAAAAATGAACCACAATGCCTCATAAACAAATCCCTCAAAAAGTCACTGGTCATACCCTGAGACTATACACTCCAGTACAGTGGTTGGTGGTATGCTTGTGAGTGACCCGCTATTAAACAATATCATCACGACCCTACAGGACCTGTGTGGCATTCAAGTGCTCAAACAGAGCATAGGAAGATGTGGCGAATAAATTTAATTATTTAAAATCTGTTTGTTTTATTTCACCTTTTTTCCACCTAGACAGCACATTGAAAAGGACATTTCTGGGACATTGCCGACGTTACTAAAATGAAGCTCACTTCAGCAGAGATAGCTGATGAGTTAACAACATAAAACTTATGAGGTGTAAAAAGCTATGGGCTGTAATAACCTCCGCTGTTTATTGATAAAAACTTTAGGGTGTTTGTCGTTAAGAGAACAGTGACAGTAACTGGACAACTATCGTTGCCTATCGTTGCCTGTTTTCCCCCGTTCTGAGGCAATGGCAGTAGTAATTAAGTAGAGGTGGGTGGACACCCAGCCATCTTTTATCAGATAATACCAGCCAAGGACTGTTGATAACTTGTGGAAATTAAACTAGCATTAGTTTCATTATTGATTTGTTGTTAACATGAAAATGATGGAGATAGTGTAGATTGGAAAAATCTCATTAACACAGTCGAGGAGGTCTGGCGTCACTGCGAAAACCTGTCGACAAAAGAAGCAAAGAAGCAAAGAAGAAGAAAAGGGGGGAAGTTATGATAACATAGAGAATAGTGATGCCCTCTTGTGGCCATGCTAAATTCTGATTTTATATATGTATATATATGTGTGTGTGTGAGAGTGACACAAGGCCCATCAAAGTACAAAAAAAGTCCTAAAAATTGCTTATACCTGCATTTATTCCATTTTAGAAAAGCCTTTTCACTAGTCAACTGTTAACAAGTTTAATAATTTCAAGTCAATTTATCTAAGACATCTTCCTATGAGCAGAATTAAAAATCAGAAAAGACACCAGAAGTATGACGTAAAAAGAAGTGAAATGAGAAATGTACGTCGTAGTGAGAACAGTCGAGTGTTGTGATCTAATTCAACACAGATATGCTTCATTAGTAGAAACAAAGTAATGACATTAACTTTAGCACAATGTCCCACAGAGCTGCTAATGCAACAAACAGGCAGAATGTTCTCGGCAAAACGTCTTCAAACTCCAGACATACAGGTTCTCAGCCAATGGCAAAATGACACATCATTATTCCCAAAGACATGACACAGCCTGTTCAGAGCTGAGAGACCTCACTTCAGGTTAACTGAAGGAGTAAGTATTCACTGTGACAGATACTGTATATACACCCTGTTTATTATGTAGATATAAGCACACAGGGCTTTACAGTTGAAGATAATGTGATTTTATGTATTTTTCTCATTTTTTTGTATGAGAAGAAAATGTGAAAAGTGAACTTTGTTCAGGGCCTTAAAACCTATTCAGCTTAGTTTCAGCATACATAAAATCAAGATATTCTTTCTGAGTGAATCAGAGGAATATGAAGAGCTAAACTTGTTTCAGCTAGGTTCAATCTATTCCTTAATTAAAGTCAAATGCTGGAATGTTAGCTTTGAGGACTGAGTAAATACCAGCCACCTCCAGCTGCCTAACCCGAGGAAACGTGTCCTGGTCCTGCTATCATTGAAACTTCCTTCAGCTGTGAAACTTCAGACAGCAGAAGACTAAGAGTCTCTGAGATCCCATATTTAACATGTTTACAGCTTCTAACCACAGGATGTTACTAACTGTGACATTCATTAACATGAAGATGTTCTGACTCACATGTAGCAGTCGATAATTAGGGTTCGGACCACACCCCAAGGTTCATCCTCAAACTCAACCTTTGTCTTGTTGTCTTGTTAAGTTCCTCTTTGTGTTTTCTTTGGCTCTTATTGTTTCAAATATCTATCCACAGAACATACACAAAACATCACACAAAGCCCTCAAACGTTCGTCTGTGGTGCTTTGCACTTCGGTAGGTGTCTGCAGGACCACATTTTTCCAGAATGACACTGACAAACACTGACTCAAAAGGACATTGTCTGGGCTGGTAAACATTTTGGTCTCTGCTGCGATCAAACCCAATAAATCCCACGGTCAGCTGTTGCCTTTGGTTACTGTGTCACTAGGTGTTTGATTGTGTAGCTTTGGTTAGCGGTGCCGGCTCTCACTTAGCTGTAAAACAAAGGGTCTGGCAGCTCATTTGACGTGCCAGGCAA
Source organism: Cynoglossus semilaevis (assembly GCF_000523025.1). Classification (NCBI taxonomy): domain Eukaryota; kingdom Metazoa; phylum Chordata; class Actinopteri; order Pleuronectiformes; family Cynoglossidae; genus Cynoglossus; species Cynoglossus semilaevis. Next base: position 17,477,507 of record NC_024317.1, read on the forward strand.
ATGATCAGATTCAGTTAGTTCTTTAGTAGGAACAGAGGTTATCCGTTGGTTGTTATTTTAGGAAAAGAAATTTACTTAGAAGTTTGGCTGACTGTTCACTGTTCACTGTTCAGTGTTTATGTAAATAGTCAACTAAACTTGACTGTGTACACGTACACATATACGTACACACATACAGTATGTGCCCAGCTAGCTCAGTAGATAGAGCATGATCTTAATCTCAGGGTCCTGGGTTCTGCCCCATGTTGTGGTTCCATAGTGTAACGGTTAACAGACCAGCCTTACATGCAGAGGGTCCTGGGTTTGAGCCTCAGAGGAACGACATATCCCTAATGGTGCCTCCTGTAGCAGTGTGTGTTGGTTACAGAGACTAAAAACTGAAATTGCCCTATTGTGAGACAAATAAGAGACTTGTTTTGTTTTTTTAAATTTGCTAAATTGGTTACCGTGAGTTGCTTCTGGCTAAACTATTAGCTGATAGCAAGTCAACTTCAAAAGTCTCTATGTTTTACACATGGTCAACTCTTTTAACACGCAAGATGCTCCTTAACTTTGTGGTTGCCACTTTATTTGTCAGACCAGGACATGGTTAAATAAAGCCATTAACTCAAACCATGTTCCTCGTACTAGTGCTTGGACAAAAGAAAAGAGCAATAGCCCGTACAGCATGAGAAATAACCATGGGGTGATTTAACAGATCGAAAACATTTTAGAGATAAACAACACGTTCCATGTCAACTAATCAGGGTTAACATCTTGCTAATTGCACAGATGAAGCTACAGATTCAACAAGGGTTTGGGTAATTGGTTGCCGTATTCAGCCATTCTGACCTTTGTTTACACAAAGATCATTATGGAGAAGAAGGTAGTTGCTCTGGTCGTTGGATACACAAGTACAAGTACGTGGACAATATTGCTGTTCCCTGATTAATTTATTTCTTCAGTTGAGACAGTTAGTGTGTTCATTAGCTTCATTTACATCCACAATGTGGTTTCTAGGTTCAGTAAGTTGAGTCAGAGTTTGCATAATAAAAGTCTTGTTTTGGCTCAACAAACACACATTTTTAAATTCCTTCTACTGTTTAATTATCTGACATTCCCTGAGGAATGTATCCCAAAACACAGACAACAGAAAACATTTGGCAGGTGTGTCCTCACTGCAGTCCCTATCACTATGATTTAGAACACAAACACATGATTGCATGACTGTGTGTTATTGAGAGAATCTGTGGCAAAAGACAAGAGGGTTTCCCATTGATAGAGAAGTCTTTGTGGAAACTTGCATGCATGGGTTGTTAATGTTCTTTGGTAGTGGTTGACTGTGAATGAATAGAGAGGAAAAAACATAGTACAGTCTGTGGAGTTTCTTAAAAGAAAGCCTCTTGGACATCCGGCAAATGAGGCAGAAACAGTGCTCCTGCCCAAAATGCAAATTAACAACTTGGTCAGAGGTCCTCTCAGAGTTTCCCCCTTCACCCCTCTGCTCCCTTTCTCCTTCTCTTTATTGTGTTCAGTGTGAAATCCATCCTAGGAGGGGCTTTTGTAGTGGGGGAAACAAGCGTCAAACTGGAAGACCAGGCCCAGCGAGGCCAGTCTCTTTTTATAGCCTCAGGCATTGAAAGAGCTGTGCAGTACTTTTGACAAACAGCCGAACAGAGGTTGTACAGTAGGTCTGGGATGAGGCAGCAGTGTCTCTTTCTCTGATGCTGCCTGGAGTCTGTGTCAGGAACCAGAAGCCATTCTAACAAGGCCTCACTCTTTTTAAGCCATGCCGCCGGCTGAGTGAGACAGACTGACCCAGGATTAATTGGGCATTGGCGGTGTGGACACTGCTTCAGTGGGCCACACAGGTGTCTGATGTCCCTTTGTCATCCTCTCCTCCAGCTGACCTCATGGCTGAGAGGCAGAAGCACCATCACAGACACACACACACACATATATACACACCCTTCCATCAAATGGACAAAGCATCTGCCTATGCAACATGCTAACCCCTCTGAATAAAAGAAAGTGGCGAGGAAGGGGGTGCAGAATAAAGGGAGCAGAAAAGGTGGGAGGGTTTAGAGGATAACAAACATAAACAGTACTTGCCTTGCGCCTCCTTCTATGCTGTTCTATCTTCCAAGCAGCGTCAGGCACCTCCCGGTGACACCGTTTATTCATGGAAGGCTCCCATAAACTCCTACCACAGTACCAGCTGCAGAAATATCATCTTTGTAGTCTCCAGTGATGGCTGTGAGTGGCGGATCCCCCTGCAGTTTCTCCTCCGCTGTTTACTTTCCCACAACTTCTTCCCTGCACCGTGTGCACTAGCGGTTGAAGATGAGGTAACTCTACGAGCTCCCTCCCCTTTCCCTGCCTCTCCTCTTCCGTTCCTCGCTGCCCCCCCTCTTTTTTATGGAAGGGTCCCTATTTTTCCCCCCTACAGCCTCTTCTTCGGTTCTTTCTTTGCTTTGCTGCCTCCTCCTACTCTTCAGACCCCCGCTGCTGTCCACAGAACACTGTAAGGCCGACTGAGGGCTCCTTGCTGTCCAATGGCAGAATGACAGGGTTGTCCATACAACCAATAGAAAGACAAAAGGCTGCCATATTCACCAATCAAAGCAGAGACTGCGAAAGGTGGGTGGGACCGAAGCACTAAGAGGCCAATGCTGTGTCACTGCACTTCCGCATGTAACTGCAGGTGTGTTCAAGAGTCGGTCATAAAACATTATTACGGCCGATAAAACATTTGTACTTTGATATTTTGCAGCAAAAAGCAAAACAAATTAATAGTTGTTTCTATGTCGCATATTTAAATTGTAAATTTCTGCAAAGATTTACTTATTATTTAAAACTAGTCTTTCTTCCAGTGTATAGTAATTATAAAAATGACAAGAACAAATTCAAACAAAGTTTTTTAATACTATTGTTGCTGCTACTTGCTTCCTCATTATGGTTTGTTTAAGTGATTTTACATGTTCTTCATCTGCGTTATTGAATCTAATTTGTTTCTGATATTAGTTAATACATTCAATGAGTCTGAAGTACATAGGACATCAAAAACGGCTCACACAAGTTAACTATCTTTACTATCACTTGTAAAACTATAGACCAATGAAATGGTCAGTTTAACTTGACTTGCATAACATCTTAGTTTATATGTCAATTTCAATATTAGTTAATTAGAATAATGACTTAAATAAAATATAATACATTTTCATATGTATGTATATGTATTTCATAGCCTGCAATCATATTGCAGGCTAGTTTTGGGACCAAAAAAAACTTTCCTGAACAAAAGTTAATCAGATAATCAGATGTTTAACAAAAACATCCGTAATATTTTGGTGTTTCTTTGACAGACTATCTTTTACAAATCTGTTAACTAAATAGTGTTTTGGTGGTTAATCCCAGTCATTTTGACCTCACTTCCTAAACAAAGCTACCTTACTCGTGTTTTTAAATATATTTGTAGATCTGGCAGTGTTTCTGTGTTGCTTCTGGAGATAATGCAGCATGAACTTGCAGAGTAAGGAAGACAAATCACACCGATTCTACCGTTGTCCAGAAGATTTATTAAAACACATTGAACAAATACACAGAATACAAATAAAAAGTTGACAATTCACTTTATCATTCGATTGCTATACAGAACGAATAGTAGAACCATAACACTGCTCGGAGCTCACCGTCTGTAAATGCTAGATACACTACCGCCTCCTCGACGTGAACCGTCGTATCCAACGTTCACATGCTGTGCATTCACTGCAACAAAGGTGCCTTTAATCAGGGTCTTTTGGTAGCTTCAGAAGCCAGTTTAATAAGCATGTACATACATTGTTAACATATTTATAGTATTAGACTGAAGCCTTTTTTTCCAACAGTAGTTACATTCATACTGACTTCAGTTTGATTGCATTTCTTTGCAGTATGTTTTTGATGACATTTCTCCAAAGGGGAAAATACATATTTTTGATTGATGAGCACATACGGTGCACACTGCACTTCTATGGCATCACCATTCAGGTGACATTCTTTGTTGTTGTTGTTGTTGTTATTTTGATTCATAAAATCTACAGAGATGGACTCATCTCTGAGAAGTTCTTCAAGTATTTACACGTCTGAGGTTGTATCTGTCAAGCAACCTAATACACGTCATGGTCAAGAAAGCAATGGCATTAACAAAAACACTGAGAACAAAATCAGCACAGCTTAACACTTAGAGAGAGTAGTGCAAAACAAATAATGACATGATGAACCTCAAGGTTCAAGGTGAGTCGGTTTAAAATGTCTCGGAAGTAAATGGTAAAGTGGCTGCAGTCACGCAATCTATGTAAGAAAGACGCGGTCAGATGAAAGCACTTGATGATAATCATTTAAAGAAGAGTAAGAAAATACATTCACTAACTCTGTACAACACTTGCTATTCCAGTTTAGTCCAATCACAGGCAACATCCCTGCCATGTCAAGTCAGGATAACAACTGGCCATTTTAATTCCAGCGATTATTCAAACTGGAATTTCACTTTTAGTCCAAAGTTTTTTACGCAATGCTTCAACAGTAGAGGAAAAGTAGTAAGGTTAAATATACAAGATTGCCTCAGTTTGTGGATAGTCGCTTTAGCACATGGTTCTGGATGGAATGGTGTAGATATGTTAATATACAATGCTGAAGTGCCTTCCTACCAGCAATGGGAATTTGACATCACTGAGGATGCTTTTAAAATGTCACCAACATGTAATGAATGCAGCACTGAGTCATAAAAGTTGAAATGTAAATATACTTCCTTCGACAGCAGGTTCATATATTCACTGACAGTGAACTGTAATTACAGTCATCACACCGTGTCAAGGAGCACGGCAGCACTACACTGCCTCAACCATCAAAGTGTACAATAAAAGAAGTTAAACAAATATATTTGTGTCAACTACCGGAGAATTGAGTGACAGCATTATGTGGACTCACTGTACGTAGTTTCAACATTGGAAAGTGAATGATGAAAACATCTCAAAATTAGGAGAAACAAACCTGCTGTCCAGTTGAAACACACAGGCCTGACCCTGTGTGTGGATGTACTGTTGACCAGATGTGCTTTTGTTTATCGTGTAGTCAGGACATGTACTGTAATTTACAGGGGTGGAGACACACTGGGACATATCACTCTGACTGTTTGGGAGTGTGGTATGATTACATCATGCAAAAAGGGACCTCCCGCATTCTCTATGACAAAGCTCTGTGAGCAAAAGTCACAGCAAAGCTCCGATCTTAAACTATTACAGAACAGCAGAGTTATAACAGCTCTATTTGTGCATACCCACAAAGATATTTATTTGTCATGTGACTTTTTAAGCTTATAGCAAAGTCTAAATCAGGGGTCTACAACCTGTGGTTCCCAAGCCACATGGAGCTCTTTAGCCTCTTTGCAATGGACCAAATTTAGCCTGAATGGGTTTAAAAACATGACTGATACATCAGACCAGTAATAAAGGTAGACTGTAGTGAGAATGTGGCTGTAATGGGTTTTGGGTTTTTTTAACAGCAAAAACTAAGGTATAAACCTTTTAACACATCACACTAAAATCTAAGCTTTCTTGCTAAAAGCAAAACAACTTATTCTCCCTGTGTACTAGCTTTAGGTAGATCAAGCAATGTTGACCTCAGGTTAATGTATGTGATTATAGTTGGTGAAATTTATTTAGGTTAAACAACAATTGTCAACAGCTTCAATTTTGTCCTTTTTTATGAAACTGTAGTATCACTGTGTAATTAAAAGGTTATACAAGTCACTATTGAAATCATTCAGTGACTTTTATTTGCTGGTAAAATGATAAAAACATCTCTGTTAATATTAAAGGTTGCAGACCCCTGCACTAAATGAATAATGAATTGATAAAAGTCGTGTTGTATTATATAAAGTTCGTCAATGATTCATCACCACACCCATCAGCCAGCAGACTATTTAATCTAAGCCCGTTTGAACCCCAACCCCAGATTTTGCCAAGTTACTATTTCACCAGTCTTGGTTTCCAGTTTACAGCCTTTGTTAAAATTCAAATATTTATAGAATCATAAATACTTGTCCACACACAGAAAAAATAAGTTCTTCAATGTAAAATACTTCTCCACTTGTGTCACTTCCACTGTTCCACCGTGGCTGCATGTGTAATTCCATGTTCCCCAGATTACATACAGTATTGTGTTATGATGAGTCTAAAGTGAGGTACAGTTAACAGCAGTCTCTGGGTATGAAGACTCCTGGGAGCTGCAGTCAAGTATCTGCAAATGACCAGAAGGTGGCAGTCTACAGAGGATTCAGGAGGACTGTGTCCAACCACTGCATAAATTATAAAATGTTTTTAAATGCATTGAAATTGTCACCATTTGCGATGGTTACAACACTGGCCCTCTGAAAACAAAACAAAAACCAATATCCTACGATGACTGAAGACAACCTTGGCACCACTCAACTTCACAGAGAGATTGCTCCAGTGGGGGACAGTCACAGTGTACAATGAGTGGATAGATGTGTAAAAGCAGCACGGGGAGCAGAATGACAACAGACACAAAATAATACATTCCAAAATTAGAGCGGGTCCCATTTTAGAGCAAACTCTCAATCTCAGTAAGGTCTGCCTAATAGTGAAGGGCTGAAAAAAAGTCCTCCGTCTGGAAAGTTGCTCCTTCTACCCTCCATTTTCTGTCCGTTATTGAAATACTGAAGAGATAAAAGTGCAATAGTTAAGATAAATAGAGTGAATTGTGTATCCATAGACAGCAGAGATGTTGATGTTGTTCAGACAAAGAGCAGAAGAAACAGAACAGAGGAAAAGGGCAGCTGTCATCTTCACAGATTCCATCCCTGGGAGTTTCTGACCTCAGGTCAGTGGTTTTAGAGAATGTGTCTAGTCCTCGATACAGATGACATCACTAGGTTTACCTGACTTGAGGTCAGGTGTGACCACATCTCTCAAGGAGTCCAATGACTTCTTGTCCAGATGGCTTGTAGGAGGTGGGGGACCATTGGAAGAAACTACAGAGGAAAGACAATAAAAGTACCAGTGAATACTAGGCGATTCCAATTAATACTACAGAGTAAAAGTACAAGAAACATCTCATTCTGTTTGTTTGATTCCACCTTACCTGAGAACATTTTAAACAACTCTAATAAAAAATACCACCACCATCACCTTCATTGTAGTGTTCTCTTATCTTAATGCCATCCTATTTATGCACAGAAATTAGTTCATTAACATTCATGTTGAAAAAGTTAACACATTTATAATAAAGAACTAAAACAAATAAGAAACTAAAAATTAAAGACTAAACTTCTATAAATGTTGGGATATGTTGTCCACCACTGGTACAAAATTGAGTCAAAAAGCAAAAAAAACAGAAAGAAAATCTTAATAGAAATACCACAGCTAAATTGGAGACTTCAAAGTAACCAGAAGAATGCTGTGAAAGAGAAACTGTGAATGATTACATTTAATGTATCGTTCATGTCTGATTCATGAAACTGACTGAGTCATTATGAAACATCAGGGCAAAAACAGAAATGTGAGAATTTGGAATTCGTTCTACATGTTTTAGCCATGCCTTGTCGATGTACTGTTGACAAGATTACCGCTGACGTAGGGTCCGAGAGGCATCTGACTGTAGTTGACCATGGGCTGCCCTCCATGTCCTCTGAATCCACCGCCATAGCTGCCGCCGTACATCTGTGAGCAGCCAAACCCGCCCTGGCTGAAGGGCTGAGGAACAAAAGCACAGAAAGAAGTTTACTCAAGTCATTTAAATCAATGATTATTTTTGATTAATTATCCATCCATCCATCCATTTTCATCCGCTTATCCATTACCAGGTCGTGGGGTCAGCAGTCTCCATGACCGCCACCCAAATCACACTGCACCATTTCAACCCCCCTGAACCTTCCTGTGGGTGGTGAGTCAACTGGAAGGTACCAACTGCCCTAACCTGCATTAGATCTTACCCAGGAGGTGAACCCTGGTGTTCCACACCAATGAGACATTGACTCTGGGCCAAAGCGCCTTGATTAATTATATTAATAATATTTATTAAGCATACTGTATATTATCAAATATCTCAATGAATTGTACTGTATTTTATTGATCATATTATTCACCTTTACAAAGACATACATTGTACTTAATATCCTAGCCAGAAATGCTTAAATACTAATTCTTCAGTAACTGTTTATCTTTGTGTGAATTTCAGTTGTGCTATTTCATCAATAAACTAAAGTGAAAACTCCTGTTTTCATATCATATTTCTATTAATTGTAATAGATTCTACGTATTCACTATGACTGGATCCTTGTTTAATTGTCCCGCCTTCTAGACAGCAAAAAAACTGATTGGCTCTTGTCGTCATGTGTGTTGGTGAAGAAATCAGTACTAATTGGACTTAATTCCTCAGATTCTTTCCACTTGCATTAGTTAACTAATATGTCATCATCATTCAGCCCCCGATTAACTTCCTATGTAGGTTCTGTGTCACAACTGTTGTTTTTTAAATTATAAGTGCACAAAATTAACCTTGATTTTAATTAACATCATTAATATTAAAAAGAAAACAGACATACTGTTCAAATGAAATGGAAAGAAACTCCCTGGAGGTGAAAGTGTGAGAATCACAGAGAAGAACAAGAAATATAACATAATATGAAGTCATTACAGCACGGGTGTCGAGTGTCGGCTGAAAAATTCAGGACACATGATGAATTACACACAACCTCTTATACTACAGGAAATTAAACACACCTTCAGTTGTGAAGAACAGGTGCAGGAAATGTAGAAATAATGAGAGCGAATGTGTTTGTTTATTCCTCCAGGACTGAAACATGCAGCTCAGTGGTGGAAATAAACAAGTTTGGGTTTTTTTTCCCATTACTCCTGGGGAAACTTTCTCCATAGGAGAAACAAAGGTTATTAATGAAGAATGTGAAATGAATCAAAACTAGAAAAAATGGTTTATTCATGAAAACAAATTATTATCAACATTTACAACAAATACTTTTTGGAGCACAAGCAGAATTTTGAAAATGAAAATAAATATCAAACAAGGATCATTTCCACCTGAAAACCTTTTGGATGGGGCAGGAGTGGGCAAACTTTTTGAATTGCGGGCCACAATGGGCCAATAATGTGACGGTGGGCCGAGTCAGGAGCAAACAGATGGAGCGTTTGTATGAACCAAAACAAATGACATGTAAAAGTCATAAAGGCTAAAATGCTTGAAGCCTTTTTCTACGCCATCTTTTGGGAAAATGCGTGCATTGGAAAAAGGCTTAAAGCATGCCTTTTTCTGTGCCATCTTTTGGGAAAATGCGTGCATTGAAGGGAAAAGGCAAAAGTATAATGATAATAGAAATGAATAACATAATTTGGACAAGTTTGGAGGGACGGATTAAAAAGCCAAATGGGCCACATCTGGCCCCTGGGCTGTAGTTTGCCCATGCTAGGGGCTACATAGTGGCGCAGTGGTAAGTCAATTCAGTCCAATTCCAAATGGTAACCCATGGTCTTTTATTAAAATTTTCTAGGTACACTTTCCGCCCACTGTCTAGAAACGTGCAGTATTATGTTTTTATGTTCACCCTAAACTGAACAGAGCTGTGAATGTGAGTGTGAATGGATGCCTTGCCCTGTGATACCTTGGATTGTCTAACTGACAACCCTGAAAAGGACTTAATGACTGAAGTTGACCTGTGTGTGTGTGCTGTGAAATGGTGGTTGATGCCCTTGCCTTACAAAAAAACATCACAGGTTCAAGCCCTAACTAACTAACTAATGGTCTTCTGTGTGGTGTATGTATGTAGGCGAAGTCCAGGTGTTTGGGCTTCCAAAAACATTCTGTTGGATGCTTGGATTAGCGAGTAGGTCAGGTGACCACTGTTTCAGCTCTCACCTGCTGCGGAGGCTCATTCCCTCGACTGGTCAGACGGCTCAGGATGCTCCGCTCCGACATCTGCAGTCGTGCCGACACCGGTGGGATCCTGGACAGCATGTTGGGCAGACGTGTGACGTCTGCCTTCATGTCGCTCAGCAGCTCCTCCAGCTGGTTCAACACTGCAAGAGCACAACAGGTTTTTTCACATTCAGCATCAGTCAGATAAATGAGCCACACAGACTAAAGAGTGCAAGGCAGTGATAATAACATTCGAACTAAATGCTAAAGAATTCACTGTGTGATACATTATTCAGGGTCAGAGGCAGCACTGTGTTGAAACAATAACATAAATGAAACACCTTGGTTTGAGGGTTTTCGCTCTTGGCCTGTTTCCCAGAGTTTTATCCTATTTATCTCTGTGAACATATTTCAGCAAAAACAGTAAAAAAATTTCAGACCACTGTAAAATAAGAACTTTAATACCTGCCTTTATTACTTGTAACTGTCTGTGTGTTACCTTGGGCATAAAAAGAAAAACACAACACATTTACATTTTTATTCATTTAGATAAAACATTTAAACAACTCACTGAACAAGGTCAAAATGCACCTTTAGTTCATTAATGGTTCACTCATGTGTTTACTTCTTAATCAGTTTTGATTCTGACAAAAGTGTTTCTGTATTGCTTTTGAATATTTCTATTGATTTCAGTTTTTTGATGTTGAAAGTCCTTGATGAAAGCTTATTATGAAAACATTTCTTAGTTGTATATCATAGGCTTATTTACTTTTAACTCTGTGCCTGTAATAATCTCTTTTTCAAAATAAATATTTTTTCTTTTGGATCCTTGATACTGTTAAAGGGTAAAACAGTTGATCGATTATCAATTAATCAACTCAAATCATTTATGATGTGATTAATTTTCTTAAATCTAGGCTTCATTTACTTCATTATGCTGCCTATTGTGATGCACACAAACATGGAGCGAAGAGCCAAAAGAGTCAATAGCTGCAGCTCCAGTTGGTACGATGGCTACTTGTGCACTTCTATCTGTGCTTCACTGTCTAACTTAATGATATTCTTTGCTGTGTTTCAGACCTTTGTGCAGCACTGCGTTGGCAGGTTTGTTCCCGGCCAGAGACTCTTTGGACAGATGCTGATGGGACTCTGCCAAACATTCCACTTCGGCAAAGCGAGTGTTGAGAGCCATTGCCGGGTGAGTGGGGTCCTGGGTCATATTCAGGTAAGCTGCTCTCCTCAGCTGCTCTTCAATCACCAGAGCCTGTTCCAACAGCTTTACAGAGAGAGAACCAGACAGAGAGAGAGAAAGAGAGGGAGAGAATCTAAAACAATATAGCAATGAGGAGAGTGTGGCTCATTTATTTGCCAGCTTGAAGTCGTTTCATTTTATAAATAAGAAACACAAGAATTGCCTTAAATCGACGAGCCAGGAACTTGTTCTTCATCTCCAGATAGTTGCCCTTGTGGATCTCAGTCTTAAAAGGCTCATTCAGAATAGCGTAACGCGGGTCGTTCTGGATGTCCTGCCAGCGAGCGTAGCCATGTCTGACAAACAGTGTCGGTCAAGAAAAACCAAACAGAAGCAGAGATATTTGAGGGAAACAAAATAAAGCATGTTGATTTTTTTTTTAAATAACAACACTTCAAGGGAAACCTCCCTCCTGGTCAATGGTTTCTATAATGCTCTGCCAGCTGCTGAGCTCTTTGCTACTTTAACATAGAGAAAACAGATACGTAACAATGCCAGCCAACAGCCAATAGTCATGGCGCCGATGCCAGATGTCAAGCATCTTTCCAGAAGACAGAGCAGCTCGCTCTTCAGTTTGCCAAAGGGTGTGGAGCTCTGTCAGAGTCAGAGGAAAGCAAACAAATAAATAAACAAATAAACCCAGACAATCCAATGTATTTCCAGAATATCATGACAAAAAAAATCACCAGAATAGAGGAAAGAATGTTACTAGAATACTGTGTCAGAAACAATCACTAAAAAAACAATAACAAAGTTCTAACAACACATGTTCTCAGTGACACTTTTTGATACATATTAAAGCAGTGACTCAGACATTAATTTTAGCATCAGGAAAATTTGCCCAGTTTCTCAGTGAGATGAAATGAAGTGCTGTCATCAGACTGCACTGTCACTTCTTTCATTACTCTCCGCCTCCGTGTCTTTCTGTTTGTCTCCAGATGACACACTTGTCTCTTTATGGGTTTTTTTTAAACAAAATAAACACGTAAAAAGGAAAGGTGATTTTAAAGACATCATTCTGAATATTAATGTTTGTGATGTTGGCTCTTGGTTTTGGTTTCTAACAATATATCAGAGCTGTAAGATAACATTCTTCATGTGCAAATTACTTAATAACAACTATTGGCCACTATTTTCGTCTATGGTTCCCAAATTAGGGGGCAGGGACCCACAGGGGGAACTGAGCTTTTGTAGGATATACAATCTTTGAATTATTTACTGTGGAGTTTTGAAGCAATAGCTTTGAATGTGTTGATGTGGGATGGCTTTACAAAAGTCCTATATACACAAGAGGGCGCTGCAGAGATAGTTTGGGAACCACTGCTCAAGGTGATACAGGAGATCATCTGTTTCTACCTTCACAAGCTGAGTGATCTACTGATCTATCACAACCTACTTACTGGGCACCACTGCTTCAACCACCGCCACACGCTGCCTCTTGAAATAGAATATTACATTTAAAGCACTTCAAATAAATCCTTTTCAAATCCTTAGAAAAATGTACGAGCAAATCTTAAAACAAACAAACAATCAAATAAAATAACACTAACTTAATAATATCATATAAAGTTATCTACTGTGTAATATAATAGAATGTGGCCACTCTCTGTCTTATATTTCATTTTAAAGAGTCATTTACCTGTAAAACCTCCATCTGCGATATTAAACATGAACTTGGCCTTGTATCCATTTTTCTCTTCCTTCCTTGTCTCGTCCATTTCATCCAGAGTGTCTTTGTCGCCATTCAACCGACCTTCTAACGCCTCATCGCACTTCACATCATCTGCAAAAAGCCACACCAGGAGCAGAGTGGTTTATAAAGGGCTGAAAGACAAAATAGATTCTCTTCTGGTTCTTTGGTTTGTATACCTGGCTTATTTTCCTTGTCTTCATTTTTCCCCAGAGAAGACTCAGGATCTCCTTTATCTGAGGGCTTCTCCGCTTCTCTTCCAAACTCCACTGAGGATAATAGAACCATCCGGGTTAATAGTAAAAAGCAATATTACGGAGATAAAGAAGAGTAATAAAATGTGCAGCCCATCATTATCATGCATGGCTCACTTTTAGGTGAGGTTCGACTGGGTGACAGCTCTGTCTGTTTCAAAGCAGACTCTTTTGCGTTGGCAGATGGCTCTGTCTTTGTGGAGGGTGACTGGGTTCTGTCCCTCTCATCTCCACTTCTCTCCTCTGAGACGCCCTTGCTCTCTTCACTGTCAGCTGCCTTCTCTCCTGCAGATGCCAGCTCCGAACTGGAAGCCTGCTTGGGGGGGGATCAGGCAGGGTAAAGTTGGTAGAGGGCAAAGTTTGTTAGTAAGTCTGACAAGGAAGTCTTCTGGGCACGGGGAGGCATAAGTTACACCATAATGAGCCAAGACAATAAATCAGAACAGATTCAAAGTGATGGTTAGTGATTTAAAATCTATAAATAAAGACTTACTTCCTGCTCGGACGCTTTCTTATTATCTTGCTCTGTCATCTCTTTGTCCTCAGAAGAACCCAGGAGAGACTCATTCTTCTCTAAAAACAACAAAAAGTCACACTTTGTTCTCATTTTAAGTAAAGAAATGAAGAGTGTCATTGAAGACTGTGTTCTGACCTGGAGGGGCTGGGGTGCCGGGCTGCATCATAATGGGACTGGCTGGTACGGGGGTGTTGGGATCAGAGGACACACTTTCTGTCAGTTTCTTCAACTCCATTCCGATGGGAATCAGATCTGGAGAACTCAGTTTTCCATTCACATGTTCAAACTCTTGCACCTAATGAAAAAAGAGATTTGAGAGTGTCAACTTTAATGACAAGAAAATTCCTGACATCACACATGGTGTTTCCTTAGCTTGAATGTGGAATCCAGTCTTAAAAAGGAGGCTCCAGTTTGTTGTCGCTCCATGTTACCTTCATTGAAAAGCTTGACCTTACTTATACCATTTCCCTATTGCTAAAAAAAATTTTTGGTGCCTTGTGTTGACTGATGCACCTTTTTCCTGACGAGGGACATGACTCCGATCCTGGTGAGAACATGCTGACGGGACAATCCCTCTCGTGGAACTCCATCAGCGAAGGTCTCTGCTCCATCGGCCCCGGGCTCACACAGATGTCGCATGAACAGAGACACATAAGCCCTGATGAGAAATACATTATATAAGAAGGAATGAACAGTGTGAGCAAATACATCATTTGTAGTTTTCAAGAGAGAGCATATGGGGGAACCTTTTGTAATTATTTAATAAATAAAAATTATTATTTAATTATTTATGTAATATTGTGTAATAATGTATAATGATCTTCTAGTTTCTACTTGTTTACAGTAAAACCTCAGCCTGTTTAGTTGAACACAAGATTGATTTATGCGCAGGAATTCAAGAAAAACAAAGATTTTCCTCAACTGTTGTTTGTTTTTTTAACCGTCATCTGCTGCCACCTAGTGGAAGAATAGTTCATCGTTAACATATCGTTTTACTGTGAATGGTTGTCTCCATACTTCATGATGTGCTGCATAAAGGACAAACTGGGGATCAAACCAGCAAACATGAGATCTTCTTGTAGAACAAGATTACTGCCAACTTTTAAGGGCAGACTTCCCCAAACCAAGAGGCAATAAATAATAAAAATAATGTGGCCTTACCTGAACTCACGTTCACTTTTCCCTCTCAGGTCTCGGACCAGCCAGTGGGAATTGAAGGCATCCTGAGGAGGCATGCCCCAGCGCATGATGGCATTGACAAAGGCTTTCCTCTGTCGGGCGTTGAACCCCAGGACCTGGTAGTGAAGAGTGTAAGGTCAACAGATGGCAGCATTAGACATTTACTTTCACCAAATCAATTCATTCATCATAATTTGTCTTTTCCTTTTCCAAACTAAAAAGAAATTCAGAGAAATGGAATTTCAGAATTTCAAGAAGCAGGTTGTGACCTGGTGAGAAGGACATCACCCAGAGTATTACAGATTTCGAGAAAATATCTTTTTTACTGTTCTTTAAATATGTTTTTTATAGCTCTTGGAACCTTTTGACTAATCCTTGTTCACATATTCAGTACAAACCTCAATACTGCCGCCTACACGTGCCAGTAAAGGTGGCAGAGGTTTATCTTTCTCATTCTTCAGCTGGCGTCGAGACTGTCTGCGTCCTCCTACATCAGATAAAATCAATTTTTTAAAAAAGAACAATTTTGCCCCCATTTTTACTTCTGTCTTATTTTCAGTACAGGTGTAGAGCGTTTTAAAGCCTACCTTCGGGCCTCTCCTCGAAATCTTCGTCCTCATCCTCGGACCCCACGGAGTACTCCGACTGATTGTCTGAAAGATCATCCTGCCACTCTGAGCCACACATCAAAGAGAAACAGTACATTGTGTTCGTGTTTGTGGGTGGCCACCTGAGGGCGCCATGGCACTGTAGATTACTACAGACCACTGTAGCTGTTTTATTGTAACCTCTCTTGGCCTCTAGCGATGAGGTGAGAGTGCACTTGTCCTCCACTTAAAAACTGAGAGTGCACTCAGAGCTGTGAATGGCAGCAAAGAGCAGCCAGCAGCTTTATACACACAGGGTGAAGATGTATAAGAGTGCCAGGCCAGTTCAACGCAGCCACCTGTGGACCTTACGCTGAGTGAACTCTAATGATTCAGTTTTCCCATTTTCTAAAAAACATGAAGAGACAATAGGACTTCATGATCTAACAATAATGTGTAAAGATGAGCCGCACAAAACAAGACCTGTGAAAAGATGTTCTAACAAAAGAGACGGGTGTAGCAACTGAAGTCATTTACTTCAGTTGTGCATGTGTCAAAATTATTAGAGCAGATAGGTAGAAAAGACCCTGAGACACAGTTAAACTCCAAAGAATAAGAGAATGAAAAGGTCATCGCAGATCAAATCTCATTATAATGGAATATCAGCTTCCACTGATCTATTATATAACGATTATTACTGAGTGATGGAGCAACTCAAGTGTGCGGATATCACTGAAGACAAAAAAGATTATATAAATCAAACCCAAGTGGCCTCTTCATTGAAATTATGGCTTATTTAAATAAGCTGTTGACTCACCTCCCACTTGATCAATGGCTTGCAAATCCCCCCTCAGGGGGCGCGCAGCTATTGCAAGGATAATTATTTCTTGTTTGGATATTTTCTTTGATTGTACCACAGGGGGCTACTTCCAATGGTTCATGTTTTTATTCTCTTGGTTCAATGAGAAAAGCAGGTTTATAGAAATCAGTGTTCCAAATTAAGTTAGGCATAAGAGTGGATGGGCCAACAACAGTCCTATTTACAGAAGGGGGCGCTGCAGCAAAACTTAGGGAGCCACTAAATTTGATGAAAATAACCTTTAGCCTCTGTCTACCAAATATCTTTTTTCTGGCCTGTAAATCCATTAAAATATTTAATCGCAATTAAACGCATGATTGTCATTTTTCAACTCAAAATCTATCACACACTGTTATCTCTTCTTAATATATCATGATACAAATGTATATTTTTTATTCCTCTTATAAATGTGGGAGTTGACAAACAAGTTTACTTAGTGTAAAAGTCTGTTTACTGTTGATGCAACAAACAGAAAAAGGACAATGACAAATATGGACCAGAAAAAAGTCAGTAGTTCTACATCTACTGTACATGTCCAGAGTATAATCTGTCAGTGGTTTAAAGCTGATTAATTTTTTGTATGAGCCAAAACATGCGTCCAATGATTGCATCTTTAATTCTCAGGGTCCAGGGACAAATCACAGAAGGTATGGATGTAAATAGGCCGTATGAAATGGAAAAGAAATGTCAAAAGTAATTTGAAGGAATTTGGTGTTATTATTTGTTATTGTGTTAAATGCAGATTCATATTTCGGTACTAAGTGACTGGAGCATTATCTGTGTAATTAAGGTGATGTATTACTGTGTTTGCCCAGGATACACCCTGAGGTGTAGGTATAAATAAGCGACCTGTGTCTGTCCACCAAGCCTACCTTGATCTTCCTGGGTCGTGTCGTTGTAATTGACCTGCTTTCTGATGCGTTTGCCTTTCCCCAGGTTTCGAGCTAAATCCTCCTGTTGCTGCTCGTAGTGGTGACGGAGCAGTTTCTCCCAGTAGTCCGGATCCACGTTCTCCTCCTGCTTGATGATCTCTCTCTCCACCTCTTCCTATAAGTGGATTCAAACCAATCAATGCTCTTCAGTAAATAATGGGTTAAAGTGGTTGGGTGTGTACTGCAGGTTAATATAGGTCATTACAGTTGACCTCTCACCTCTCCATCCTCTTCTTTCACCACATACTGGGCCACCTTAAAAGAACTCAGGTACTCGTTCATGTTCTGAATCTCCGTGTCTTCAGTAGCGTCCTGGCTGCGGTCCAGCAGCTTTGAGATGGCGTCGTCATCATAGTGAATCACGCTGCCCTCTTCACCGTCTTTAGTGTCGCCTGTCAATGAGATGTTGTCCATCACTCACTGTTTAAGCATCTCATCCACAGACTATAAAACTACTTGATATTTTAAAGGACATACTGTTATTTTGTATAGTATATATGTATAAGTATTTAGTGAGTAACTTTTAGGGAGGCAAGGACTTGGAGAGGAGCAACAACAACACACACCAGGCTTTTTAAAGAGTAGGGTTAAATTGCTCACAAGATGACGTGCTTCAGCCGAAACATACCCATGGTTCGAGCTGCCTCCATTTCATCTTTGAAGAGCTCCTCTGTGCCAAATTTGAGGATATCATCTAGTTCCTGTTTGGACATGGAGCCCGTTTTGGAGCCCAGCCCAGGCCTCACCACCAGATGGGTCAGCATCATCTTCCTCTTGGCCACCTGAGTGATTCGCTCCTCCACCGAGCCCCGTGTCACAAAACGGTATATCATCACCTTCTTGTTCTGGCCAATGCGGTGGGCTCTGCTAAAAGCCTGGAAAAGAAACAGGAAACGGTGTGGGAGGGTGACATGCAAACAGATCACACTGTGCAACAGTTATATGCAGGTGTCAAGTGTGAATCAATACTTGAATGTCGTTGTGAGGATTCCAGTCAGAGTCGTATATGATGACAGTGTCTGCACTTGCAAGATTGATCCCCAGACCTCCAGCTCGTGTGGAGAGCAGGAAGCAGAACTGCTGAGCTCCAGGTGCTGGGATGGAAACAGAAGCACAGAGGTGATGTGTGTGAAGTGTGTGTGCGTGTTTGTGTGCAGACATGCAGGGAGAAAGATGTGCATCCTCACAAACTTACTGTGAGAAGTTATGAATTTACAAACTCACCGTTGAAGCGGTCGATGGCCTCTTGTCTCAACCCACCAGTGATTCCTCCATCGATACGTTCATATTTATAACCCTCAAACTCCAAAAAATCCTCGAGTAGATCCAACATTTTTGTCATCTGTTTAAAATAAAACCAAATCCATACTAATGAGATGATTATATTCCAACGTTTTGCAAAAGCTGACGTTACCATGAAAAATCCAAACGTGAGATTGAGCTGCCCTTTCGGCATTTCATGGTTTCGGATCAATAAGGCATTTCAGTCGACACAAAAACTGTTACCTGAGAGAAAATGAGAACTCTGTGTCCTTCATCCTTGAGTTTTTTCAGCATTTTCTGAAGCAGCGTCAGTTTTCCTGAGGACTTCACCAGTAAGTTTCCATCATAAGAACCGTTGGGTAACACAGGAGCCTCCTGCCAAGGAGAAAAATCAATTCCAGGCTTCAGTTGTAACACTTGATACATCATATAAGTGGCTGCACTAACAGATACAGCCTTACCCCAGCGGCCACGGGGAACAGGTAGGGATGGTTGCAACACTTCTTCAGGTCCATCATAATGTTGAGCAGAGAAACTTGGTTTCCTCCACCTTTGGAGTTCAGAGCCTCGAAGTTCCGCGTCAGAATAAACTTGTAATATTTCCTGAAGGTCAGACAAAGTCAGAGAGGATGCCATAAAAAAACAAGCTTTTGTGACTGAAGTGTTTCTAAAATTTCTACATTAAATCCCCTAAGTCACAGAGAGACTGGTGAAACATTCTCTCTTTTTTCCAGGACCGACCAAACTATCAAGATGTCTTTGAACTGTGAACATCACAGAGGTCATAAGACATGGGTCAACAAGGCAAATGCAGCCACTACACCTACTACCACGTCCAAACACTGAAAGTAACTATAATTCCTACTATGTTCCCGTGAGGGTTTTACTTTTGCATGGGACTGAGCTCCACCCTGACGATCAGCTCCGTCTTTGCGGGCATGTTTTTGAAGACATCAGCTTTCAGCCTCCTCAACATGTGTGGCCCAAGCAGGTCATGGAGCTTCTTGATCTGGTCCTCCTTGGAGATATCAGCAAACTCTTCAAGGAAGCCTTCCAGGTTGCTGTGCATAAAAAGTCACATGTATTGATGTAAATAAACCTCTGATTTCTTCAACTGACTTGATGAATAAATGAAGGACTTACTTGAATCTTTCTGGAGTGAGAAAGTTGAGCAGGTGGAACAGCTCCTCCAGGTTGTTCTGCAGAGGAGTTCCAGTCAGCAGCAGTTTGTAGTAGATTTTATACCCATTGAGAATTCTGAAAAACTGGAGAGGAGACAAAGACAACTCAACATAATAATATTTTTTAAATCTGAATTATTAAATTACCCCACTGTGTGTTCATCTTGTGATCTTTGATCTAAGGTTTAGCTCTGTTTTGAGCTGTTTACCTTTGACTGGTTGTTCTTCAATCTGTGGGCCTCGTCCACCACCAGGCAGGCCCAGGTAATGGAACCCAGGATGGCTTGATCTATAGTTATCAGCTCATAAGATGTCAACAGCACATGGAACTTGATTGGAGTGTCCTTCTACCATATGATTAAAAAAAAGAAACGTTTAGTTTGTTACAAGTGTTGAGATAACCAAAACATTGTGGAGTTTATGAAAATGTGTGTGTGTGTGTGTGAGACGCACCTTCATACGAAACACTTTGCGTCCAGATTTGACAGCACTGTCTTCGAAAGTGAACTCGTTCTCCCTGATGATTGCCCTGCTGTCTTTGTCTCCGGTGTAAGTCACCACGTAAAAATCTGGAGCCCACATTTCAAATTCCCTTTCCCAATTGATGATGGTGGAGAGGGGGGCACTAACCAAGAAGGGTCCCTTGGAGTGACCCTAAAAGAGAGAAATAGCAATAAGGCAAACCAGTTCTGATAAGAAGAGACTGTGGCTCATGTGGATCAGTGTTTTAATCCAGGAGAACTTAATCTGGATTTATGTATCACAACTTTTTACCCGGACCAACCTAAGTGTGAACACTGCAGTTTTACTTTACAGCCGTGGATAAGTCACAGACTCCAAATAACAACTCCAAGGGAAATTAGAAGGAACGGTGGTACTTTATAAACTTTTATACCCACAGTCAGGAAAACTAGTTTAAGCTAGACAGATCATTCACCAGCTCACGATCCAAGGAAAGATGTCCTGAGTCTCTCAGTTGTGCCTCTCTGACTTTTAATTCTCATGAGCCATAAATCCTAGTTTTTATGTCATCCAGCCGGTTTTCTAAGTCATAAACACTGGATAATGTCTGCTCTACTGTACATACAGACAGCGATAATAACACAGTAACACAGTTGAACCCTTAGCTAATCTTGGGCATGTGCAGTAATATAGTTGATAACATGTTAAACTTGAATCAGTTTGATAATTGGGTTTAAGCCAATAAATGAACCCATATTTGCAAGAGGTTCCTCACAATAGCATGTGAGCTAAAAACAGCTAATTTGAGCTAATGCTAACATATTGGTCTTGTCAGAGTATGAAAATGCCACTAATTTTCAAAATGTGTTCCACCATAATTTCTAGAAAATGATACTGTAGTAAATAAGGTAATTTTAAGTGGGTTTACCATCAAAAAGCAGCTTAAATGGAAGAAGTTTAGGTAGCCATAGCTGCAAGCATCTTAACTGGAAGAAGTTTAGGTAGCCATAGCTGCAGCAGTAGCAGCTACCACAAAGGCTAACAAGAAGACGCAAAACATGAACATTTCTACTCAAGAGCTGTTTAAAAATGTACAGTAAGACGTTCTACACGGACAGGCCAAGACAACAAAGTAAAATAGCATACCAAGCTAAATGCTAACGCTAAATGCCGTTAGTTCTGTTTGAGAATGTAGTGGAACTTTAGGTTAAACTTTGAGATGCTTTTATTCTTTTTACACAAATAGCAGATTGATGAAGAGTCACAACGGTGGCTTTGGTCAAACCTAAATCTCAGCATTTCTTTTACATAACCAACATAAATAAAGTAAAAAAACTTTTTGGGTTTGTGTAGGTGGTTGGGTCTCAGTGAGTTATTTAGCCTGGTGTTCTAGTTACTGTAGGTTAGGACCACTTTCTAAAAACTTTTACTACCCAACCCTAATTAAAAAGTTTTCGTTTTGCACTTACCTCTTTGTAAAGTGAGTAGAGAAAGACTATCGTTTGCACAGTCTTTCCCAGGCCCATTTCATCGGCGAGGATGGTGTCTGTGCCCTGAGCCCACGAAAACCGCAGCCAGTTCAGACCCTCCAGCTGGTACGGGTGCAGTGTCCCTCCAGTGGCATTTATGTACCAAGGCTGATGCTCAAACTTGATGGTTGGCTGATGATGTGAGAGTCAAAAATGTATTGTGATGCATTTTGTTTCCACAGTTTGACAATTAAACACTATGACAAACACATTTTAATATTTTCTGCTTACATCAATGATGGGAGCATCAGGAGGAACTTCCCGTTTTGGATGGTCCTCTTTGAGTTTCTGTACTTTTTCAGACATCAGGGGGCGCTGGTCCTCACCTAAAATTTGCTCTCTGAGGAAAATGTATAATTATATGATGACTCAAACACTTTAAACACAAATATGACTTAGGTGTTAAGGAAAATTAGACTTTTTAAAGAAATCTTAACCAAACCTGTGGTCCCAGTAAGAGGCTTTGTGACCATCATATTCTGGGATGTCGAAATCATCCATTTCCCACGTGCACTGGTCATAGGGCAGGTCTCTCCACTTGATCAGGTAATGCACATCACCATCCCTATCAAAACTACAGTGAAGAAAAGGTAGACTCACTGCTTTGGTGTTATACTGTACACACAGAACGATAGTTATGTGCGATTCTGCAAGTGGAGCTATTCTGTGATAATGCTGAGAGCATCCATCACCTGTGGTTGAGCACTCGGTGAATGATCATCCACTCAGGTTTGATGCCGTAGCGGTAGAAGCGCTCCTCCATCACAGCGTACTGGGGGTCCTTGCTCTTCCTCTTCTCACTGTTGAGCTCTTCCTCTCCTGAGCCGTAGTCATACGGCGGAGGTTCGTCCATGTCGTTCTTCCGCTGGTAATTTCGATACATGACCGTGTGGTACAATTCCAGCTGCACAGATAGATACACAAGTCCGTAAAGTTTCAAAGACAAACCAAGGGAAACTCGCTGGAAAAAGTGAACATTTAGAAAAACTTCTATTAGTACTACTTCAAACTGTTTGCCCTGAAAAAAATATTATATTGAATGCTACAGCACTGTGTAACAGAAACAGAAGAGAAACAGAAGCTCATTCCGCTCAACACTAAACCATTTGGACAATCCTAGGACAAACATTTTCTTTTCCATGACTTTAAGTATAAATTTGTGTTAAATATCTAAACGCAAAAAGATAAACAAAGTAAATGAAAATGTTTACACTGCACAGTACTGTACACCTGGAAACAGTTCAAAAAAGGCTTTCGAAGTGTTTAATGTAGAAAAAATCATGGACATTGTGGCCTTGGAAGGCAGATACGTCGATGTGAAATTCTCAGAGTGTCTGACCTGCAGCTCGCTGACCCAGGAGCAGTGCCAGTAGGAGAGGCCGGCCCATTTAACAAAGAACTCCCTCTCTGGGCGACCTTTGAGCGGGGCCTTGGTCAGCGGATCATTGGGTTTGCCGTCAGGGCCTGCGGGCAGT
>NC_024317.1:17501071-17506473 GCF_000523025.1 Cynoglossus semilaevis
TGCAGAATCTTCTGAACTTTTCCTTTCAAGGGAGGACACTGAAAAAATAACAAAGAGTTGCAAACATAATATAACATTATTATTTATTCTTTTAGGATTTTATCAATGCTGTTAAGGGAGTTTATAATTATTTTAAATTTAATGCTCTGCTCTGTATGTCAACATTTGCACCTCATCTCTAGCCTTTTTATATCTATACTTATAAACATGTGTTTTCAAAAAGATAAACTGAGGTTAGATATAAAATAGCATAATAAATCTGTGTTGTGTTGTAAATCAGAATTTATCAGGTTTACTTGACAGCTGTGTCCCATAGCAATAAAAACACTTTAAAGCCGCTTGGTCCCTGAACAACTGTAGGAGGAAAAACTTTAAATGTCTATTGTTCCGACAGCAGACTAATTCAAATGTGACGGTTGAGTTTTTCCTCTGATACTACAGTATAATCAGTATTGTTATTGTAAAATACATGTTGGAGAGTAAATGTGTTAGAAAATCAACAGTTAATAAATACAAGAATCAGTATAACAGGTGTATTCAATTCTATATATATATATTTATTACAGTGCCATCAAATGTATATATTTACAAGATACTCAACTTTTAATCCTGAATAATCCAGAGTTACCCTGTGATTAATCAGATTAAAAGTAATTGTAAAAATATTTGTGACCTAGTCATGCCTAGTGATGAAAGTCTAATTTTAGCTTCCTTTGCATCAGTTTAACACACTGGCGAGAACCTTAAGAACTTAAGGCCTGTTCATTTTATTCATCTACTGCAGTTTTACACAGACATCATCTCACCATGCATCGTGGACACAACCACTCTCCATTGGGTATCTCCGGCAGTGGCGGGTTGAGGCAGTGGATGTGGTAAGACGAAGGGCAGGTGTCACAGCACAGCAGCTCCCCTCCATCCTTGCACACCCTGCAGAACTCCATGTGGTCGTCCTCCTCCTCACCTGCAGCCTCCTCCTCCTCCTCCTCATCGTCTTTGGCCTCCCATTGGATTCCCTCTTTCTCCTGAGGATTAAAATATTACTTTCTGTCTTTGTTTAGCACAACAATAACATCTATAATTTTAACATCTATAATTCATATGAAAGGGAACCATCAAATATTCATAACTGTTGCGAAAATATGCTGTTATCAGTATATTAAAGTCCGACATACTCCACGCTGTCTCACCATAGGACATTTTTATTGTTTGGATCAAAAGTGGAAATCCTAATACGCCACCAATGACTTTGGTATTTCTGCAATGTCTTTACACATATATTCTTTAAAAGTATATAATTATGTTATTATTTATTAAAATAAATTTTAATGAATGCAATACTTACACTTAATGGACTATATTAAATAAAAAAAGATTAAAAGTAAAAAAGTATTTAACATATCATTATCATTTAGAATATTAAAACAATAAATTACTTTAAATGTATTACTTAATATAAAAACATACTGAATATTATTGTCAATTATGGTTTTGAAAATTGGGGAATAATTAGTAAGTGAGGCACTGGAACACAGGTATCACTGTTCATTTTAACACTGTTATTGCCATTACTGCTCTCTGTGACTGCCGCGGTGTCTGACAATCACTACCTGATGTTCTGGACTTTTATAGTACATTCAACTCACACAGTGCGGGCAGCTCCATTTGCCTTCAGGAGCCTTCTCCA
This sequence comes from Cynoglossus semilaevis, assembly GCF_000523025.1. Taxonomy (NCBI): domain Eukaryota; kingdom Metazoa; phylum Chordata; class Actinopteri; order Pleuronectiformes; family Cynoglossidae; genus Cynoglossus; species Cynoglossus semilaevis. Next base: position 17,502,759 of record NC_024317.1, read on the forward strand.
GCTCCGGGTCCAGACAGACCAGGTGGTACGCTCTGGGACACGTGTCACACAGGATGATCTCTCCACCCTGTTGGCAAACCTCACAGTAGTCCTGATGATCCGTCTCGTAGCCGTCGCCGTCTTCCTCTGAAGAAAGTGAATAATTGACTAATTAAAATAATTATTCCTGAGTGGTTACAAACAGAGAAGATCAACACGTTACTTAGGGTCGTCTCTGAATGTGATAGAGACTCAGTGAACCTAAGTGCTGTGAAAGAGCAATTAGAAATCCTCGCATAGATAAAAAAAAACATATGAAAGGGAATTTAATTTCCTAGTAACCCATGATTAAACAGTCTTAGAAATTCTACTGAGGAAAAGAAAAAAGACAACAACTCCCAGCCTGCACTGCTGAGTATAGGAGGTAAACATACTTTTCCTCTTTTTGCGCCCACGTCGGGCCTTTTTCTTAGTGGCAGCCCCAAGGGTATCAGAGAACACAGAGGCACTGTGAAGGCTGATGTCATCAAAGTCCGACTCCTCCAGGAAGTCTTCGTCGCTCTGTGGAGAAGCATGCACATAATCTAAACAGCTCTGAGCAACAGACGATAATGATCTAGATTCAGATGTTCGCATCGTTAGTAGCCTGATGGCAGAAGACGAAAATGAAAGAAAGAAAACAGAACAAACCGAGGATGTTTTCTTCTTCTTCCCACTTTGGCCTGTTTTTGATTTGGTCTTCTTCGGCTTTCCCTTTTTCTTCACATCTTTCACAGACTTGCTTCTCTTTCTGACACCTGGTCCTGAAAAACCAACATCCAGGCAAGTTATGTGTGTGTGTGTGTTTGTATTTGTTTGTGTGTCATACAGTCCACGAACCCTTACCCTTTCCTTCTTTGGTTTTGGCTTTTTTCACTGGCCCCAGCTGAGAGCCCGGCTGGCTGCTGCTGACGGACGCCGGCTGAGCCACAGTAACCGTTTCCACAGCGGCGGCCACAGCAGCAGCCACAGCTTGCAGACGCACCCTTGAACGGGTTGTTGGCACTGAACTCCCGCCACTTGGCCCCTAACACTGTCATCATCTTTGACATGGGGATCTTGGGGTTCTTCTTTGCTATGAGAGGCCTGTGTATGATCAGGGTGAGAGGGGAGACAAGAGCAGCTTATGAAGACGCCATTCATTTTTGTTCTACTGGATTTGACTCCCCTCAGCACTGGAGGGAGCCAGGTCTTGATTTGCCGACAACCTGCTGCCTGCTTACGTTTTGCTCTCCCTGCTTGGCTGTGTGTATGTGTCATGTTTGTGATTTGTCAGGGAACAGCTTGAGATCTGGCACGCTGGCCTGTGGAAGATAGTGGGTCAGAGCACCAGGTCCCTGAGTCTCCCGGCTGTCACAGGCATCCAGCAAGCAGCGGACTGCTCACAGTGGGGCACTGCAGGAGCTGCTGCTCCACTTTGTCAAGGCTGAGCCTTAGCTGAGCCAGAAAAGCCCCAGGTGAGATGGACTCTTTATACCAACAACTGAGCTTTCTCGCTCAAACAAAGCCGAACAATATTTGCTCCTCAGCGTGCACCAGAGACTAGCTGTGGAATTTCGGAGAGGGAAGCCTCTCAGTGAGAGGCTCTGAGAATTCCTCGAATCGTAAATAGGAACAGAGCAGTTCTGGTGAGGAAATAACTGCACCAGCACACACAGAAAATTAGATGCTTGCCTGAGGAACTGGCTGAAAGCCTTGTAGTTGGTGATGGTTTTATAGTCGTCTTCTGTGAAGCCATACTGGACATCTTCAAGGCCCCATTCCTGCATCAACTGACTGGAGGACTTAGGCTCCTATGAAAAAAGAGCCGATAAAGAAGGAATGAAACAGTTAATTTGTGCTTAAGTAACAAGTTAAAAAAATGAACTCTCATTTCTGGCACACCTGTAACATTGATGCATATACTACCGGCCAGTAGGTGACCATAATTCACCTTATGCTCCCTTTGCCAGCCATGAAGAAGATAGACAGGATATACTGAGTTTACAGTGATTGATGATGAGACAAGACTGGCTTAGTGTTTTTATTTTTATTTTTCTTGACTTTACCTACTTTACCCAAAGGCAACTTGAAAAGGCACACTGTTAAATAATCTAAATATTAACTTTGTGGAAATTAAACATTTCGTTTCTTCCCCTAATGCAAAAAATGTTGCTGAGAACAGACACCATAACCAGTATTTGCTAAAACAGCCCTGTTACAGACACCAGAACTAATGTTAGCTACGACAGTCCTAGCAAAGAAACCAAAGCTAACAATAGCTACAACAGTCCTGGTAAAGACAACCAGAGCTAACATTAGCTACAACAGTCCTGGTAAAGACAACCAGAGCTAACATTGGCTACAAACTTAAACTTAAACTACAAGGGTACACAAGGGTCTGATGGATCAGACCCTTGTGTACAACACAACTACAAATAGTTTAGCCAGCCCTCAACAGACCAGATGACATGGTTCAGAGCCAAAAATGTCTACCATTAATTGAACTTGTTATTGCCTCAACAACCCCTCGAGTAAATGCCATAGGTCTCAATAAAAGTCAAACTCTTGGGCTCACCTTCATGCTTCCATCATCGTCGTCATCATCGTCATCTTCCTCGTCTCTCTTCTTCTTCCTGGGCTTTTTCTCTTTCTTCTCTTTTGGTTTCTTCTTCTTCTTCTTCATGGGACCAAACATGCTGCTCTCGCTCTCTGAGCCTATCTCTGGACGCTCCCGCTCCTCCACCTCTGAAGTTGCCTCCAGGTCACTGTCGAGCCGCACCTCCATCAGACCCTGAGTCGTTCGTAAATGGACAGGTGAGCACAACAAAGACATACAGTGAGCTCACAGATAGAAACCATCCAGTGACAGATAATGTCCCTTTTATTGTGTTAATGCCCTACTTTCAGAAACATAGACAACGTCACTTAGGCATAAAAACACTGGCAAATTCATTATTATTATTTTAAAATATGCTTTGAATCTTTATTATTCAACCTTGGGAAATTCTGAAACTGAGTGAAGACACACTCTGCTGTAACACAAAGAAATTTTAAGTTGTTAAGTTCTGTTGAAATATAATAATATGACATAAAAACCTACAGCGTATATATCCTACTATTGGTGTTTGTATTCACACGTACAATTAGCTCATATTTCTTCTGAGCTTCAAGCTGAAAAACTGCCAGGCGTAGAGAGAATTTCGTGCTTTTCTACTGTCTGCACAGATGTGTTTGATCATCTCGTATTGTTTGGATAAATGTCACTGATGGGTGTTTTTTTCCCCTGAATGTTTAAAATTTTTAAAACCTGTATGCATATTCTGTACATACAGTCTGTATGTTTGGAGTATTTCACACAACAAAAGTGCAGGATTCGTGCACTGCTGGCTGCCTGTTGCTCACGAGGCCTGTGTGGATCCATGGAGATAGTTGCAGGCGTTTTAGTCTGTAGTGCAGTGGAAAGGCTCACGTTGCCGCAGCGCCCGCCAACCCTACCAGCAGCCTGGCAGAGTTGCCATGGTTACCAAATTTGAGCAGTGTCTGGCTCTCTCTTTCTCTCTCTCTCTCTCTCTCTCTCTCCTACATTTCTTTTTTTCTTATAGCTCACCCCCTTATACCTCCCTTTCCCTCCCCATATCATAAACCCCCACCTGATGTTTGGTCTCCCACTCTCTATCTTTTTTTTTTCTCTATCTGTCATTTTTCCAATAACACC
>NC_024317.1:17506490-17507627 GCF_000523025.1 Cynoglossus semilaevis
ACAACAGTGGTGGCAGCCAATGGAACAGTGCCATCCAATCACACACATTTGCATAATGAGCTTGTTATGCAGAGGTCTGTGGTTGCAGAGCTGGTGCTCCAGCAACTGTCTAGACAAATCCTATGCATGAGAGAGAGGGGAGAGAGGGAAAAAGAGAGAGAGAGAGGGAGGGAAAGAAGGAGAGAGAGAGAGAGTATGAAGGAGAGAGAGAGAGCGAGAGAGAGAGAGTAAATTAAAGATTGTGGATGGGGGATGGGAGTGGAGCTGGAGTTGGAGGAGAGAGAAGCAAAGAAGCAGAATCACAGTTGAGAGCAACTACTTAGAAAAGGTGGAGACCTGGGCGAAAACCTCAGAGTCAGCGGTGTCAGCAACAAAGAGGTGTTTAATAAAAATTAAATGCTACAGCGGTCTGCACATGACACCGAAGAAAATCCTACAAAAAAACAGATGGGCTGTATTATAAATAGAACCAAGTTAAACCAGTACAAATACAGCAGCAACAACAGCCTCATCTGTTCCTCTGAATCAGCGACAGCTCCCTGAACAGTCACAATCATGGAGAGATCATTGAACAAGACAGTGGCTTAAATCAACCTGACAGGCACCAGTAGAAGAAGACGAACACAGGCCTAAAATATACATTCTCCGCCTTTATTTGATTTTCTCTTCAGTCGAAAAACAACTCTTTGTGTGACTTCACTTTCTTTGTGTCACTGTACTGTTTGTCACCTCCTGACAGCCATCCCATCACCACTGTCTCCCGTATTTTATTTTCATTAATTCAACTCTTATTTAACCAGGGTGGTCCCACTGAGACAAGAGAGACCCTGGCCGAGACCACAGACCTGGACTGACTCTGCTCTCACACCAACCTCAGAGGAGACATTTGAGTGAATCACAGAAGAAATGTTTTTAGAGAGGAAAGAAGGAAGAAGGGAAGGAAGGAAAGAACTGAGGGACATAAAATAAAGGACGAAAAGATGGAAGGAAAAATGGATGAAAGAAATATGGATGGAAGGAGTAAGGAAAGGAAGGAAGTCAAGAGGGGTGAAAGAAAGGTGATTGGGAGGAAGGAAAGAAGGTGGGGAGTGAGGAAGGTGAAAAGGGAAGAAGGAAAGAAAGAAAGAAAGAAAGAAA
>NC_024317.1:17507702-17519465 GCF_000523025.1 Cynoglossus semilaevis
CCAAAGGGGATGGAGGGGAGATTGCAGAGATGTAAACAGTGTGCTCCCCCTCAGGAACCCAGTGTTCATGGGGGGCAGCCAAACGGTCTGGTGGAAGTTTGACCAGTGGAGCTTCTGATGACAACTACGGCCAACACTCACCAACCAGCAGAGGGAAACCTACCCACTGTTGTATGTGTGTGTGTGTGTGTGTGGTGTCAGACACTGGGAATCAGTGAATTCCACTGATTAGTGAAATCGTGACAAACTACAAATACTCTGAGTACGCCACAGGCAGGGGTCTGCAACCTATGGCTCCTGAGCCACATCCAGCTCTTTAGCCTGTTTGCGATAGTTCCCTGAAACATTAAGTCAACCACCAAAATAATTCGATTTCACATCAAAATAGTGGGTTTTTTGCAACAAAACCGTTGAAATTCCTCAGCAGGCCATGAGCCATTGAGTCAACAAAGGGCAATTCAAATGTTTCTGGCTGATTTCTCCGGACACTGCACTCACCTTGCATAAACAGCAGTTCCTGCCATAAGCACCACGGGCACAAATCTACGCTCTAAACTGACACTTGGTCCCTACTGCTTACACTGGCAGTAGTGGCAGCACGGCTGCCAACCTCCCCCTCTGCCTGAGACAGTCCATTGCCTCTCATTTAGCAGTCCAACAGCCAAAATAAACCTGTGTTCCAATTGCAGACACATCAAAAAGCAGTGGGTTGAGAAAAGACAAGAGTACGGTTTGCGACTGGAGCCAAGTCGTCTGCCAAACCTGTGTGCCAAGGTGCTGATGGATGTGAGTGAGTGGGAATTGCACCTTACCTCCTTCTTCCTCTTTATAACTTTGGGTATTTTCCCCTCTTTTATCTTTTTGGGTTTCTTCTTCTTTTGTTGCTTGAGAGAGTCGTCATCCGAGAAGAAGCTGTCGAGGGGAGTGAGGGGAACGTTGTTGCGCTCACCTTCATCATCCTCATCTGCTAGCAAAAAAAAGAGACAAAAAAACATCTGCTCAGGAACATGATGCACATGCAGAGCACGGAAGACAGATGTGAGGTATTTGAAAGTTGAAGTCAAATATTAGGGCTGTCAAACATTTCTGATCTGATTAATTATGATTAATCATTATTTCAATTAGTCACGATTAATCATGATTGTAATTAACAATATTCCTAATTATAAACTGCTGGAACGGAAAGACAAATAACAGCAGATGAATTTTGTAACAAATCCAAATGATAATATTATATATGTAAAAATGTCAAAAGAAATATGCAAAAGTAAAGATTGTTTCATAGAGTTGGTGATTTTTTGTCGTTAATGTGCATCTTGTAGAATGCTTTGAAAGTTTCTTTCAAAACCGTAATCTTTCAATAGTCCCTCACAATCTATTTCACGAGCTTGTTAGTCATAGACGGTTCACGGCCCTGATCTCAGTGAGGCTGGTGTGAGGTAAGCTGGGCCTCTGACCTGAAAATGATCCTCCACAATTGAATGGTTGGCATTGATATGCTATGTTAATGCTCTAGGTGATTTGTCAAACTTTCCCCTGCAGTGTGTGGAAATAATGTGGATCAACTGTGTATTGGAGCAACAATAAGTGGAGGAACGTCCGATTTATTGGATATTCAACACAGTGATGAAACACGTGATTAAATTGTGAACTTCAACAGCCCTAGTAAATATATCTAGTCCTAAAACTGCTACAGTTAGCATTCAGCATGGACGATGAGGGATTTCTCTGATTTTTTTTTTATAATTTTTTAACATTAGTGCAAACATGTTTGTTAAATGAACAGGTACTAGAGTTTGGTAAGAACAACATCCCACAGAAGAAAACGATTAATCAGTGCAAATGACATCATTAGAGAAGGTCAATAATACAACATATTGGCGTTTCTCAGCACAGCAGCGAGGTGTAAAATCAGTCAGTTTTTAGAAAAATAAAAATGATGAATTGCAGCCCACAGGAGCACTTGGCAAAGTAAACCCATAACCACACATCATTGAGTGTGGATCAACTTTACTCATCAGATGACAAATAGATGGAGTGCCTGCCCTGCTGCTAAATGGGAACTCCCCGGAGGACCACTGAGGTATACTGAGCATATCATCCGCCTTTCATGCTCGCTGGCACTAACACGACCTGCTGCTGGTTGTCAGACGTACTGTCTCAAAGCCGCTGTGTACAAACGTGCTGACTGCGGAGCACAGCAGCAGACTGCACCGATGCCACAGTGGGTCACAGAGGAGTCAGTGGAGGAGAGAGGGAGAGAGTCCTGAACAATGCATCACATTACGGAGACACGCGGAAAATAACTCACACAGGATGCGACTTGATTTTCCCTCTCTGCTCATTTTCTCTCAGTGCGTCTGCCTTCACATGCAGAAACCCCGGTCATAGGGAATTAAATATGCAGCACATGTATCACAGCCAATCAGCCACACTAGCCCTGCAGGCTACCACTCCCCTGGGCAGCTGGAGAGAAAGATCAGGGAGAAGGGATTCCTGGGTAATGGACGAAAACCTCACCAGCCACTTACCTGTGTTTAGCTACAGCAGCAGGAGGTATCACACACACACACACACACACACACACACACACAGTGAGGTCAATTTTGATGTTTTTATTTAAAATGTTGAAAAAAGATTTTCAACTGGTTTTATTTACAATCCAGTAATCTATGAACCCTGGAGTTCCTTTGTGTTTACTTTGTTGACTCTCTACACTAGCATTACTATAGGGTGAAAATGTGAGATCTATGGGGAATCTGTATCTATATTTGGAGAGAAACAGTCCAGTCTCCATGAGATCAACTGTAATGGTTTTAAGGATACACGTTCTCTGTCACCTGAGGCTAAAGCTAAACAGGCTAAATCTAAATCGGTCCTGATTTAGAAATGAGGCCGCAAATAAACCACAAATAAAAGACTGGTGACAATAACAAGTCTGTAAACACCCATATTTTTTTCATTGAATGGACAGTGACTGACAGTTCCATGAGGAGAACTCGATTTCAACACAGAGCTGATATTTGGGGGCGTTATCAGGAACATCATTATTGCGTATACAAAAGGATACTTGATCCAGAGTAGTATGATTTAAAACAACATGCACAGTATTGCCTCAATTTGAAGCAGTTCATGTTGCATTGTGTTTGTAACAATATCTTGAGCGAATAGGTAAAGAGTGTATTCTCCTGAATTTCAAGTTTAGCTTTTCGCTGTTCAGCTGTATTCACATTTGGTCGTTTTGGATAATGTGTTTATACTATTTTACAATGACAACAATTTTACAGTTTACACTGAGTACTGAAGTAAGAGCAGAGCTGTTATATATATTAAAACTGACCCGAGTTCACCTTTACAGTCAGCTTTTTTTAGCTTATGCAAGCTAACACCGCTTAACTTTAGTTTTTACTAAACTTCAGCATTTTCATTGCAAGCGTGTTAAAATGCTACAACATCACTGAGTGAGTGCTGCATCATCAGCATTGGACAGTAGGAAAATATGCAAACCTAAGTGCATCCATTTGAAAGATTTTTATTGCCAATGATGTCTTGAGTGTACGGTATCTTCCTTAGACCGTGTCTGTGCTGATGTTAGCATTTCATAACTGCTGTGCTTGAAGTTTAGCCTAGCAAAACCGCTGCAACATCTGTGGTTGACCTGTAAGTTTGGAGTCTGGTATAAAAAAAAATTTTAAAAACTGAGCAGGCTGTCCTCAAGGATTTTAGTCATTAGAGGATTCCACAGCAGTACAACTGAGTGTTTAAAAACAACTGTGTGTGACCCTTTCAGTCCTGCTGGAGAAAATGGGATGTGGAGTTCCCAGAGGAAAGGACAAGATGGGATCATTTTATTTTCACATAATACATCGTTCCTCAGTGGAAGTCAGAGACTAACTTGACAAAGTGTGGCTGCGCGGCAGTGATGCAAATCCAACATTCCTAGAAGGGCTTGGCCACACAGACTTACCAATTAGAAGAGGGATTCACAAGAGAGTGCCAATTGGGGAGACTAGAGATTACTGAAAATAAGTATTAACCCTTTCACTTCTGGTGCGTGCGGGGAAATATGTAGTCACACTGGCGTTGTCGGCTACACAGAAGGCAAGACACAGCCAGAGGGTTTTTTTCATTGATTTTGTGCTTATGGCTCAGGCGTCAGATGCCTTCAGACGAGGACATCCATGCACTATTATAAGTAAACAGAGTCATCAAAGTGATGGAAGGATAAGTCTGTAATGGCTTCATTAAAACCATCCAACGCGCATAATGCACAACATCATAATGCCTTCAGCACAGAGAAAGAACGCTCAGAGGCAGAACAGCTCAGAGGCCGAAGCCTGTTCTAATACATACATTTTGAGGGTTTAGTCTACGCACGCACAGCAGAAAAGAATGGTGTCAACCTTTGCAGCAAAGAATCCAAAAATAGACTTTGTTCCAGTTAGGGATAACATATGCATGCTCACAAAAAGCCCATGATAATCTTTTAATTTTAGAGAAGAACAAAACAATTAAAGGCAAAAACACAATGGAACAATCTGTGTCAGTGTCGAGAACCCGGAGCAGAACAAAGGGAATTAGGACACTCCATGCTCCACACCAAATAAAGGCTATAATGGGATAACATTTAGGTTTCTAAAGTTCCCTCAGGATGTGCTTCTGCATTGCTCAGTTTTAATTGCACTGGAGAATTTTTATGCGGAGGGAAAAAAAACGTGATCTGGATTCCTGACCTTGTCTGTCACTTTGATGTCTGTTGATGGGGGTCGTAAACTGTTCCTAAAGCGCCTCCTACACCGGCAGCATAACAATGCTTTTCCATGTTTTCGCAGTGTTAATATGAGGCGCTGATTTTCAAACAGGAAGAACATTAGCTGCCGACATGAGACACCAGACTGACACAAGAAAAGAAGTGTATGTGTCTCTCAACGTGGAAGAAGAAGTGGCACCTGCCGTCATCGGCAGCACCTTTGCTTCCTCTCACTTGTTTTACTGAGCCTGTGGTTTTATGGCGACACACATCAGTGCTTGTGTTCTCCCTCAGGCTACAGCTGGCAGTCACACATGCCTCAAACGTTCTAACACTTCTCTTTGTGTCTCCCATTTCCTTCCTTGTTTATTCCCTGCTGTACTTTTTTTCCACATTTGAATTATCAATCGGAAATACACAACAAAGGTTTGAATGCAAGGTCTGGGAGTTATTTTAATGTACAAGACTGAAATATAAGCAGGAAACCTAATCTCTAAGGCAACACGGCAGGTGGTATTGTTGCTGTACAGCAAGATGATCACTGGTTTAAGCTTTTACTTGACATATGTTTGTGTGTTTCCTTGAACGCAGGTGTGGATTTAAGAGTGAATGTTCTCTTTATGTTGCCCTTAGATGAACTAGAGAACTGCCCCAGTGTTACCCCACCCTCGCCTGTTGACTGCTGGGATTAATCCAAAAGGAATAAGCATCAGAGATACTTGAAGACAATTACTTTTTACTGCTACTGCTACTACTAATACTGCGTAATCCTAATGTCATATTATTTCATCTATGAAGACTTCGATTTATCCCTTGTTATTTGTCCTAAAGTCAAAAGTATTTTATACTTAGTTTAAAATATATATATGTGGTGATTTAGTGTGTGATTAAAGATATAAGTTCTGCCTTGCCTCGGATCTTCATGACCTTACACCAACGTGGTTCTCACATGTTGCTGTTAAAGTGAAATCAAAATTTGAATGCTGAGAGTTAACCACATAGAAGAGAATAAAAAAACAACACCATGTACTGCACTGGCCCAGCACAGAGACACAACAGAGCAATTACACATATGCTGTCTGTTCATGAGTACAGCACAGGGTCATACAGTCCGACACAAGGCCAACCTTAGTCATAACACTCTAAGGTCAACAGTTTAGTGCCCAGTTAGCCAGAACTTAAACTAACTTGTTTAGTTAAGGTTGGCTCAGGTAAACCTCAATTGTTACTTTTCCTATTCCTACAGGCCTAGACTGCTGAGGGAACTCCCCAGGTGCAGAAAACACTGTTTTTTTATTCTCATTATATAACACCATGTCTTCTCTTTTGGTTCATTTGTAATTTTCCACTCCACTCTGCGTCTTTGCATCATGACATCTCTGATTTAAAGACATTTATCCATCCATCCTCCGCAGGTTCACACATTGACTGGCTGTAAGGCAAAGCACTGACCACTGCTACACTGTACTACAGCATGCTGATTAGGGTATTTTTTATAGAATATCAATACATTATTGTCTAAACATGCAGTTATTTACTCAATGATTCAATTTCTTAGTTTTTTTGGGGGGGGGCAGTGGGGGGGTAATTACAAAGTGATAAAAAAGGGGGGGGCAGTGGGGGGTAATTACAAAGTGATAAAAAACATGTATCTACATGGCAAGTACAATCTCCAACAGGCAGCTCATTAATAAAGTTTTAGGCAGACTGGATGACGGTGTCATTTTCAGCCCCTGGAGATCATACCCAAATTAGGTTTTGTGTGAGGCCAGCACGTGAACTAATTCAACTGCCTCTCAAGTAGGGGAATTAGCAGTCAATGGATGTGGTGACCCGAGCATTACAACCGTCAATAACCAGAGGCAGGGGAGAGGACGTGGTTGAGTAAATGGATAAGCTGTGTTTACTGTGGCCAACACGTGGTTTTCACACCTCTGCGGCCATGCAGTGCTGAGGAGGAAATAAAGTTGGAGCAGCGTCACTAGGATTCCACCTGAAGACATCATTTCTACAAGATGATGTTGGCACCACCGTTGCCTCGAACAGCACGAGCAGGCGTTGTTACAGAGGACGAGGCAACATCGCCATCATTTTACAGCAACGCCGACTCTCCACAAAAAATGAACACCGCGGTGTTAAGCATCAATCTTCACCCATAAAATTGCGTTTTAGGACAGGAGACACAGCCAGACACTTGCACAGCGAATGGCCGGGGAAAGAGAAAGGAGGAAAATCGGCCCAGAAGACAAACCGTGCAGCGGTGGACGTCTCTCGCAGCCGAAGTCACACATGCGAGGACAGCCTCGAAATCAAACTGCTCCCACCTTAAAGACAACTGGATCGTCCACAAAATAATTGCATGACTTCGCCTAATGCACCCCACCTCCCTTCCTCCTCCTCCACCCCCTGCTCCTGCTGCTCCTGCTCTCAGGACAAGCCCTTTCCCCCGCATTTCAAGGCGTAGCGGCGCAGAAATAATGTGAAGGACACCCCGCCTCCCCCATTTCTTCCTCCTCACCTGGCATGTCGTCTCCAAAATCCATGTCGTCCTGTCCCTCGTCTTCATTACTCAGCGACCCCGGCATCTTTAGCTCATCGCCCCCAAACCCCCTTTTTCAGTGGAGGATACAGAAAGTTAACCCTCCACACGCCGCAGCTCTGCCGCTTTCTTCACCAAAAAATCTAACCGTCGCACAGTTTGAAATATAAACTACCTTAAAAAAATTAAAAAGCTTTTCTCTCTAAAAGTTATAAATATTTATCCGGCATAAACATAAATATTTCCACTGATCTCTATCCAGGTCCACCAGTCTGAAAAATAAGAAAGACAAAAATGGAACACACATGCCCAGATTGTGACGTCTGGTCTGTTGCCATGACGATACATCCCATAATTTCACCCACAACTAGTTAGGCATGCTCCACTAGTTACCACTTTAACTAGTACTGTGGGAATAAAAGGTAAAAAAAATGATAATAATTCCCTGGGTGTGCAGCAGGACAGTCAGCCACTAATAAGAGGATTCTCCCCCGCTGCTGCTGCGGCTGTCACCGGTTCGTTCTCCCTGCTCCACAAATAAAGACAAACTTCTGGCCGTGTCCCTCTGCTTCCAGGTGGGACAGACGGGATGCTTGTTGATTTTAAATTACTTTTTTGTGTGCTTTTTTTCTTTTCTTTTTACAAGCCACGTTGTTTTAATTAAAGGTGACAAAAGCTCCGAGTGAAATCAAGCACAATTAAAATGTTCCTCTTATCAATGTTTATCAACTTCCGCCTTTTCCAGACAACCACGCGCGCGCTAATGACTTCATACTGAGAAGAGCACAGACTGTTGTCATGGTAACCAGCACAGCTGTCTGTAACACTGCCTGGACCAGAGAGACAGTAAAAGAGAGGGAGGCAGAGAAGCAAGAGAGAGACAGAGAGGGAGATACAAAAGAGATGGACGGAAACAAAGAGAGTCGGAAACAAAGATGAAAAGATAGAGGCAGAAAGAAAGAACAAAACGAGAAATGACAGAATATAATCCCTGAAAAGAACAAGATACACTGAGACTGAAAAATTAGACCAAAAAAATTGAGCAATACATATAAACAGGGAGGAGGTGCAGTTAGACAGAAGGTGGAGACAAATCTATAAATGAAGGAAATAAAAGACAAACAAAAATCCACAAAAAAGACCCTAATGCAGTAAAGTGAAAAGGGAAGAAAAATTGGGAGTGATAAAAAAAGAAATCTACCAAGACTGGAAAGAGAAAAATAAACAGAAATGCTGTGAAACAGGAAGACAGATGAAGAGGATTTGTTGCTGCAGTACTTGTTTCCCTGAAGAATATTACACATCACCGCCTAAATATTTGACTAAACACAAACAGAAAAAAGACAAAAGAAAGACCATTTGTGTCTTGAGTATTTTATTAAAAGTGGTGTCAGATTTAATCTTCCTCCTCTTCCTCTTCATCCTGGTTGATCTGGAAGTAGCGCAGCTCGTAGCTCTCCTTGGTGTTAGCCACGACCCTCAACCAGTCTCTGAGGTTGTTCTTTTTCAGGTACTTCTTAGTGAGGTACTTCAAGTACCTGAAACAGAGAACGGTGTGGTTAAAAAAGGTGAATAAAGTAACGTTTAACAACATGAATCTGTTAAATGTGGAAATGTAAATCTGTAAATCTGAAACATAATTATCTTGAAAAGCTCCAAAAATATCTAGTTAATATTTTATTAATATCTGATTAATCTATGGAGCCATAAAATTAAATAATAATGTGTGTTAACACAGTAAAGCTCAGAATATCAGACTTGTTTAGGATGTACAACTCACAACAGCAACGTCTCCCAAGATTTCAATGTCACATACAACAGAAAAATTAATTTCTTTGTGCAATGAAATTAACTCTTTGCCGTCCACACTGATGCTGGGTTTTACATAATTGTAAAGAATATGATAAGTACAATATGTTAGAGCCAACTTTGAATAAAATATCACAGTTAATTTAAGTTCTTTCATTTTGCCAACCTACAATTCTAGTCAACTGTAGGTATTATAATATTGTAATACCTGTGGTCAGTAGGGCCAAGTATTCAAGGTGTATTGTGTTGCCATTAAAACACAGCTGTTCAATTAGAACTTCAGTTTGAGCAGATTTTAAAACCCTGAAAGTTTGTAAAGTCAGACTTGTTTGGCAGCTGATCGACAACAGGTTTCTACAAAATTCAGACCAAAACATCCAAATGTCTTGAATAATATAAATGTATTGATAAATGTGTTGAGTCTTGAGTCTATTCTGTACCGCAACACACTCACTGCAATTCATATACATCAGCTGGGAGACTGGTATTTTGAAGTATTTCTCAGTACAGGCAGAGTTAAGCTGAATATTCAGCTGATATTCTTTTGTATAGTACACCACTAACACTTGCACATTGCTAGGTTATTAGAGTTTTGATTGTTCCACAATTCAAATTTAAAAACGAATTTATAATACCTGCTAATCAGTCTCTCAGAGTTTTTTCCTAAAATGACCAGAGACTGGGCGACCCTGAGGTTGTACGGTAATCTTAAAACAGACGGAAAAAATACACCTGAAGTGTAGAGGTTGAACGCTGGGAATTGTTGAAGTGTTTGATTAAAAGCCTGCAGTGATGAAAAACTGACACTTTGTTGAAAACTAATACTTTTCACAAACAAACGACGGTCTCCTTTCTGAATGTATATGTTTATTTTCACAAACAAACGAGGGTCTCCTTTCTGAATGTATATGTTTATGTAGACATCACAGTACATACATGACTTGTAAAGCACTGCCAAATTAAAATGCTATACCTCTTTGAGAAGGGAACTTCAGAGTTCACAGCAATCTTGCTCTTGCTCCTCTCAATGGACACCACACCACCACCGAGGTTTCCAGCTTTTCCGTTCACCTTAATTCTTTCCTGCAGGAACTTCTCCTGTCAGTGCAAAGAAAACAGCAGGTCACGAAAAAATGCATCTTAATAAAAATACCGTAACCAGAACCTCTGCAGATTAAGAAAATAACTACAAGAAACTGACAACTATATTTGATACAAATCTGCTTGGATCATGACATCACAAAATAAATACAATAATACAAATACATCACTCATTCATCTCTGTATTTCTCATCAACAATATTTTCTTATACAAAACTAACTGCACATTATTATAGAGCGTAAATTGATACAAAATGAACCGTGTTCGACCAACACTTTGTCCAAAAGCTGTTGCTCCAAAGTGTCACTTTCAGTGGGCTATGCCCTTTAGGTGAAATGGAGACTGGTTCACGCTTTTGGATCACAGAGCATGTGTGTGACCTGATTTACTTACAAAATTGGCAGCATCCATGATGCCATCCTCCACAGGATGTGTGCAGTCCAGGGTGAATTTTAGGATTTGCTTCTTCCTCTTCCCACCCGGTTTCCTGACCAACTGCTTTTTCTAGAACACATGGTTACAAACAAACTTTAACTGTAGATAAAAACAATAACTATCAATGAGACAGTGCTGCCAACACTGCGGAACATTGAAACATTTAAACCGTTTTTATATTTCACGACAGTTTCCTCAGGTTTGCTGCTAGCTAACGTTAGCATCTAGTGTTAGCCCAACGTGGTGACCAAAACAGTAAATTAAACACAATCGGACATTCACTCTGTCGCTGCTACGTAAATATATAATTAATACAAATAAATAACTTAAATGTATGTCAGAAATATCCTGACATATTTAGTAGGTTGGCAGTTTATTCGACTAGTGAGGTACTCACAATCGGGGCCATGGCTGACACGTTCAGCAAAAGGAAGGAGGATAGATTGCGCAGGACGTATAATACGCCGCTGCTAAATCGATCACACTCTTCGTCGAACTTTTTGGGTTCGATTAAGAATGTCTCTCCCTGTGAACTGAATTATTAAAACTACCCATGTACTAATTAGTCATCCTTTACTATAATCTATTTAATAAATAGAGTATGTTATTGAATATCTCGCAAAAATCTAATACTAGTAGCAGTGGAAACTTGTGGAATGTGGTGCTGCTATAAATAGCTCCGCTGCTAATAGTAAAATGTCATTCTGTGCTTTGTAAACACTATTGCAGGTACATGTACATATCATATAGAACTAAAATGATGAAATAAATTGTTTAACTTTCTAAAAAGTACTTTACAAATGTGAGATTTGTAACTTAGTAATACACTTTTTTGACATTTGTTTCAGTAAATACAAGAAAATACTAATAACAAACCCTAGAAAAAGGTTGGGCACAGGCAGGGAATCACAAGCATTGAGGTTTTGCTTTAATGTTCTCTCTGTTTTGACATTCAATGTACAATTTAAAAAAAACTAGAAATAGACAGTGTTTATTTAAAGTAATACAAATAATTTGGGACACCAATATATATCTCACCTTTGCACATACAGGGGCTGGCACTCAGCGGGCTCTGTCAGCTGCCTGGCAGTGGGATCCTGTCGGCTACTACCAGAGTGTTTCTGCATT
>NC_024317.1:17519507-17554380 GCF_000523025.1 Cynoglossus semilaevis
AGTGGCTGTGTCTGCGTTGTGCTTTTACATTGGGTTTGTTATCAGGACTGCATTTCTGGGCTGCTTAAAAAAAGTCTTTGTTTTAATTGTTCATCCATCTGTGGACGCTGAAACTTCAGGCTCTCCCAAGGTAAATGTAGACAAGATATCTTTACCTCACCTGAGACTGTGTACTTAGTATTGTAGTAATCCTCATGTGTTCTGGACAGTATTATATTTCCACAACAGATTCATTGCTTTTAATGTGACGCAGACTTTCGCTGATCTTATATGACAGATGGCAGGAGAAATCTTCACCACTTTGGATCCCTATAATGTGGACTGCACCAACATCCATCCTCTGGTTTGTCACCTGTGTCATGAACAGTACCAGTCCCCATGTCTGCTGGACTGTTACCACATCTTCTGTGCCCGCTGCCTGCGAGGCCGAACCAGCGACAACCGCCTCAGCTGCCCCCTCTGTGGGTAAGAAATAGCACAGTGGTCTTCACCAGAAGATTACCTTTGCATTGTTTTATTGAAGGAAAACCTCAACTTGTGCACCTTATCCTTTAATTAAAGACAGTTTCTATTTCCAAGGAACCCTCAAAATTGTTAAAATCTCCATTTTAGACTCGTTTGTGCAGTGCAAAAATGCTAGAGTTTCTTCTTCCCAATGTGTTGGTGTCAATATCACAACTAAGGTGTTGAAATATGCAGGTCAAAGGTCACAGCTTGCAGCGTTACATAATGGAATGTGACAATGCTGCAGGCTAATGCTAAAACATGATTAGGCAAAAACCTGAAGGGTCTCACACACACACACACACACACTGGTTCAAGAAATGCAATACTTCCCACAAGCCCCAGCATTTGACGGAGATTCTGCGATTTCCCTCGGATTTGTTCCACATAAGTTGATTGGAGGATTTCTTCAGTTCACGCAACAGATTTGTGAAGAATCCCACAGGTTTTTACAACAATTCAGGTCAACACTGTGACACATTGTTGGCTTCATTTTGAAAGAGCAACAGCTGCAGGGTCATCCCAGTGTCTGATTTAGCCTTTGGCTTCAATAGTGAGCCCGGCCGGCAAAGTTCAGCTAAGACTTGTCACACAGCAGACAAAGCACACTGGCATTCACCATCAGTGCCAGCAGAGTGTGACCAAACACAGTCACGTGAGACCAAGTGACTCCAGGACCTAATAAGAAAAAACATGTTCTTTTATAGTCACCTTCTGATCCGCCTTCACTGGGAAACTACAAATGTACCTTTAGCGTATTTAATTATTTAGATATTAGGAGCCAAACAATAAAGCTGTTACGTTGTAGTTTATATCTGACCTCCCATCCAAAAAAACATTATATTAATTTTCTATTTGACTGAAGTATGTCAAAGTGTTTTAATTGAAATATTTGGGAAGAGAGGAACATTGGGCTGCATCTTGACATAACCCAGTGGGCAGAGAGCTGCTGCCTGGCCTGTGTTGCCTTGGCTCGTGCCGCACAGACCCACAGGCTGCTGGTTCTATTTCTATCATCCTGCTAACAGCTGCTGATTCAAGAAGCATGTAATCTAGGAATGCACTATAGTGCTATTAGTAGAACACAATAGACCCCCGTTGCTACGGAAACCTTATAAACAAACAAACAGCTGAGGCCCTCAGAGATCCAGGCAGCAGAGCAAGTGAATCACATTATAAGGAATAAACCATAAACCAAAATTAGAAAACTAACATCCATCCATTTTCAGCCGCTTATCCGTTACCGGGTCGCGGGTGCAGCAGTCGCCACCCAAATCACATTGCACCGTACCAACCCCCCTGAACCTTCCTGCAGGTACCAACCGCCCTAACCGGGATTTGAACTTGCCCAGGTGGTGAACCCAGGGGTTCCACACCAATGACAGAGACATTGCCTCTGGGCCAAAGTGCCACACAAAAAAATTTGAATTAATATGGTTTGTTATGAGTGTGTGAGTTTAATGAACTAGAAGGTAAAGTATGTTCATCTGGGAGAAATTTCATTACTTTAAAACAATGGTTCCTAAAGTTGCGGACGGGACCCTTTAGAGGCACAGACATCAAAGGGGGCACATCTGGTCAAATTATTTAAATGTTTTGTATTTTTTATATTAGTTTTGAGCAAAAAAACGTAAAAAATGGATTGAAAATAATATATCTGTTCTTTACTGCTCTGTTTATCATCATTTTATTATTATATATTAAATATTATATTCATCATTGACTTTTTAGATTAAATATTTACCCATTGATTCTCCACTACTTAACCATCTTCAAGAAGAAGCTGAATGCATGTCACCAAGAACTTTGAATTCCAAAATTGTAATTAAATTAAAAATGTAAATGTATTTTTAGTATGTATTTCATTGAAAAAAAAATCCTAATAAGCTGTTGTTTCAAACTACATACGGGTTTTTCTAAAGAACTTGAAGTTGTTTTTTTCTCACAGAGTGAATTTCTGGCTGTTCTTCAGACTAATTATGCAGATTTGAGCAGAAAATGAGAATTAAAATGGTAAACAGAAGCGTGGAGCCTCTCAGCTGCCTTTTCAGCATCTGCCAAATCAAAGAGCATGAGGTAAAATATTCAATTAAGGATTGTTTCATTGAGATGATATTCAGCATGCAGGTGTATAAACAGATTACTCTGTCACACAGTGTGTGGTCCACTGACAGTAAATACCTTTATTTAAAGATTACATTAGAGCGCCATCTGCTGGAATTAAAAATACATTTTACAACAGGTCCAATCATGACAACCTGTGACTTCCTGTCTACATTTCTGTAACTTAGAATGCCCCTTAAACCTTACACAGATTAAAACAATGATTCACTTTTTAAATTCAATTGTGTGAAAACAACAAAAATAAGGAGCCATGTTAATGTGTTCAGACATTATTAATCAAATGCCAACTCAGTTAAACTTTCCTCCTGATATCCCTCAACTTTCATATCATTTAGACCCAGCTCTTCATTCTGCTCAAATGTGCGGGTATACTTCTCCATAGTAATCTGAGGGTCGGGGTCCGGGACGTGCACATTCTGTAGGTAGCTGTTCCCCACGGGATCATCCAGGACGAGATGGACGGCCATTTCCCCTGCAATGATCTTGTCTAGCTTTTCGGCAAACTCTGTCATTTTCTTCATTTGTTCTTTGCTGTGGCTGTCGCCGCACATGAAGGGGTTTTTGGACACGGTCAGCTCTTTGATGTCTGTTAGCATACCCTCCACGGTAGTGAACTTCCCACCTACAGCCGCCATCCCCAGCTCAAACTCCAGCTCTGGGATAAGCACAGAGCAAGTCTCCGACTTGAGCAGGTCACGGGTCATGTCTGAAGAGCTGGTGATGTGAAGGGTGATCCTTGTGCCCAGTTCTTCAGTGCCACCGCCTGATTTCACCTCATTGGTCCGGTGGCCGCAGCTGTCACAGGACGTGGCCATGATGACGACCTCTTTGAAGTGAGGGATCTGGACCAGCTTCATATTGGTTGAAGTCGAAGCGTTGCACTCTGGGCAGTTGGTTTTGAAGACCATAACCTCACCCATCATTCCCTCCAGGTCGTCTGCCGCTCCCTCCTCTTGAACACTGTCATCGTCATCAGCTCTGATTCCCAGCATTTTATCCTGCTCTATGCTCCGTTTGAAGCGAGTCACTGTGAGAGCCTCATCTTTCTGAGGGGCCTGAGGGTTCTCAACAAAACTGTTGCCTGACGGATCCTCAATCACCAGTGTGAACTCCCTCTCAACGTCTTTCAACTTCTTTAGCTTCTGGATGAATTCCTCTATCTTCTCAGCCACCTCGGGGTCTGTGGCCCGTCTGACTGGCTGTTCCTGTTCCAGCCCTGCAACCGCTCTGTCTAAAAGACCCTCAATGGTGGAAAGAGAACCTTTCTGGGTGAAGGGAGGGATTTCAAACTCCAGCTCTGGTATCCTGGTGGTGGCACTGTCTGCTTTGACCACCTCGCGGTTCAGGTCTTGTTTGGATTTGATTTGGAGCGTGTAGCAGATGCCCTGGTCCTGAATACGGCCTGCGGACTGGATCTCGGTGTTGGCCCAGCTGCAGTGGTCGCAGCTGAAAGAGCTGACGATGATTTCTTTAAAGAACGGTATCTTGGTCAGGAGCAGACGAGTAGTCCCGTTCTTGTAGCAATTCATACACAGACTCTCGATCACCGTGGGCTGCCAGTCCTCGTCGTCAGCGCTGATGTCTTTAAACAAGCTTCCACCTCGTACATTCTCGTCGGGAATAAGAGACATTGTGTCCTCCGCGGGTTATGTCTCACTTCTGCATGAAACTTACTCGCACTCGCCGAGGCTTTTCACTCACACACGCCTGCTTCTAGAAAGTTCCAGATGACAGAGTGAGCAGCTTTTCCAGTTCGAACACGTTTGACAACGTCGTGTGGAGATACGACACACTTCCGCGTTTTCTCCTTCTGCGACAAAGAATGTGGACGTCGGGGATATCGCTGCTGCCACCTCGTGTCATTTGTGTGAACTGCAGAATATCTAAAAATACTGTACAGTATATCGTATATTAAATACTGGTTTAAGTCTATGTCTAAAAATTGCTTGTTTAACAGCGGTGTTACAAACGTTCTACAGTGTGAATGCTTAAAACCTGTAGGCTGAAAGTAGAGACAGAAGACAGGAAAAATTAAATTATTTAAATTCAGTATTTAGAGACATTCTGACATTTCTTTATCAAATAAAATGGTTTCCTATATTTTCGTTGTAGCTTTGTATGATTATTTAATGACTTCTGTATTATGTTTGGTATTATGAGTGGGACTCATTTGGTTTATCTGTCCATCTGTATAAAATGTACAAATCAATAAACAAATCACATTTATCAACAGTTTCTTTTATCTATCTTGCATATAACTGAGTGGGTTTTTTTACATTTGTATTTTCAAGTGGTGCACAGTTGTGGTACATTGATTGTATGTTTCATGCAAGCAGAATCAGTGTGTAAGGTAAATAAAGTTGTTGAAAAAACGTAATAATTTCAACAATAAATCTAATTGTGTGATGCGCTTAAAGAAAAGCGCTGCATTGACAGACACTATAGCAGCAGTAACAGCTGAACATTACTTGAGTGCAAGTTTTTATTCTCTCACACAATCTTTCAAACTCTTGTATCCTGTCACAGATATTTATCCACGGTGAAGGGAAACAACAGCCTTCCCCCAGAAGACCGGCTGCTCAAGTTCCTTGTTGACAATAATGCAGACACTGAGGAATCGGTCCCATGTGCCAACTGTGACCAAGAAAGTAACAAAAAGGTCAGTAGGTTAACGACAGACCTAACAACACGGCAACATACTTCAACTGTATGTCTTACTTTTTTGAAGGTTTCAGGTAATCAAACTGAAGCAGAAGTTTTCATTGTCAGCCATGTGTGGATGTTTTGAGTCACTTAATGAATGAATTTGGAAGCATACATTAAAATGTGCTTTTCAGCTAGAAGCAGGGGATACATACACACATACATACAAATATATGTATGTACAATATATATCTGCCTGAAATGTATTTTAGTTGGAACTGGAAAAAAAAAAATAAATATTAAACTGTTAATTATTTATTTACCATTTTTTGCACAGGATTCTGGGATGATGTTCTTCTGCAACACTTGCAGCCAACCCCTGTGTGCGACCTGCAAGGAGCTGACTCACAAAGCCAGGATGTTTTCTCACCATGAAATTGTTTCACTGGCCAAACGCACAAAGGCCCGGCACAGGAAGTGTCGTGAGTGTCCCCAGTAATTGAAGGGTTAACAAACTGACAAGCACTTTAATTCACACCACTGACTAAGACCGTCACTTAGAAGAGTTGTAATTTCACCTTTATCCTGCACGCTTTTGTCAACAAACTCAAATTGTAGCAGCCTTCTGGGCTAACCCAAGTGTCTCCACAGCTCTCCATGAAGAGCCCTACATACTGTTCTCCACAGAGAACACATCCATGCTCTGCATCAAGTGCTTCAGAGACATGCAGGTGTAAGTGACCAGTAGGACTGTTGTGTGTCTCTTCCATTCTTCTCCTCTCTCCTCCTCCTGTCATCAACTTTTATTTTGTCCTTTGTTTACCACAGGGAGAGCCGGACCCACTGCATTGACATTGAAACAGCTTATATGCAGGGCTGCGAGATGTTGGATCAGGCTGTTCTGGTGAGACAGATGTGTCAGTATTTAAAAACAATACACCATTTACAGTCTTAATCTGTAAAACTCACAGGAAACTACATACTTTCTTAACACTCATTTTGTTTTACAATTTAAGTTTAATTAAATGCATAAAAAACAACTATTTTGATTAATATGAACCATTAAAGTACATTACATTCAAAACAAAATAAATGTATACGGGTGATGTCAGCATCGTTGTAAAATATTGTTCAATGAATGAAAAATCATTAGTTATGTAAGTTATGTATTTTCAGTGATAATTCCTAAAGAGGCTGAAGTGAAACGCCTTACATAAGACAGCAGTGATGCAGTGCACTCTGACTGACAGTAGACTCCACTCTGCAGGTAGTGAAGGAGCTGCAGACTTCAGCCCGTGAGGCGATCCTTCTGCTCAGATCAATGATTGGAGAAGTTTGTCTAAACGTAGAGGAGGAAGAGAACGCAATCTGCAGTCTGTTCAACAGCTTGCAGGTAGTATAAGGATTCAAATGTAAACACAGTATGTTCAAAAGCACGAAAGTAAAAAGCCAGTTTTGCATTTTAGTTTGAGAAGCCATTAAATGTTCCCTAAAACTTCCAGTTATAAAGAAGATGAAGTCACAAGTTAATTTATAATTACATATAACAACTAAAAGGTAAATCACCTCAAGAATTATATCACTTCTTTACAAGACGTGATCAAAACAAAAAAGCTAATAAGTGAAAATATACTTCACGTCATGAGTTGTCAAAAAATGACGATTCATCATTCAATGTGGTATGAAATGCCAATTAATTTTATTTATTCGTTTTATTTAATCCTAATTTTCTGTATTAGAATTTATTTTTAGTCTTTAATCAATCCATCACGAAACCCCGCCCTCTTGTATGGCGCCAACAGAACAAACGTCCAAAATTACACTTGTCCCTAACTGACTGACTGCGATGGCAATATTTGGCCACAGGATGTCAGTAATTTCCTACTAGTTAAGGAGCACTGCTATTTCCTTTGCAAGGTGAACAATCAAGAGAGTTATCTTTCTGAAGTCTTAGAAATTCACGACCATCGAGATAGCGAGGCCATTCTGCAGCAAAGTATTTTTTAAATAAATATATAACACATTTTCCCCGTTTTTCATCTGACAGGAAAAACTTGCTGAGAGGAAAAAGATTCTGCTGAAAGTGGCACAGAGGTAAAAAAACAAACAATCAAACAAACAAAAACAAACATAATAGATGACTTACAGTCCTTTCACTGATACAGAGCTGGAGCCTCGATGTTTACTGAAGTGAAAACTATTTGTTTGCTGTCAGTGGGTCAATTCACATCTTTTTTTCTCAACATTCTGCATTGTACTCGACTTTTAAATCATCTCTCTCCTTCCCCAAACACATTTACAGTTACTGAGCATGAAGCTGAACTAAAGCCACTTGAGTAAGGCTGCACTTTTCATGCAACCATTGACCCCTGTGTTTGTGTCCAAACAATGAAAGCAGAGCCAACTGAAAAAATGTTGTAACAAATAGTTGACTATCACAAAAGAAAATAGCACTCTTTTGTCCTCCACGTCACAATAAAAAACATTTGCACCAAAGCCTTCAGACAAATGGTGAGATTGTATCTCCTACATCTCTTAAAGGTAATGTATTGAGGTTACAGCAGCAACTTTTCTATGATGCTGTCAACGGTTGTGCATCGTCATGACTGCAGAGATAGATGAAGAAATTGCATTTAAAAATGCTTTGTTAAAAACAGAAACAGACGGGGTTATACATTGAATATGTATAAGAAGACCATCAGCTTCTCTGTACTACAGCTCTTGTTATTGTAAAGCAAGGCGGTGCACCAAGAGTGGCTTATTTGCAAGAATTGGAAAAAACTAAACATTGGCTAAACTAAACAGTAGAGCATGAGAAAAAAAACCCAGTGGACAAACCAAAGGAACCAAGGCTGCGTCACATAATCCCTCAGTTAATTTGGATCTATTTCCAGGTCATCTTTTATCAAAAGTCGGCGGAAGTCCTTTTTCGTAAACTTACATTTTTTTAGGCTTTTCAAGCAGCAATGATCATATTAGATGTATATATTTTTACACAGAGAAACTCAAACAAAAATATAAAATACATATATATAATCTTAAATGTAATACACAGCATGATATATATTATATAATATTATATATATATATATATATGTATATATATATATATATATATAAGTGCTGAGCAGAAAATGCCCTTGTCTTTTGTTTTGTAGCATAAAACAGAGGGAACCTGAAGTTCAGATGAGACAAAACTGTTGTTATTCTATTCTACAGCCCTGCAACCAAACACATTTATCCCTTTGACTCACATTTAAGAAACCCATCTAAATATCTAATTTCCAACAACAAGACTCTCACACTGACCAGACAAGTTTAAAAATAACTGTTTACAGGTATTTCTTTTTCTTGTCATGTTTTCCATGTAAATACATGCCTGACTGAATGAGAGCAATCTTGTGCATGAGAGCGAGTGCAGTGGGGGTTTCACTGCGTGGGAATCTTTAATGACTTTTTCTCTCTATCGCTCTGCTCGGAAGCCGTCCAGAGACAGGTTCCTGGAAGGCTTTTAAAGTCTATTTATGTTTGGCTCTGTGTGTTTGTTGTGGAAGAGGACAAATAGATTAGCTGCAGGAGATATAGGCTGTTTCATTTGTGGTTATACCCACTGTGCTTAATTTTGTGTATATTGGCAGGCATGGCTGTAGCGGAGCGACATCACATGTTGATTTAACTTTGTCTTGTTTTGTGTTTTAGTCAGCATGAAGAGAAGGAGAGAGCTCTGAAGGAACAGCTCTCCCACCTCACTGCCCTGTTACCAACTCTGCAGGTAGAGGGAGATAATGAGCATACGACAAATGATACAATCCTGCAAGTAAAGTTGCAAACTAAAATGTGCTTTAAAACAAACATAAACATCCTACTGTAAATAGAGCTTTGTAGGCTCTGAACCAATAGGTCAGAAGCCACCAGTGTGTTTAGTTTGATACATTTATTAGACACATTTAATGACAGAAAGTTAGAATTAAATTAAGTGAAAACAACTGAAATACAAAACTACTAATAACGCCTCAGTCTCCATTCTTATTCCTTAACCTTTAACCTGTGATGTGTTCAGGTTCACATGGTCACCTGCTCAGCCTTCCTCAGCTCAGCTAACAAGTTTGAATTTTTGGACATGGGCTACGTGAGTAAAGCAAGAAAACCAAAATTGTGGAATCAGATCATGTTCAAACGTCAGTGATAAATATTCTTTATTTCTTCCGTCTCCTGAACCCAAGGCAGAAACTCTGTCCACAGGGACGATCCAGTAGATCACAGTTGTTGTTTTTACTTTGCAGCAACTCATGGAGCGACTGAAGAGGATTGTTAAACTCCCACATCGGCTGAAACCAGTTCAGAGCAGCAAGGTGAGTGGCAGCAGAAGAACAGGGAAACTTTGAGCCAATCCCAGCTCTTCATTCCACCACATGGTCACACAGAAACAGACAACCAGTCTGTCTCTGTGTGTTTTAGAAACGTTTGTCATCTTATCAGTGATTAATGTAATGCCATGTGACATCTGAGACCAATTTTGTGAAATGGAAATCAGAGTTTTGTGGAGCTCAATTAAGCTATGCTATGCTAACTTTTCAACTTTAATGGTTTTATCAATTTAGACCAGGTCCAATACATATGGCTGAAATGTAGCTCTAAATTGTGACGGAGCCGTCCTGATGCTTAAGATTTTTTTCTGAACTTGTTATGTTCCAGACCTTTGCCTACTTGTCTTCAGTCCTTGTGTAGATCTATTGTTCTGGAGGTAATTTACTCCTTTGGATTATCAACGAAGAACCAAATACTACATTGATTCTGTGTAGATTTTATTTATCTAACAAGGTTCATTTAGTCTACTGCTCTGATTTGTATCCACTGCATGTCCAATTCATGACATTTTTGACCTGAGTGTGTTTTTCTGTAGATCAACACTGACTACAGAAATGAGTTTGCCCGTTGTCTGGAGCCCTTACTGCTGCTGGGTCAGCGCTGCCTTCCCTCGGTCGCTGGTTCCACATGTGTTGCTACAAGGTGAGATAACACTCCTGCTGCCAGACACCAGGAATTCTAGTAACTAATTGATCCTTTCCTCTACAATGAGCATTCCCTTCCTGAATATCACGTTGAAAATGTAAAAATGGCTTTGGCAAAACACTTCACACATTGCGTAGCATCCAAACCTGAAATCCCTCCTGAATTGTTTGCAAGTACAAATGGTAGACAGAGATGACGGCAGCGGTAGGAAAGGAGGCGCCAGACTGAGTAACACTATGACAGGTATTCTGCATGTATCTGGGTGTGTGTGTGTGTGTGTGTGTTGGGCTGGTAAAGCTTTGTGCATTGAAATGGAAGTCACCTTGTTGCAGTAAGGCTGGAAAGTAGGCAGCTAATCCTGCGACACAGATCTGCCGTCCGGCCGTGCCGCCACGGCGGGGACAGAGATGCAGTAGTGAAGACTGTGAGGATGGACAGATGAGTACGGAAATGTTTCCTACTGGACATCTGATCTCACTGAAGTCTAGTCTGAAGTATAGCTGTTTAACCTTATAGGTAAAAAAAACTCCATGGTGTCACATCAGAAACACAGGGTTTACATTTTATTTTGTATAACTCACTAAACAAACACATGAACATACACAAACACTGAGTGTTTGTTCCACCAGCGCCGACACACCAACGACTCTCTTTTCTAACTTGTTTAGTGCCAGTGTGAGATTCAGAGTGGGCAGCGATTGGTGGTCTTCCAGCTGGCTGCCACTATTTTTATCATAATTTCACAGAACTCTCTGGGATTCATGTGGAGCTGTTGGGCCACTTTGTTCCAGGGCGTTGATGTCACTGCATTAGCACAGGGCCAAGGCTTTAACTGGCGTCACTGTGTGGGAGGGCAGAGGCTGGCTGTCAGAGGAAGACGTGCGTGTGTGTGAGCGAGTGTGTGTCAGACGGAAAGAGATACATGCTTTAGTTCAGGTCTCCTTGGTGAGAAGGCTGGAGTGAAAGGCTAACACAGGTATGTGCATGAAATATGGTCAATATTTGGCCTTTTCCATTTCTCATGGCATTCAAACCGTAGTGTTTTATTGACTAACTCTATATATTGAGTTGAGACAATGTGTATATATTGATACTAATCTAAAAAATAATTTCTGCAAGACACTTTGAAAAAGTTAAATAATAAGCAATATTTCCCCTGGGTCACAATCAGTGCAGTTAGAAAAACAGATTTTTTTTCTTTCCGTTTTTGACCATCCGTGGTATAAAAGTGTTTTGTTATAAATGTTGCCTGACCCGTGGTGGTCATTGCTGGTGGATTCCCATCTTTATGAGAACCCGAGAAAGATCTGGACTGTAGGCAGGACAGTCTGGAGAAAATACTGATTGAGGTTTTGCATTGTACTGTTGAGAAGTGACAGGAGAAGATGTCACGATGGGAGCAAACCACTGAGATCTTTATGGATTCCCTTCGTCATCACTGCTGATGCACCATGCAGCATTCCTCTACAGTTTCTGCCTTTGTGCATTTTCCATTAAATGCAGTCTGCAGGGCCTTTGTCAGCTTTGGCTCACAGAACCACACAGTCAGCCAAAAGATGGGGATCTAAAGGAGTACAGGCTGGATGCAGACCACGGGCCGCTGTTTGAGAGCCACTGCTCTAAAAGACACATCCTCATGTTAAAGTCTGAGCATCTTTTCTTTGCCCTGTTCCTCCCTCGGTTCAGAGGGAGGTCACAGACATTACACCTCGGAGTGTGGCAGTTCAGCCACTGATCACATGACACACCTGCATTAGTGTCTGCTACTCCATCTGGGATACAACCCAGGAAGACATGATTCCATAATTCGTTCTTGGTGTGGAAATGTCCAGTAATCTCAGCAGTGTTGCTGCTGAAAGTCTAAAGTCTAGTATTAATTGTGAACAAACTCTAGCAGAGGAGAAGGGGGGACATTCTGTAAGTTAATCTGGCATAAACCTTTGATTTATTCTGTACAATCATTAATTGTTGTTCAACCAGTAATTATCAACTCGTGGGCCGCAGGCTGAATATGGTCCATGACTGGGTTCCAAAACAAACATCATGTAATAATGTTGGCCAAAAGTGTGTTTTTTTATTTCAATTTTGAGTGTCCGTTCCCCAAGGTTTCTGTGCCGAATAATTCTGGCCCTTCGACAACTATAGCTGGAGACCCCTGACCCCTGACCCCGACCCCTGCCTTACACTATGAGTGTTCAGGTTATTTAAATTTTAAACTGGAGTTGAGTCATTTTCTGGAGAACACTGGACAATCAAGGATCTAGAAACAGGTTTTTCACCTTCATATCGCCATGTGGTTTTGGACCATGTAGTATTTGAAATAAACAAAAAATGACCATCCTCCTCCTCTCCTCAGGCTCCAGTCCCCTCTCTCTATGTCCTGTCGCTCCCCATCCCTGAGTGAGATGCCACTAGAATCCGTGTTAGGACGAAGACCGACGTCACACCGCAACATCTGCACGAAGGTGCTGCTGGCCGAAGGGAGGGAGACGCCTTTCACCGAACACTGTCGCAACTATGAGAACTGCTACAGGGTGTGTGTGCGCTGTGAGCTCCTTGATGATGTTGACTCTAGGTTCCACGGTGAACATGATCACAGGCCTGTGATGAACGTCTACGTGTATTCTGTGATTGTGCAGACCCTCCAGACTGACATTCAGAACCTGAAGGACCAGGTCCAGGAGCTGCACCGAGATCTGACCAAACACCACACCACCATCAACACGGATACTATGGGCGAGATCCTGGACAGGTCGCTGCACATTGACAGCCAGATAGCTTCGCAGTATTCCACAGTGGAAACTATGAGAGTCATGTTTGAAGAGGTGTGTCAGGTGCTACCTTGATGTGTTGACCTTCACTACATACCTGCCTCCGCCGGGCACTACCAGCTTCCACATTTAACCTCAGCCAGTAAGCCGAGCGTCATACTAACAAGCCGGGTTGTCACTCGTCGCTGTAAATTAAAGCCGCTACAGATGCCTCACAGGTCAACGGCTTCCACTTCCCATGATCTTATCCTTAATGGTTTTTGTCTTTTCTTCGCAGATCTGGGAGGACACTTTTCAGAGGGTCACAAATGAGCAGGAGATTTATGAAGGTTTGGGTCCAACACAGACCGCAAGATAAAGAAATACATTTGAAAATGATGATTTTGTTGCGTATTGCATTTAAAACATCACTGTTGCCTGAACGCAGCTCAGCTGCTTGACCTCATGCAGCTGAAACAGGAGAACTTCTACCTGACGACCATCGCCAGGCAGATCAGCCCCTACATCATGTCCATCGCTAAGGTCAAAGAGAGACTGGAACCCAGGTGTGTGGAGACATGAAATTAACCACCTTAAATAATGTGTGCAATTAATAAGATTAATTAATTATTTTAGGAATATCACACAGCACACACTGTATATGCTATAATGACAGCATCCATCCATTTATCGTTGTTCTAGAAAACACAGCTAATGCACACTTTGTCATTTGCACAACAGACATTTTTATGGCAGTTTTAACTAATAATTTCACTCAAAAACACCATATTGACTAATCCAGTTCTTACTGTACATGAGGTGATGTCAGCTGTCGCTGTGGTCATGCTGGATTTATCTGGATTTGTTACTTCCGTCTAAAGACATTCATCATATTTCAAAATGACGTTGTAGGTTTCAGGAGCCTACGGAGCAACAGGACGACCGCACGGAAATGATGTTGAAAATCTACGACGACAGTTCACTATCGAAGGAAAGCCAGCAAAGGTATATTTAACTAAATTTATCTGAGTATTGGGACCCCAAAACTCATGTGATCATCATAAAGATCACAGATTTGTAATTTGAAAAATAGCTAAATCAAATTATAATTCAAAGCATTTAGCATCAGGCGTGCATGATATATTACTGCAAGAAAGAAGAAGTTCCTTATAATCACTTAAAGTGACAGTGTTTGGTACAGTAGACATTTTGGTTTTTATATTTAGTTTATATTTAGTTGAATAAA
The DNA here is from genome assembly GCF_000523025.1 of Cynoglossus semilaevis. Lineage (NCBI taxonomy): Eukaryota > Metazoa > Chordata > Actinopteri > Pleuronectiformes > Cynoglossidae > Cynoglossus > Cynoglossus semilaevis. The sequence continues at coordinate 17,533,788 of NC_024317.1, forward strand.
TAAGATGTCATAGCACTTCTGCTTGAATATAATGCACTTCATGTACATTGTTATTCTGTAAAAATCATGTGCGTAGTAATTTAGAACAGGACACAGTTACAGCAGCACATACATAAAACCTAAAACTGAGAATGCCAACAGAGAAAGTAGGTTTTCAAGTGAAACTTCTCTTTTTTTCTGACAGCAACAGGCAGACCAGTGTCACAGACCACGACCGAGACAAGAACAAGCGCCCACTGATCCCCCAATCAGAGGAGCTCTGCATCAAATCATCTGCTCATCCTGACAGACAGAGGGCGACCACGGAGACATCCAGCCTCAAGGAGATACCGTCATAAAACTTCGGTTGATCTCGTCTCCCTTTCCCTTTCCTTCTCCCTTTCCTAACTCCGTGCCTGGAAAGAAAAATCAACTTTAACAAACGCAGGACAGTGTGTGACTGTCTCAGACGTCCAGGTACCAGAGGTGACGGCGGCAGACGAGCTGTCTGCCTTAAGGTACAGGAAGTGTTGGTCAAACGATCACAGCTGTCAGAGTGGTGGAGAAGAAGAAGACTCCAATGAAGACATTTAACATCCTGGACTGGAGAGTCCCTTCTTATCTGGACCGTGTGTTTATGCTTTGATTCTGCTGGTTTTAGTCAGATGTTTTTTAATAGTCTTATAGTGTTCACCTGTCCTTTGTCTGTCATATATTTTTAAGAAGCCAGAGACGGATGATAAATGATTGAACTTCAGGAGCTGAAGTGATGACAGCCGCAGCAGAGCGGGCCGCTGATTGTCACTCTGGGTGTCAGCAGAGGTCACATATTGATTTGTGTGGTGAGCGTCGTCTCCTGCATCAGTCTGGTCCAACGTGTAAAGCTGTCTGTTTCCTCAGCGCTGTCTGCAGCGTGGTTTGTTTCTACAGCTACAGAGGTTGTTGTTTTTTTTAAAGAAAGTCTATACTGTGTGAACGTTTCAGGGTCTGTCAGACTCCAGTGTTTTAGACTGCACACTGATAACTGAGCAGACCAAGGGCAATGTGCAGCTCTACAGAAAAGATATTCCTCCCTGTTTGCCTCCCTCCATTATATCACTGTCCACAGACATTTACCCTCTAAGAAAAGCTGCAAACTTTTCTTCCTTCTGACCTCTTGTCTACATTTTTTTCTTGTCATTGTGGCATTTAAGCAAATCACATGTCAAAGTTGATGAGACACAACTGTCCTTAATCATTTTCTCTATGGTCTAATACATTGTTTCCCAAAGACTGGGTCGCGACCCTCAGGTGGGTCGCAAGAGATTTTATTTTGGGACGTCTTGCCTCCCAGGAGTTTACAAATAATGTCTATTGACTTGGGTTGCGAAGGTCCCCCCCCCCACTACCACCTCACTGCGCCCCCCCAGGGGGACCCGCCCCACTATTTGAGAAGTACTGGGTTAAAGACAGAGGACAAATTTCACTGTGTGCGGTGGTGTGCTGTGCCGTAATGACAATAAATCACCTTCACTTCACTTCTTTATGCTACAGTGCATCTTTGTTAAGTTTTAGCATCGTCCTGATTAATAGCAGTAATATCTGTCAGTGTTTTCACCAACATTTATTTTATATGTAGAATATGTTCCCTGAGGAAAGAGCGCTAAGGTGACAGGGGAATAAAAATTTTCCAGATTCATTTTGATTAAATCTAAGCTTTTTATGGAACCTCTATCAGTTAGAAGCACATTGTTTTCAGCTGTTTCAATTATTTTGGCACCATTATCCTGCATCTTTGCTAACTGTTAGCATCTTCTGGATTATTCAATGACACTAATATCATAAACTTTAAGTGTTTATTAGCATTACTTTTTTAAGCAGAGTAAAACGCTGTATGAATTTCTTACCAATTGATGTAAAAATTCATAAGAAAAGTAAGGTGATACTTGGTGTGTTACTGATAGTGTTTTGTAAATTAAATCAATAAATAAATGTTGAAAACAGTGGTTTGGATTCAAAAATGCAAAGCACTTGTCTGACAGTCGGTCAAACTCCGCAGATTTAAAATCAAACCGACAGACACGGCTGTAAACAGCTACAGCTCCTTTTTTTAAAAAAAACAAAACAACAAAAAACATCCATATCGTGGCATTAAAAAACATTAAGAACCAGTGAGCTTCCGACGTAGGAGCAATCCAAGGTGAAACCTCCTCTCCTGCTCCCAGCTCAGGGACAAAACCCGTCCCTATTCTCGGCACAGGTAAGGATAAAATAATGAGGCGCCAGACTGATGGCTTCAGCCGGCAGGAGGGGAAGGTTATTTACATTAGACCGCTGGAGCTCAAGCAACTCGTTTGCAGCCACTGCTTCATTGGAAATATTGGGGTCATGATGGCCTTAAGGAACAGTCCCGCTCTGCAGAGGAGTCAGAGGTGCACACTCATTAAAATACATGTGTGACAGCAGAGTAACAAATGGCTGTGCCTGTGCCTTGCTGCTGTACCCAGTCCCCGTGGTCATTCATCATCTGCACTCATCGAACCACGCCGCTCCATGTTCAGTGTTGATTATTCTCCCCCCCCCCCCCCCCCCTTTCTGCCTCCCCTGTATCTCCCCTCCTCTGCTGAGTTCCTTCACATACCACTGGAGGCTAAATAAAACTTTGCAACATATAGTACACCTTCTGGAGATGCACCTGAATACTTTATCTGGATCAGTTTTTTTATTCTCTGTTGTTCAAATTACTCCATTCAGTTTACACCAGCTGCCACAGCCACACAGATCTGACAGGTCCTTCACTGCAGCTTATGGACGGCAAAGAGTGGGAGTATTTTATATATATATGTTATTGTGATGAAAACTGATGCTTAATGAGATTTTTTGTGAAAGATTAAAAAGATAAAGTGAAATTGTGATTAATAATTATGGAAACAAATAGTCATAGTCATGTTTCTGCAAACTTCCTGTCTTGAAATTCCAAACTTATAGCTTAGTCCTGTAAGGTAATCAGAGGTTTGATGTTTTAAATCCTGCCCCCTGCAGGATAATGCTAAGTATCACAAGTACAACAAAAACTCCCAGGCTCTGAGGTCCATTACCAAGTAAAGCCCATTAATATGAACTGCTGTGGAGTTTAACAACGGAGCCTTTTAACAACGGGACTAACAGAAAACTGAAATAAACTCAGAATGTTTTTTAGTGTTTTTACTAAAATCTAAACTCTCACTGTTCTAATAAACTGGATGTGTTTATCCTGATACATAATGCTGTTGGACACTCAAATAAAATGAAATAAAAAACACATTTATGTCTAACTATTATTTGTTGTTTATTTCGGATGGTTTGGTGGGCCGGACCCGGCCCACGGCCTGCATGTTCATCATCCCAACATAAGATTCGTTTTAACATTCAACTGCCCCGTTCTTCCACTATAAATTAAAGGTAAACTCTGATTAGTTGCCTCTTTAATGATAATTGTCGATGGTTGGCTGCTCTGGTCTGAAGGTTATTGACCATCAACATTGATGCTGTTATCACTAATGTCAGATGCAGGATGCTGCCTGTGTGAAAAGGTCAAATAAGTTCTTCCCAGACTGCTTTTTAAATAGCCGTAAAAAAAAACTAATTTGAAGGTAGTTCATCAATAAGATGGTAAAGTCATAGTAAAATATTGGAGTACTTCATTCTGCTCCGTATTAACAGATATTGATAGAATTCCTGCTCTGGTGCATCTTAACCTAAACAGTCAATGAACATCAATATTTTTATATCACTCACTGCTGTGTAATTGACCTCGGTGTCATCGACGCGGGCTTTGATTTGACCCCATCACCGCTCAGAGTCAAAGGTTTATTTCTGTCTCCATGGTGTATAACTGGACACATGCAGAGGAAAACTTGCAGCATGATTTAGAAATCACACTGTTGAATTAAATCATAGTCAAATTGGGAAACTCAAAAAATATATATCTATATATCTAAATATACTCTCTCTCTATATATATATATACCTCTAAAACCTATTAACTCTATGAAGCTAAATATTGATTGATCACCTCCTTCACCTCCTTCACCTCCCTTACCCCCCCGCCCACTGCCTTCTACCTCTCTCTTCTTTATTTGAAATCCTTTTTAATTGCCACCTTTACATCAACTTAAGTATCTCAGCACAACAGAGCATTAGCTCTCAGACATAGAGTACTTTATATCAACACAGCACAACATTATTCACTACTGACATCAGACTGAAGTGTTCACTGGGAATATTCCCCTGTAATAATTCATCTGCTCTGCTGCAGGCTAATTTGGTTTTCATTACCAAAATATCTGGGCCTGTCACTGCGGGTGGTTGGAGAACCGGCTCGCTGCTGCAGTGAAGACACCCAAAGAGAATAAATGATGAAGCCACAGGCCTACAGGCAGGAAGGTGGGCGTGAACAGGACAGCAGGAAACTGAAGCAGGTAGCAATCAAGGCATGAGGGTAAGTAGCCGAAGATAGAAAATGAAGAGCAGAGGCTGAATCATACTGACATAAGCACCAGAAATATGGCAATTGCCGGGAAGGAGAGGACGGGTTTGAACACCAGAGATAAAATCACACCAGAGACAGGTGCAGGTCTGGGTGTGTGACAGTCAACGCTCCTGTAGCTCAGGGTTTTAGAGCCTAAACTTTACGCTCTAACGTGTCAGATAAAAATTATGATTCTTAAAGCTACCATGATTCAGTAGATTACAATCATTTTTAAAAAATAAAATGTGCTTCCATTTTAAATTGTATTATTTTTGGTTAGGGCTTTAGTAGTGTTAAGTATTTTCTTTCAGTTCTTTCTGTCCTCCAGGGGTCGCTACAGCAGATCATCTGCCTCCAGCTTTGCTGCCACCTCAGCTTTTATAGAAGAGAATACAAGAACCCATTCATTTATCTACAACCACTTACTTCTTCTCAAGGTCGCTGAGAAGCTGGACTTGTTCCCAGCCATCAACAGACGCCCCCTACAGAGACAAACCATAATTCACACCTAAAGTTAACTGAGAGTGAACAAGGAACCTCATCCTGGATGCCTTTGGACTGTGGAACAGAAACATTCAAACTCCATACAGAATTGTGGGGGTGAACAAGTGATATTTTTTGCTGTAAGGCAAGAACAAAGACCCCTTTCCCCCCACACGGCCATAGGCAGGAATTTGATTCATTCAACTTTTACCGACTAATTCGGTTCATTCTCCCAGGGTCCTGGAGCCACTCCAGCAGTTATCTGACAGGCTCGGGGCACACCCTCCGCAACCCTCGCATGGCCACACAGAGGGACAATGAAAGTACCCAGTCATACCACAGCTGTGGACATTCTGGAGCAGGGCTGACCAGACCGGATCAACAGCTTTCCAAGTCCAATGCTGAGAATGCTCTTACCAGAAATATCAAATTTGAACAGTCTGCAACAACATTGTCCTCAAAAACATTATACTCAACTTTACAGTATGCCTCTAAAACAGGGGTGGGCAAACCTTCAGGCTCAAATTAGGTTCAAATTTGGATGGGTGGACCAGTTCAGCATTGGGTGGATGTAGAAACTGAGCAAATAATATTTATATAATGTACAAGAATAAACCTAAACTTTCCAAGATAATTTGGCACATTTGACGTCTGCTGCCAACTAGTGGCATCAACAGAAACTACAGTCAATCGGTCTTTACCATACCTTGTACCAGTGTTTAGGGGCCAGCAGTATGTACCTGGCCCACAGGCTGTAGTTTGTCCAGGTCTGCTCTAAATACATGTATATCTACACAGTATCACTAGTACACTGATAAAAAAAGAAGTAAAATGACTACATTCATTGGCACAGTTACTGCGTGGTTAGTATTCAGTCATAGATACATATGTGAAACACGTATTTTGCTGCAGTGATATTTTTTTCTGTTCATGCGTTCTTGAGAGAGCCACTCTCTAGATCTGTCTTTGTGTAACCACAAGGATTTTCTGCTCTGCTGCTTACACACTTGAGGACAAGAGAGCACTGAAGCATTCTAACAACAAGGAAATCCATCAGAGACGCGGATCTTGACCTCAAGAGTATTTTCTCATTTGCAAAAGCAGCTGTGTTTAATTTTTATAAGCCTGGTTTTATAATTTTCGCATCTCGTTGTTGTTTTAGGTCAAGTACAACAGAAGCTGCTGTCGTCGAGTCTTTTATGCCATTTAAGGAAAATAGGTTGAGGCTGAAAGTGGAATCGCTTTGGGAAAGTGCACAGGAGTGTGCAAAAAAGGGAGCAGGGATGAGAAAAGTAGGAAGACGAATGTCTCATCAAACTGTATAAAGGAGCATGGACACAAAGAGATCATTGAGAGGAGCAGGCTGAGAGTAAACTGAGGTTTGGGACAGGCAGGGAGAAAAATAAAATACCTGAGAGAAAAGTGAGAGGAGAATTGAGTCACAAGGATAGTTCCAGTTTTACAAGAATAAAAAAAAATCTAATTTACACTAAACATCAACATACATATTACAGTCCAAAGCCTGTAATTTGACATATGATCCTAATTTGGGTAACAATTAAGAAAAATAATTATTAAAAAATAAAAAAACATCATTTCACACCATTGGTCACAGAAAAACATTCAGTTGGAAAGTTTATTTTCTGAGCAATTCTCAGATTGATTTATTCTATTCAGGTTTTTGCCAGTGAACAATCCTACAATAACATTACAAATGCTCTGCAACATGAACCAGTTAGTTATACACCAAGATGCATGCTCACGTCAATAAAAGAGAGAACTACTGAAAGAGGTCAGTGATTTACAGGACTATTTATTTCACCTTTATTCCCATTCAGGCATAGGGTAATACGAGTCATCTTAAAACAGGAACATCAAGCTTGTTACACTTTCAAAAGAGAACTAATGAGTTAAAAAAAAAAGTCACAATGACTCAGAGAGGCCTGCAGACCTGACACAGCGTCCAGTTCCACAAACACTACCTCACTGTTGTAATGTATCCATTTAAACTCTCAGTACAAACTTTAAAGAATGTTCAGAGGAGCAGGGTTTGCCAAACGTTTTCTCACCCACGGCAACATTTGACATTAGAAATAACTCTCAGAACATGGCCAAATAAAAATGTCACAAAAAATGTATAAGATGAAATATAATGATCTTTTAGATTCAAACTACTGGCTCAGTGTGAAACCTGGGCCTGTTTAGTTGAACACAGCCATGATATAGTCAAAGGAATTGAAGAAAGCTCTCAGCCTCTGTTTCTAGTTTTTGAAGCAGTCATGGACAAAAGGGCCAACATCGCAGGTATGTTGTGGAAAATGGGCACAGGTCTGAAATAGTTCTCTTTATTTGCTTAAATAAATAATAGTTAGTGTGAGAGATCAAGGATGTGCAACATTTATCAGTGTTTCAATGGCAGTTTCAACTTTTAACTGAGAGAAAATTCACAAAAATACAATGCACATGTTTTACAGTGGAACTGTACTTTAGTAGGTCAACATCAGAACATAGTACTTCAGTTTGTGTTAAAGTACGCCTTTGGTTTTTAGTTTGCCATCTCTAAAGCACAGAAACACCTTAATTGGTCGACCACTTACAAACACTGGTGTTTATAAAGGTCTTAGCAAATGCAGTGCAACTTTTTATGCATTTGCATAGGTCAACAGTACGATAATTACTTTCTAAGGCACTTGGGATATTTGATCTGTCTAGTGAAGAAAGTCGTGCTTCGTCATTAATCTGATAGTCACAGAGTGGCCAAGCAGTAAAGAATGTAAACAGCCAGAAAATGTAAACATCTCGAAACATGAACCTCTCATAAGAAACAGAATAGTAACAGTCAGACTTTTGCAGTCAGTACCATGTAACATGTGGGTGTGTTCCTGTGTATTTGTTCAGTAATAATAAAATGTCAGGAAAAAAAGAACTAAAATAAAAAATAAAATTGATTGTTTATTTCACATTATCTTGTAAAACCCAAACAGAACGTATGGGTTTAATGTATTGTTTCCAGTGTTGTAATCTGCAGCAAACAGACCGACTGCACTGAACAAATGGAGTGTTGGGGGATTGATTTTCTAAAACAATTACTCTGCAATGCACTGCACTGCTACATTAAAACAGCCACGAGGGGGGAAACAGTGTGCGGTCATCACAGTTGTTTTCTCAGTATGTGCGGACTCCTGGTTTACTGTCTACGGCCTGGTTAAAAGGATTCGCTGGGCTGGACGATTCTTCCTGCTGGTCTATAGACTCGTAAGCTTCTCTGTTCCTGGTTAGGAAGGGGAAACCTGCAGAAGGTAGACAAGGTACAGCAGAAACCTTCAATGTACCATAGACAGAACAGACCATTTGAGTTGTTTTCATAAGAGCAGGATTACATACACCAAGGGTTCTTAACCTATAGGCCCAATCTTTATAGTTCTAAGAGGCCTGGGCACGATAAATATTATAAAATATTATATTCGATGAATTTGAAATTGTACCTAAGAAAAAAATATAGTCTTTGGTGGGGTCCACACGACATTCATCTTCGTTTTTCCGTTTTAAAAACATTCTGTACTTTTTGCTACAGCTAGTGTAGAGAAGAAGACAGTCGCCTTCTCTTTATATTGGAGCTTTTTAAAGGACTGACTGATGCATTACCGCCACCATGTGGTCGAAATGGATAACATATCTCTGGTGTCTTCAGTTGATAACCTATGCAGTCCGTGGCCCACAGTTAAAAAACTGAACGTTTTGTTTGCGGCCCACGAAGTGGAGTTGGCAGCCCAAGTTTGGAAGATTGTAGACATCAATATGAGCAAGAACAAATCCCAGATATCAGCTTGATGAACCTGGTTGTTAGGTGTTAAAAAGAAGTCTGTAGAAAACCATGTCTTTTCTTCCGAGCACATTCAGAAGCAAGTTGCATTTATGGTCATTTATGTGTCATCTGAAAATGAAGTGATTTTAAAATGTGCTCCATTATGCAGCTCAGGATGCAGCAGCTCTAATAAGGAGTCCAGAGAGTTAAATATGAATAAAACATCAATGCAAACAGGCAGTGAAACATACAGTTAAATGGTAGAAGAGCCATGAATACAAATATCCTGTACGGACCAAGCAGGTCAGAGGGTGGAGATGAGGAGTTAGAGGGTTGAAAAAAAAAAATCAAGAGACTGAAAATATTCACATTGTAACATCATACCAGAACAAAAGTGTATTTTGGGGGGGAGAGGTTGCCCCAGCAGTTTGACTTGAAGGCTTACTTCTGGTGTGGGGGGGCGGAGGAGGATGATTTGAGAACAGAAATGGTAAAAAGGTGAAGGCAGGAATCAGTAGCGCCGGCCAATAAAGGCACTGTCAGCACTATCCGTGGTGCAGCGACTGTCCACAGAGGTCTCTAAGTCTGAGAGGTGAGCAGCAGAGAGAGGTGGGAGGGATGGAGGGAAAGGAGGAAGACGAGATGAAGGAGATGAGGGAGAGGAGAGCAGAGGAGATGACAGGAAAGGAAAACACATTGGACAACATGAGGGATCACACATAACATGACAGTACAGTGTCACACGCAGCAAGGCAGAAGGTCAGAGGTTAGAAATAATGACATGCAGGGGAAATAGAAAGAAGAGTGAATTTTGAGTCCAGATTACTCAGAGGTCAAAGGTTAATGTGTGCTGATGGAAAATCTATTAACAAAGGACAGTTACAGAGACTTTATCGTCTGTAATTACATTTGTTTTACTGTCTCTGTACAGTACATGCATTATCTCACACCCACACACACACACACGCACACACACAGGAATGCACCCAAGTCAATCAGGTTCAGGGTAGTTTAGTTAGTGGGAAAGCTGGACAATAAAACCGATGTCAAATATTTTAGTATGAAATCCTGACCAAAAGGAAGGAATTTGAAACGTCACATTGTTACTCTGATCCACGGTGAACATGCTCGACCTGCTGACCTCCTGTACATCTCACAGGGCACAGAACAGCAGGGACATCATGTTCACTCCAGAAAATTCAATCAGACAGCAACTTAGAAACACACTCAGCATGAAGCTAAGATCAGCTACAACCATTAGCCAATCACAGACAAGTGGATTTCTCCTGCTGTGAGAAAATCACACTAAAGTAAAACCTTGAGAGGGAAATTTCTGCTAGCATTCATACTTATATCAGTAAATGTGTTCCGTCAGTAGTGGGGCACATTACGAGTTAAATTAAAATGAAATCCACTGCAAAACAAAGTGCTGCTACTTTTCATCTGAGGCTGGAAGATTTGTTAAAACAAGGGTTTCAAAGTTCAAATGAAAACCCGGTTCTATTACAAATGTGTCTGTAGTAGTTACAGACCACTCCAGCAGAGGGTGCTCTAAGCTGACATTAAAGGTTTTAACTGTCTTCATTAGTTAAAGGAAAATAATGGAAGGAGATTTTTTTTAATAACAAAAGATGTAAATCAGTATTTGTATATGTTGTGTTCAGGAAACTGTAGTAAACAGAGAAAACCTACTCACGCATGGGGAGAACATGCAAACTTTTTGTATGGAACAAAAAGTTTAAATTATCATTGGGGATCAAACCATTGACCTTCATGTTATAAGGCAAGAAAATTAACCACCAGCACGCACCATCTTCAGAACATTATATACTGTAGTTCATACATCAATACATCTGTATTTATAATAATAATAATAATAAAAACAGTGTTTGAATTCAATCAGTTTGATTGTTGAAACACGTTTGTGTTTGTGTTTCCCTTGCTTTTTAATCACAAAAAACGCTGGCTAATTCTAAATGACGAAAACTGAGTAAAGTCAAATGATCCGATAAAATTAGGGTCAGTTTAAGACGTAATGTTAATCTTTAACATAATAAACTGTGATTCACTTGTATCTAACACAGCAGCAGACACAGAACTACAGAAGTTAACAGTGTCAATGAGAAAAGGCTGCAAATCAATATCCTGCCAATACAAATGAACCCCTTATCATTGGTTTTTCCAGGACTATGACCTGTCGTCACAGATAACTTTTTTTAAACCTAAATGCCGCAAGTGTGACATGAATGAAAAATCCACAAACGTCTCATGGAGAACTGATGTTCTCAAGTCTTGTGACTGTAACTAATTAGTTTGACTGAAGAATCATCTGCCAGTAATTTAGCACAGAGGCTGTTTTTCTTTATAGTTTGTGTTCAAAACAAGGGAAACTGTGTTTTCTATTGACTTCAAACAGCTACGTCGCCCAAACGCCACATCAGTCTTTCCTGTCTTGTCACCTGGACTTCACATTCACGTTGTAGACATCACTCACCAAGGTTGAGGTTATACTCTCCGCCTCGCTCACGGTACATCTGGTAAACAAAGAAGCAGGACACGGGCTTGAGCAGCAGGCTGAGGATGGCCATTCCTGTACTGAAGCGGAATGAGTCCCATCGTGCCCCCGGCACCAGGTCGAAAGAAGGGTAATAAATCCCAAAATGGATGATGTCGGTCAATATGGTAATGGTCATCCCAATCAGGAACTACAGAGAAATGACAGAGGAGATGATGATTTCAACACCATCAAATTTAAATATGACTTTGAAAATAAGTGGAAACATGTACATGTGTGGAGTATTGTGTTTACTGTACAGGCTGTACTGTATTTTAACAGTTATACATATTAAGTTGTTGGTGAAGAGTTATTTAAAATGTAAAAAAAAAACAGAATTCCCAAGAAACTAAATCTCCTTAAGTCGTTGAAATTAAGAAGTTGCCTTTTATTTGGTGTGACCTGTTATATAAGTCAACTGTTTTGTTAAAGCAGCTCTCGATTCCCATTGAGAACATAACGGCCAATGTACTTGCTTTATTGTCCATTTTCCTCCAAATGAGACTCTCTCTCTCTCACCTCTTTGGATTTTGAACTTCGTGGTAAATATTCGTGTAACCAACTACGTGTAATGTTTACAATTTCTTTTTTTTTTCAAGCTGTAAAAATTCTATTGGATTTGAGCTACAAATGTGACTAATGTAAAGTCTAGTGTTGTGTATATCTTGTAAACTTCCAAGACTTGTTGGCATCAATCTTAAAGTAGTAAGAAGGGTTACTTTTGTATGAGACAAATAAAGCTTTTTCAACAGAGATTTGTTATTTTATTGTTAAAGGCACAATTGTTGAAAGCAAACCTACATTAAAATCAAAGAGAAGGTGCTGCCATCTTTATTTAAGCCAGCCAATTAAAATGTACAAAGAAGAAATAGCAACATCTAGTGGTGCCATTACATGTTAATGAAGAATATGGCCTCACAGAATATCATCTTTATAGAAATACATACATACAAACATACGTGTGTGTGTGTGTGTGTGTGAGTGTGTCATCCTATAAAATGAAGATTCACACTTCATGCCAACTCAATATGTCATCCAATAAAGTGTCATCAAACGTCATAGTTTTACTTCCCTCCCAGTGAGCAGTGAAATGTCAATACTTCTACCTACGACTTCCACCTTTAAAAGAAAGGCCATCGTCACAGACTGACAAATAGGTTAGCACAGTTACACAGTGCACTGACTGTAGTTGGACTGCTGCATATGTCACATGACGGTGAAGATTACAGCTCGTGTGAAGAAGAAAAGACTCACCATGAGAACAGCATCTACAGAGTCCCTCTGAGCGATGGCCCACACCCCGACTGCTAGAACGCTGAAGTTACCCCAGGGAAAGGAGCTGGGCAGCCATGGCACCATACATCCCCTGATGGAGGACAGGACATGGTGAGCACACAGGCGTTAAGTATGTGTATGTGTGTGTGTATCAAGAGGAGAGAAATTCCCCAGCTAAGTGGAAAAAGAATGGCACTCACCACACTGTCAGCAGCCAGTGCACCAGTACTATGGCCTACAACAGAGGACAAGAGACATGTCTGAATTCATTAATAACACGTTCAATATGTTTACTGTCCTCACCTGCTTGTTATAATCCTCAATAAGTCAAATTACAAGTGGACAGAAAAAAAAAATCAAATCTGTGTCATTAAAAACAGGCCCAAAATACCCAGAGTGCATTAGGATTCTTCTCTACGTGTTTTTCCTTTTGGAGAATCATGACATGATAAAAATATTTGAGAATAAAGGTTTTAAATAGTCCACCTCGATGACTAATTTCATGGCCTTATTTGCTGCTTCTTTGTTTCTCTGTGTTGTCACAGCCTTTGAAAAGATTTGCATTTCATGCTGCTCTTAGAACAATCCAGCCTTTAAACAGGGAACAAGCCCTAATTTCATTTAAAAGCTGTCCTTTGGCCTGACGTAAACAGAGGTTCACTTCATTATTCACTTCCACTGCTGCTTCTAACGCACGGTGACTGTGAAACTATAGATATATAGAGAATGGTTACAGTACTAAATAAACAGAATACATTTGTTGAAATAAAAAGCTGCGACAAATGTTTTTTAAAAAAAAACTTATAACTGTAGTAAAACAATCGTCCAGTTTATATCCTTGTTGTCCAAACTTCTTAGGAGGGACTTCACTTTGGCAGCCAACCAGAGTTCTGAGGCCCAGCTATGGTCCAGTTAACTTTAATCAAGTCACATGTGGACACGATTCAATTAAACATGTTTTTTTAGGACACAAGAATCAGCTCTGTTCGTTAAGTTTGAATCGTTAATTCATCTGAATGCAGGTTCTTCTGATTTGAACATTTAGTACAGTGTAAAAAACACAGTAAAAAAGAAACAGTTTAAAAGTGAGGAGAACCGTAGGTCGAGTCGAACATTTCTGAAGGCAATTCTGTCAGAAACATCAGTAATCAGACCTTACAGTCAGAGTGAATTAGAGCTGGGTCTCCATCAGAGGTTTGACTTTACTAGAGCAGAGTGGACTGGAGCCAATCCCAGCAGTCACCAGGTGTGGGCGCTGTACAAACCTGGACATTCTGCCAGTCTAGCAACCATTCACACCTACATTTACACCTACAGTCAGTTTAGATCAACTAACAAACCTAATTCTGCAGGTGTTTGGACTGTGGGGTCAACCAACCAATCAGAATCAGTTAAAAACCAGTGACCTTTCCTGTCGTAAGGCCAAGGAAACCAACCATGCTCGCCCAGTGTGGTTTAAATTTGAATCTTTTTAATAAACTCGGGTACAAACTTTGCCATATGACAGATTTTTATTTGTACATAGTATATTTTAAAAACTATCCTTATCCATAAAACTACAACTAAATTTCATATTTACTGTCTTTTGTAACAAGAGGAGCGTTAGAACTCAAACTCAGTTTAGTCACTCAAACAAATCGACTCTGACTGTAGTTTCTCACTTGTTTTTACCTCCTGTTCTTAACAACACACACGGCTTTAAAGGTAAACCAGAAAAGCCCAGTTTAAACCCACCGTCCTCCTCTGTGTGGAGTTGACTCACTGATAAACTGTTGCCACACAGACTTACCGGGAAGTGTCATTTCTTACATCACTGCGTGATTTAACCGTTTTTTAAAAAGCTAATTTGGGGCGAATTAAAGTCGGCTATTGAAAAAACACTAACAACAACGACAGTAGACGGAGCAGAGCGCAGCCTCACCTTCAGGTTGATGGCAGGGACTTCCATTCTCGGCTGTTTGTTTACAGCAGCTCAGCTCTGACGATCCTCGTCACTGCACCGACTTGTTGAGGGGCTTCCTCAAACTTCAGCAGCTAACTCCTCCTCCTCCTCACCCCCCTTTTCTTCCCCAGAAAGCCATCTCCTCACCCTCTTTGCATGCTCCTGGTGTCGCTGTGGACAGAAACAGAAAAGTTTGGAAATTAAATAGAAAACAAAACACAGCAGGTCACCGTGTTTTACTGCTCACTATAAGAGTGACACTGAGAGAGAAGAAAATAAATGAAATTACAGTGGTTATTTTAAAGGAACAATGCGGTAAATTTAGGAGAAGTAAAAAAAAATAGCCTGACTTCCTTTGAGTATGAACCAAGCTCATAATCGTCACTGGCTGAAATACAGCCCCAAACCATGACGTCCTCCCTCCAGCTTCTATCAAATATTATTTAAACATCATTTTTAATCAGTTAAATAGCTTTATTACAATGCTAATTTTAATTTCTCATTGTAGGATGAATTGTAGACATTTGCTGAAATTAATCATTAATTAAAATGTGGGTAAATATAAAATATATTAATAATAAAAACTACAGAACATTTTGGGGTTTTTTTATTTTGTGATTTCCAATGAACTCAAGTGAATTAGTAAATAACAACTAAATTATGATTGTTTCTTTAACGTAAAATTTTAAGTTAATTTTAAGCTGCTTAAAAATGTTGTAATCAGTTTCAACAGTTTCTTCAGTTCATTTTACTCATTGTGGATTACAGTGCAGGATGTGGCTGAGTGCAATCTGTCACTCTCCTGGTTGGGGGCCATTTTGTCAGAGGTGAACATTAAAATCTCATCACCGCTGCTTTTAATGTGTGTGTTTAAATCAGGAGGCTGCGGTGATGTCCTGACCCCACAGCGTCCTAAGAGACAGAGACGGGCATCGGTGACAGATTTACGCTGAGCAGTACTCGCTCTAATGCGCTGAAAGCCTGGCGTTAAGAGATCCCGACACAGTCGGAGCATTTTGACAGATATAATGGCCCGAACGTTCATTTCATCACAGACACAGTGAGAGAGATGGATGTGGTTCATTACCCGCTGGCATTAAAGTGTTTGGAAACACTTTGTTGTGAACAAATTAGGTTTCAGACAATGACATTAATATGTCCTGATGTCAGGGCCTGTTGATACACATCAAAGAGGATTTTTATCTT
Organism: Cynoglossus semilaevis; assembly: GCF_000523025.1. Classification (NCBI taxonomy): domain Eukaryota; kingdom Metazoa; phylum Chordata; class Actinopteri; order Pleuronectiformes; family Cynoglossidae; genus Cynoglossus; species Cynoglossus semilaevis. Next base: position 17,549,521 of record NC_024317.1, read on the forward strand.
CCTCCAAACACAAACTGTTTTATGGGAATAAAGAATCTTTATGTTCGCATTTCTTCACAGTCGAGTGGCACTCTCACTGTGGGAGAAAATAAATGAAAGTGATTATAATCCTTAGTGTTAGTTAGTTAGTGTCAGGGGTGATTTATGACAGAAGAGTGGGAAAGTTTATAGGACAGTAGTGTGTACCGTGGAAAAAGATCCAATGATTATTTTCTTGGTTTGAAAACTACTATTCTCAAACTTGTGTATGTCTTTATTTAATTCCTGCAAGTATATCAGCAGTGTTTTCGACTAAACAGGCTCAGGTTCTGAGGTCAAAGGTCGGCGACCTATATATTTCGCCCAAATGTCTCTTACTGTGTACATTTCAATGTTAACACTCCAGGTGAAGTCAGGCAGTGCAAACTTGACGTCACAAAATACTCACATTCGTGTTTAATAATGAAAAAGAATCATAAACAGAAGAACACAATACAATTTTATATATTTGACTTATAAATAAAGGATGTTTAAAGACAAGAAAAAAACCAAGACTATTTTCTTCATCAATCTACAGTTAGTAATCTGGGAGAATGAAGGTTGTGAGAAAGTAAATAAAACACATCCATACTGTATTTACACGACAGTTAGAAAAAAGAAAAACATTTACAGCTATTATTTTGTTTGTTGTTTGTGTAAAAGCAGGTTCAGAAATAGAAACTAAATCTGCACCGGAGCAGATTTGTCCATAGAAAAGGGAGGAGAAATGTGTGTCTTCGACTAAGCTTCTGATTATCCTTGGAAAAAAATACTTGAACATGAATTCAGTGAATAAGAACAGAAGAAAATAAAATCATTTTATTTAACTGTGTACGTACAATTCTTCAGAATTGGTCAAATTTTTCATCTGAAAGATAAGCTGAGCAGAAACCAACATAAAAGTGTAGAAGCTCTCCAGTTTATTCAGCCTTTTTTTATTCATGAAAACAAAGAAATAAAAGGATCAGGAGGATTTTATAGAGGGAAAAAAGCATAAAATCCAAGAATTTAACACAAACTCTTTCAGGCTTTTACAGCATTGTCAAAGGAAAAGAAAGATCACATTTTCATACTCGGTCCGTCCGCTGTGATATGTGACTCTCAGCTCTTCTCAGAGGGGTGGTGATTTCATTCCTCTCTTCTTCTTCATCAGATGGTGATGAAGCCCCCCTGGTCTACGTTGACCGACTCTGGCACCACACACCGACCCTTTCTCCTGGTCACACGTCGCTTACGATGGAACTTGGCATAACAACGAAATCCTGGAACAGAGACAATACATTAAAAAAAATGGTTGCAAAAAGTAAAATGCTTAAAACTGTTGCACCCTGTGATGCTGCAGTATAAAAAAAAACCTTCACCTTCTTCACACATGCAGTCGTCGTAGCATTTGTTGTTCAGGCCCCGGTTGTGAGGTTTACACTCGTGTTGTCTCAGGTCACAACAAGAACCTACATAAAATTTAACAAACCTGTTTTTTCAACAAGTCAGTCAATAAAACAATGACAATATTTGTGCAAAGATCGTGATGCTAAATAAACAGGGAGAAATTTGCATCTGTTTGACGTAAGCAGGGTTATAATTCTCCAGTCAAAGTGGAGGAGATACCAAGCCTGGATTTCTCATAATACCAGTTTTATATGATTCTCACATTTAGATGATGTCGATATATAAAGGTTCCTTTTCTGCCTTGCAACAGCTATGCGCCCCCAACATTGAGAACCACTTGTTTAAACAGCTTTGTTATTTAGAAAAAAAGTCAAAAGTTTGACAAGAATAGGTCAAATGCTTTTTACAGGGAGGATAAATGTTGCTGCCTGTGGTCTAACGTTAGAGGACTGTAGTCTGAGGATTGGCAGTTCGAATCCCGACCTAAGAGAGATATCCACAGAGTAATTTCCCTCTTGGGTATAAACTGAGCACTAAAAATATCAAAAAATAATAATAAAAAACACCAAACATAAACCCTAAAGTTACAGCCTGATTTTCTGTTGAAAACATATTTGCAGAGTGTTTTGGTAGAGACCTGGCAGACAGTCCAGATGGTGGTCACATGGTTCAGTGGCCTCGCCGTTCGTGGTCGTGTTTCCATTGCTGAGGTTCTTGCTCCGCCTTTTGGCTGCACCAGGGGGCAGATATAAACACAACAGTGAGGTTTCTAATGGGAATCCCATTATAGTGATTGATCATTGTTTTGATTTTGGTGAAGCCAGTGGTTAATCTTCACATGTCACCATGAAGTTGTTGCCATGTTATGGGTTCATGTTGCCTTGATATTGATATTAAGGTTTCTCAGACGACCAGGTGAGGAAGACAGGATCTAACCATCATAATGTGAAGGTGAAACTACAACTGGTCTGAATGTAAGAATGTTATGAATTAGCTGTGAATCAAGGACCTTTCCTCCCGGAGGACGACCAAGTGTCCACAGGTTTCATGTCCTCGTAGTCCGTCCAGTCAAACAGTGCCATGTCCAGAGTCGGCATCACATCCTGTGCCAATTCTGGCCCAGACTTCTGAAAATGAAAGCACAATTCAGAGGTTTTTATTTTATTTAATTGATTTTTTTTTCATGCCTGAGAAATCACAGAAATCCTACATGACGTGTAGAAAAACCTGAAGGTGAAAACTCGATGCTCACTGTGGGATTGGTTTTGCCTGTTTTGCAGATGCATGCATTCATGTTGTTCCTAATGAAAGACATTAGATTTGTGCTTTGGCATACAACAACGGCACCAACAACAACAGCAACGGCAGCAGCAGCAGCAGCAGCAACAGCAGCAGCAGCAGCAGCAGTAACAGCAGCAGCAGCAGCAGCAGTAACAGCAGCAGCAGCAGCAGCAACAGCAGCAGCAGCAGCAGCAACAGCAGCAGCAGCAGCAGCCGCAGCAGCAGCAGCAGCAGCAACAGCAGCAGCAGCAGCAGCCGCAGCAGCAGCAGCAGCAGCAACAGCAGCAGCAGCAGCAGCAGTAACAGCAGCAGCAGCAGCAGCCGCAGCAGCAGCAGCAGCAGCAGTAACAGCAGCAGCAGCAGCAGCCGCAGCAGCAGCAGCAGCAGCAACAGCAGCGTTGTTTTATTGATCCATAAAATAAGCCATAAAATAAGTCAACAGAGATACGTGGCTGCACAGCTTTAAAACACAATCGATAGGAAACAGAATAGGTTTATCCACAGCCAGAAATACAATTTCACTGTATGTCACTGCTGTGGTGTTGTTTATACAGAATGTACGAAACAGTTTATTTCACAGTCACTGTGACTGGATTCACCACGAGACTCTAACAAATTGTCAATCATTTTACACACTGCACCTTTTAGGAACGAACCGTAATAACAGACAGATTTGCCTACTGCTTTTATTATATCTGAATGTAATTTAATCAATTGTTTAAAGCTCTAAAACTCTCATACAGTGTCGTGAGTGGTCAGAGAGGTTGGTAGTTGCTCTTCCATCTAGAATTCTGCTTTAGAAACACTAACGTCGGTGAGTTTGGAGGCCAAAATCAGAGTCAAACCATTAACGGCGTAATTGAGACTTCCCAGAAATATTTCATCCATAAATAATCTGCTCTCCACGTAAACAGATCCATACTTATTTCCTGTGACCCACAGGAAAATGATCCAGTGAGGAAATATCAGGTAGATTAATTACAGCCGCGCTGCCCACCTACAGCCACTCTGCTGCTCATTAAACGATCAGAACAGAAGATCGAAGACTAATTAAGAACCAGAGCCGCCCCCCGTCACCCCCACCCCTGCTGTAACTCAGCCTGCCTTCACTGGCTGTTTCCAGTCTCTCTCTGATACGGTGGGACTGCTGTCACTAATTAAGCAGACCCGACTGACATTTAGAGGAAAAAAAATAAGAACAGACTCAAGAAGCAACAACAGAAGAATGTAAATATCACTGATGTAACTTGAGTTCAGAGTAGTATGTAGTATTATTATGATTAATTAACTGCCAATCCTAAATATTAAAAAAAACGTTTTTCTGTATGTTTGCTGAAACAGAAGGACAACAACGATTAAACCTAGTATTAAAGTCAGTATTAAATTATTAAATACATGCATGCATACAGTGATCCTTTAACACAGGAAAATAACAACAAGGACATATAAGGGACAGCAATACTTAAAGTATAAAGTACACCAACACATGCTGAGGGGGAATAACGTCCACCATGATGTACAGTTTTCCTGCTACTGACAAGAAATGTTGTTTGAGGTTTGGTAATTCACCCATAGGTGGCACTCTTGCTTATTTAGATCAGAACACATGAACCTACACAGCCAAGTAAGATTTAGTGTGTCTTTATATAGAGCCAGCTTGCTACGTTTTATTCCATGAATGTAGTATTTTTGGGAAACAAATGTACTTTTACTGTGGTACTTTATTCACCACATATTTACAGTTCAATTGCCTCCCTTCTTTGATGGAGACTGTATGTGAACAATCCTTCTGCTCTCACAGCACACCTGCTCCCCTGGATTTATCTCTAACACTCAGATCTCTGTCTGCTGTTTGACGTCTGGGAAAAAAGAAGTCAAAGAAATGTTGTCCCCTTCATCTGTAATGTTTCCAAGACGTGTGAACAAAAACCCGAGACTTTGATGTGCTCACAGTTGAACAGAGAAAACTCACTCTCCGCCGTCACATACATTTGGCTCCGACTAGCTTTTTTAATAAAGGGGAAGGAAAGCAGTTAGAGGAAATGTTGCTGCTGCTCTGAGACGAGTGTGCGTTTCATCCCAGAGGTGAAGTTCTGTAATGAGGAGCGCCTTCATATCTATCAACCACTCCGTGACCCAGACGTCCAGCAGCAGCAGCACACTCAGGTTATG
>NC_024317.1:17554433-17655676 GCF_000523025.1 Cynoglossus semilaevis
TGGGGCCCATTATCCCCCCCGCCCCCCCGACCCCCCCACACCCACAATCTGGAATCACACTGAGGCACAACAGATGTCTACAATAAGAACCCCGGCTTGGTTGGGGTTACCTGGGGTTTGGTGGAGGTCGGGGGCAGCGTTGGAGGATGCTCGTTCATCACCGTGGAAACAGAGCCAGAGCCAGAGGCAGCGAGGGGGGAGGAGGGTTCACCGGGTGGGGTCACACTGAGGGAGGAGGATGAAGGGTCCTCCAGAAGATCGCTGTCCTTCGACGCAGACCTCATCTCAGGCAATGGCTCCCAAAATGGGGGGCGGGACCCTTAAAGGGTACATAGAGTTATTGCAAGGACATGGAGAAGTGAAATATGAATATATTCTTTGTAGGAACTGATTGTAATTTTACTTTGATTCCTTTGATCAGCGAAAATATTATATTTGTAGGAATTACAGCGTCAATAGAGTTTAGTGATTTGAAAGTTCAGGAACCAACGCTTCAACCTTACATAACAGATCTGCAGCTTTAACCCTATGTCATGGTTCAATTTTGTTATAGTAATGAACTTGTGTTCATTTTCTGCTGCACCTGAACCACAGAATTATTTTCTCCCTTCAAATAAAAAAAATAAAGCTCAATAAACTCTGTCGTAAAGTTTAATAAAACAAAGTTATCTGGCCAGGACACAGTCATTGTTGGTCTGCAGTATCATCCAGATCCCAAAATGTGGAGGAGTTCCTTTATGACTTATTTAAAACCAAGGTGAACAGTAAATCTTTAAAATGCTCAGATAAAAGTTTAAACATCCACCTCTCTTCAGGGCATCTGAACGGGTTTTATCTTATGGTGAATGTTGTGTTGTGTTGTCTGAGAGAACAAACTTCAGGCCTTTGCCAGGAGAGCAGACAGCAGGAGGCGCAGTCTATCTGGTAAGATATGCACAATACTTGGATCAAATGTGATATGTTTTCTGCACAGATATGTAATGTTTAAGTATTTTAAGTCTAGTGGAGTCTGGAAACAACAGCTGTGGATTTGTTGACATGGGGGTTCAACAGCAGTCCTATCAACAAAAGGGGGCGCTGCAGAAAAAGGTTTCAGATAAGGAAACTCTTTGTCCTTTTTTTAGGTTAGTGGGGGAGCTGGAGCCAATCCCAGAAGTCATCAGGAGAGGACAGGACAACAGCCTGGGACACTAGACAAACAACCAGTCACACTTACACTGTGTGAGTGACTTTCAAACTATACGCACAAAAGTAGTGATCTATTTGCTGTCTGTTCTAAGGCAGGAGTGTCACCCACTGCCCCACTATATGGCCAACTTTGTCTTCAAACATGACCTCACCTTTGCCATGTCGTCCCCTGTCACGCCGACCTGCTCCATGCCTCCTGTGCTCAAAGCGATGTCCATGTCTGCTCCTGTGTCCTCTCCCTTTTTTTGTACCCGCAAGTTGGTTTTCCCAGATCTGGGACTGACTCTTCGTTTTTATCCGAACATCACCTGCGTGGCCCATCTCCAGCCTCACCGGGCTCAGACCCTCCAGACCTGTGCCATCGTCCTCAGGCCTGGCCAGAGGGTGCAGAGCCCTGTGGGAGAGACGCCCGGCTCCACTTTTGACAGTACGGGACCCCTGGCTGGCTCGAGGTCGATCCTGGTCCCTGCTTTGGGACTGCACTCTGGGACTCTGTAATGGCTGTTGCAGGACGTTGGCGCCCCCTGCTGAGGTTTGTGTCTGCCTCCTCCTACCATGTGGTGCCCCATGTTCTGAAGAGTGTGAAAAAGTCAGGGCGGTCAGCCGGAACACCGTGAGCAGAATCCAGTAGAGAGCCATGTCTGCACAGCACAGTGCCACCTAGAGGAGGTGGGTATAACATGGGATTAGAAGGGCAAAAAATAAAGACTGTTTTTTAAAAAGTGAAACAAAAATTACCAAAAAAATGGCAAATTATCCAGGTCAGGAAAACAAGTAAAAACGATAATTACACCAGCTAAATTAATCAAATATGTACATACATTTTTGAATAAAAGATGATTTTAGAAAGCAGAAAGCAATAGATGAGAAGAGAAAAAAAGGGAAACAACTAAGTTACAAAAGCAGCAAATAAAATGAAAGTCTAAAACTAATAAAACAAAGTCTGCAGTTACACAGTGCTTTTCTCTGTTGGGAATTAAGTCCTGTCTTTTCCCACAGATGGTTTAAACTGTAGGGTCATCGCTGTATTGATATTCTTACCTATTTAAAGACATTGATACCACTGGTTGTGGTTTCAACCAGCCTGTAATTAAAAGCTGAGCTGAAATAAAAGGCCATTCATTGCATTTTTCAATAACAAAGATGAGCGAGATCGTTTTTTTTCTGTGTGAGAAAATTATCTTAAAATTGAATCAGTGATTAGACAGAAAATGTAGAAATGTTAAAAAAAGGAATTTGCTCAGTCAAGTACACCATAGTCAGACTGCTACAAGTTTAAATTACAATTTCATCTTTTTTTGTATTTAAGTGAAAGGGTTACATTAAAGAATGGTAACATACGTAGATAAAAACTGTCATGGCTGCAGCATCCTTTCAGCTATCATCTAAATTCATATTACATCCTCTTCAGTCTCCTGCGTGGAACCATTTATCTTGGCCGGAAAGCTTTGAGCAGGATTTAAAGAGACGGAGACATGCCTGTGATTGCTTTAAAAAATGACATCTTTCGCCTCGACTCATACGTCTTTCTGCTTTTCTAGGATAACCCATCATTCACAGCTGCCACTTCTGGGGTCTCCAGTGTCTTTCAACCACACATGCCATTAATAAAGTCAACACCTCTGCGGGCTGGGATTGAAATATGAAATATGAGGTTGTAACTATATGCATAACCAGCCTGCCACATAGTTAAGACAGTAAAAAGTAGAGTAAAAAGTAGAGTAAAGTAGAGTAAAAAATAATATATGGTGTTGCATTCAAAGGAGTGTGGTGCAATCTTTTTTAATCTTTTATTCAGTGATTTTGATAACAAACTACCTGAGCAGTTAACCACAAGCGAACATGAAATATTTGGACATTAACAAGTTTTTTTTAAAATAATTTTTAAAAGTTTAGGTTTTCAGACTTTAGTGATGTTTATCTGAAAGGTCAGACACATTTCCCACAGAAAGGAGTAATTGCCGGAACAAATATACATCAAATTTGTTTAAGATAGTTTATAAAATAATATAAAGGTAAATACAAATTCAAATATAAATACTGAAGCATTTATTGGACGTTTCTCACAGAATTATTGATGAATGGCCTTAATCATCTATTAGGACTAAGTTTTTTACCTTCTCCCTGTGTATAATTAGTTTCTATTTTGTTGCTAATGGAAGCGGCATAATTTAGATAATACGGTCATATTTACTAGTATTAAATTGACCCATAGGTGGCGTAATGCAAAACACACAGAAGCAGCGAGGCTAAGGGTGTTAGCAGGAACAGCTAGACCTAGACATATAATAGCCAATAAATACTCACTATTACAGAATTATTCTGAACATAACAGGCTGTGTTGTAACCTGTTATGCTAGGCACAAGGGAGCTGCTAACACTCTACGTGTGTATTTTTATTAGTTTTTTGAAGAGGCAGAGTTATATTAATACAACAGCCCTTACCTTTGAAAAACTGAACTGGGGTTTTTTCATGTACACTTAGCACCACCAAAAGGCCAAAAATGAGAAACGTCATGTCAAACATCAGACTCATGCTAACAATGCATACAAACACAAAATAACATTAAAATAATAAATGACGAAATTTCAAAGAATACTTCTCTTTAAACAAAAACAAAAATGAAGGCAAGTTTGACTGCATCTGACTGTGTGGAAAAAACCCGGAGTGTGTATCTGTTGCACACGGACGAGTCCTACCCAGGAGGTATTTGTAGGAGGTGTCAGTAGAGCCAACACCTGGAGTCATAACTTCCAGCCTACATCTCACTGATGCTCAACGGAACCCGGGGTTAAAATAAAGATGGCCGGCGTTTGTTTCAAACTGTAAAAGCTTCAAGCTGTAAAAGCTGTTATTGTCAAAGTTTTATAGCCATGTTTTTGTCTTTGTGTGTGTTTTTATAAGTCTCTATCTGCCTGTGGGTGTGTGGCTACGCTCTCAATGTGTGGAGACTTTCACATAACATGTTGTTTAACATCTGCAGCCTTGTGATATCATGTAGATGCCACATGAAGCATCTGGAATGTTCTTTAAATGGTTGTTTTTAATGTTGAAATGCTGAACTCTCCTAATGAAGAAACGTCTGAACGTCTATGACGAAGGACAAGACATAAAAACTGCAGATGTTGTTATTCCCACTTACTGTATTTTATTAAAGCAAAATAAATATAACATTCATGATATTTGTCATATTTATACTAATATAGTATTTATACTCAATGTAAAACTTTTAAGGCAGTGATTTCATCCTTGGGGTTGTGGCCCCAAATGGGGAGGCCTGAAATGTTACATTTTAAACAATGACTAATACAACTATTTAATATTAATAATAATAATAATAATACAACATTTAAAGTAATTATTATTCTTTAAATAATTATCTTTAAGGCAAAATAAGTTTTGTGAATTGTGATTTGCTTTATACATTTAAATTTCATCTAATTGAGAAAAACTGAGATTGAGAAAGTAAACATAGATACACTAAGTCGACATTAACCACAGTATATCTGCTGTATATTTAGATTCATATTCATGGGTTGGAGCTGAATGAGGTAAATATCGTCACCCTGCTGGTGTGTTCCTTTAGTTCAGACAGAACCAACATTTTTCTCCACAGCACTTGAAGTTCAGAACATGATGAGGACTATGGTAAATGGGATTCATTTTCCATTTCTTAAGTAGAGACAAAGCTCCGTGGCTCACACGCAGCATCATTATGGTGCAGTGGCAGGCGTTTCCTTTGTGTTTCAAGACAAACGGCAGAGCAGGGCCAACAGAAAATCAATGGAGGAGATGTATTGAGCTGCTGGTGATCGTGTGTGTGTGCGTGTGTGTGTGTGTGTGTGTGGTAGTGGTTGCAGTGCATGGGGGTTGTAGGATCTTTCAGCTCAATCCAAACAGAACATGTTGGATTCACATTATCAACTTCATGGAGGCTTATCAAGGTGTATAAATGTGTGTGTGTGTCAGGCGTACTACATCCAGATACTGATGATGTCACAGAGCAGAAGGCCACACCTCAGGGGATTGTAGAGTCGACCGTGTAGACTCCTCCTTGACCAGCTGTGCAGTTTTACAAACAAGAGGCGGGACCTCTGGTTCTCAACGGTCCCTCAGAGACCAGGGAATCAGCTGTGTCATAATTAATGTGTGTGTGACCAACTGTGTTTTACACACAAGGTGCCGCAGGTGTCATGTCGCCTGGACCCTGGAGCAAAAAAGGAAAAAAAGATTGATTGAGGAGATTCCCCCGAGCTGCACCGTGGGGGTGGTGTTAATGGAACAAAGGCTAAAAAGATTTGACTGACAATTTGAAAGACTGTGATTTTATTAAGAGCGTATGGGTAGGACACAGTACCACATGGTACATACTACAGTGACCGGCCTATGTGTTTTTAAACTAAATGTAATCAGTAATATATTTAAGTGGCAGTGTCAAACAAATCAGTCACATTTTTTGGCCTTCAGGCTACTGACCAAAGTGATGCTCATTAACACTGTACATGTTACATATACTTATTCAAAGGCAAACATGAATTATTTTCTTGATATACTGCATGTACTGTGTGAATAGATAACATTTTAGTCGAGGAGACGGAATTACTTTTTTTTTTTTAAATTGCTCTCAAGCTACTGAAAATTACTGTTAGATCAGTGTTTGTCAATCTTGGGGTCGAGACCCCCATGTTGAGTCAACTAGAATTCAAATGGGGTCACCTGAAAGGTCTAGTAATTAGGGTTTTATTTGGACAGTGAGCGAGACTAAGTGTAGGAGAAGGATTATATATATATATATATATATATATACACACACACACACTGAATGGATGCCAGTCCTCGGTTGAGCACTCGTGACTAGATATATTTTCACGTATCACAAGGAAAATCTTGCAACAGTTGCAGACTCCTAACATGGAATACTGGTGTTTCAGGAAGCGAGGTTCCACTGTATATACTGTATATGTAATAAATCAATTATATTGGACATAATTAGGTCAGATTTATATTTTCTATATTAACGATCAACATTATTGTTTCTAATGTGATAATCCTAACCAGACTCATGTATCCTGCATGGGGTCAGAGGTATTTTCTTATTTGTACACACTGTGCAGAAACACCTGAACTTTGGCCCAAGGCAGAAGTTGAGCAACGCTGCAACAACATGACCCTTAAAAAAATAATTCTGCCAACACAGACAGAGATGTAACAGCTCCATAGTAACAGAGGGCGCTGTGTGTCGGCTCCATCCGACCGCAGGCCTGAATAGACCTGTCATGTGAAAAGTGATGGGAGCAAAAGCGAGTATCTGGGCACAGCAGTGATCTGTTGTTGTCTCTCTCTCTGTCTCTCTCCCTCTCTCTCTCTCTCTCTGCCCCCGACTTCCATGGCTGCTAACAGGTGGTCCTTTGAGGGAACACAGGATGGGGATGATAATGGAGCGCTCTGGGTGGCATCCCGGGGCTAATGCTCAGTCTCTGGTGTGTGATAAACAGCTCCTCAGAACATCGCGCCCTCCAACTGGAGCCGGTGTTAGACCACGGCTCTGTGTTGTAGGTAGAGCACAGCAGGGAAGGAATGTGAGGGCAAACAAGCAGCGTGGAAACAACCTTACGTCACTTTCACATGGGATAATCCACCAAACTGAGGGGCGCGGGTCTAACTGTGGCTGATCGCCTGAGAAAAAGGAATGAAAAAAAAAGAAATACTGATGTCATCAGTGGTTTATTTACACTCTCTATAGTGAGATGCCGAAAGACCCTCTGTCTCTCTCCGTCAGTAGACAGTCACTATTGTTGGCCATTCTATCCACATGCAACTACGTTAACCTTTTCATTATCATCAGCTGAAATCATGAACTCAAAGGTGAAGATATCTTCAGTTGAAACACATCTTTGTTCACCTTCCTTCATTACAACATTAGTGGAAGGAAACATATATTTAAGATATATTAAATACAAATATTTAATGTGTGATCTAGAGCTATAACCTCTTTAGTTTAAAATAAAAATATATATTTTGTATGGTCACATTTTTACTGACATTTGAAAAAATAGTTGGACAAGGAAAAAGAAGTGAAAGAAGTGAAAGGTTAAATATCTGATCTGTTGTAAATTCAAGCTGATGACAGACACTATATAATCCCACGACTCCATCTTATTCTGGATGTTTAATGCAGGCCGTTCATGGTCATCTGAACACAGCAGTATGTAGAGAAGAAAAGACGTCGACATAAAATATAACAAAATGTCTGAAACAATTCTACACTAACAGGCAGCCAATGAGCAGAGAATCTAAAATTAGTTTCTAATGGTTAGCATTTCATATACTGTAGAGCATAAAAGGTGTGTGTGTGTGTGTGTGTGTGTGTGTGTGTGCCAGGAGCCTTTATGAGCACAGTGAAAACAGTGTAAAGTGGTCACTGGAGAGACTTGCATCAGAGCACTGCAGGGCATGTATGAAATAATAGGTAATATCGCAAGCAATTGCAAAAGGCGGGGAGCCAACTATTAGAGAGTGTGTGATTAAGCTGTGATGAGATGGGAGACCTCTCTCTGGTCAGACCCTCACACAGGGCAGCGACTCCGTAACACGCTCGTTAGAAAAATACACTTAACAAGGACTGGATCCAGATCTATGACTGTGCTGCTGAACAGGGAGCAAAATCAACCTTAAAAACAGAGTACAGTGCATGTGTGTGCGTGTGTGTGTGTTAGAGTACAGTGCATGTGGGTGTGTGTGCATGTGTGTGTGTGTGCATGTTTTAGCTCCACCTGCTGTGACACCAAACCTCCAGGAGCCATCTGCTCCTGTTGTTTTATCTGTCATAGCAACCAGCAGGGCCATAAGGATCCAGGAAACAAAAGCATCAGAAGCACACGGCAGAGGCAGAAGTGTCCTGTCAAGGCGAAGCCACACGCAGAGAGGAAAATGATTCAAACTTGTCTGTCAGCTAATGACACGTGCCCTATAGTTGGTGTCAGAAAAAAAAAGAAAGCAAGAAACACTCAGCCACACAGTGCAGGCGTCTGAATATTCATTTAGATTCAGACTTGAAGACGTGGTTTCCTGAGCGGCTGCAGCTCAGAGAGACAAAACCCACATTAGTAATGTCGCCATTATACACAACAATCACCAGAAACAAAGTTAGTGTCGTAAAGTATAGAAGCTGAATATGTGGGTGGCATAAAAAGTCTTGTTTATGCCAGGGAAATATCATAAACATCAACTGGAAAACAATGGTCCAAACTGCGGCCTCTGCATTATAAACACCTCTGACAGAGTGCATTTAACAACATTAAACTTAATTTCCTCAAAGGCCAGCAGCACTGACTTCAGCATTCTAAAAAGTGCTTCGACTCTAAAAGAAAACAAAACAAAACAAAACCCAGTGGTCGTTGTTGCTGTGATGCACCAACTGATTGCAGATTGGAGGTGAGTATTGGACAGTAACACTGGCCCCTGGAAGGGTGTTGAAAACAGGAGCCATAAGGAAGGTCCATCTGTCAGCAAGTGAGAAGCAGCGAACAGGAAGACACTGAATGATTCACTGGTAATTTGGGTCATTTGGTCGCAGCTACAACAGATGTGGGGTGAGACCAGAACATTGTCACCGATGCACAGTAACATCAGCAGGGCCCTCGGCCACACACACACACACACACACACACACACACACACACACACACACACAGAGCGCAAAGATTTTCGCTCTCTGCTGCAATCAGTGCACACAAACTCCCTCACAGCGGGGAGGCCTCCTCCAGACTCCCACATATGGGCACGATCCAAAAATGGTGTGAGACGCAAACAGCACCAGAAGCGCAGAAAGAGGTGTCCCACAGAGAGGAGAGGGAACGGGAGACAAAAGAGAGGAGGAGGACGAGGGGAGCGACCGAGGGGAGCGGAGAGAGAAAATAAGACATAATGCTAAAGAGGGAGGAGAGAGGGGTGAGGAACGAAATGAGGCACAAACTCTGAGGGAGGCCGGGAGTGAAACGAGAGCATTGAAGAGCGAGAGGAGCTTCATCTCGTTCTAATTAGAGCAAAGTGTCAGTGACTCCTTTTGTTTAGTGGGGGATAACAACCACAGATGACTCTGCCCGGAAAATAACTACAATTATTTGGTAAAAAAAAAAAAAAAAAAAAAATTCTAAAATGTGTCTTCATGGTTGGAGAATCAAACAAATGTTATATGACCCCATCCTCCCTCACTCTCTCTTCTGTGGTGGAAACAAATAGCACTGAGTGTCTGCCAGTGATGAAGAGTGGCCATCAGACGCCACTGGTCGGAGGAGACGATACGATGTGTTCACTGAGGTTGTCTTTAGATTCTGCTCGGTTAAAGTCCAGAGAATACTATTTTTACACATCACAGAATCTGAAATTCACTTTGGCTCAAAGCTGACTCTCACTCCGTCACTTCCAACAATATCGTCAAATGAACATTTGTCCAGCCTTATAAGCCGTGTTAAAGGATGAGTACATATGATAATATTTACGTCAGTTTCACAAAACCACTGGTACTATTTCATACTGTATACCTCTGCAGGAACACAACCATCTGTCAGTATTTTCTAATTATTACTTTCTTTCTCAAGTGATCAAAAAGCCCACTTGGAATTGTTTCCCAGTTGTAAATAGACCCAGTAGGGGGCGGTAATGCAGATTAAAATAGAAGAAGAGAACTGTTGTAGGGCAGGGGTTTCAAAGACTACCATCGTGGGCCTCCCTCCAAGGAGTAAAAATATAACGCTTCACACTTCTTCCCACAGAAAACAACCAACACACCCTGCGCGACATGCAAAAAATGTCATTAAAAGAACTGTCCATTTGTTTCAAGTTGCAAACCTTGAAAAATATTTTTAAAAGGATTTTTACTTTTTTTTTTTAGGTTTGTCTTTAACTTCAATGACTTGTGCTGCAGTGCCACCCATGGTGGGTAGGACTAACTGCAGTTCAACCAACGTCCAGACAGTCACAGCTAAAAGCTGAAAGGCTAAACAGCTAAAAGTTCAAAACTTCACTAAACTTTATTCGAAACAACATGTCCACAAAGATGCTATTCTCATTCAACTACGAAAAAGTCAAATAAGTGCATTTCCCACAATGCAAAGCGCCCCCTAGCTGTAGCACGGCAGTTTGAGACACGCTGCTCTAGCATTTAATATCTATCTTTCAGCTGAAACAATTAAGAGTAGGTTTTAGTTTCTACCAGAACCCCAGATACAAAAAAGCAGATTAAATTCAAAACATGACAAATGTAGAAAATGTGAAAAAGCCGAACGGTCAAGCAGAGATAATCGTTGCCTTTTAATTCAGGGTTTGTTCGAGTTGTGTTAGTCAGAATTTTACAACAAAACAAAAAATATATTTATCACAAAAAGTTAAACTGTTGGAATTCCTTTTCCTGCTATGAAACCAAATCTAGTTCTTTATATGATTTTGAGTGTGTTTTTGTACCGTGCGCTTTTACGCACAGATGGAGTCGCGGCAGTTCGATCAGGTGGTCCTGGTGATGGTGATGGACTACAGTTGAATTCATCACTTAACAGAAATAAATAATACCGACCACGTATGGTGGTGAATCGGTGAAATAACAAGGATGTAGCAGATTACAACAAAGTCGACGTAGAGCTGAAGTCAGCGTCACAAAAATAAACGCCACAAGGAATCACGTTAATGTTTTTGTCCCCTTCCCGATTCGAGTAAAATCCACAAAACCGTGAGAACAGAAGCCTCTAGAACAAAGGTGAGGTCTTACCTCAGGAGGTTTGAATGTGTTTTCTGTCTGTTCCTCGGCGATGGTTCATATGACGACAGTGTTGGACCGACTGCAGCTCCTCTGAAGTCCGCTCTCCGAGCACAGCATCCGGACTGAATCCTGTCGCTGATGGAGAGAAGAGTCACTGGCACCGTGTGCGCGCTCCCTCTGTGCGCGTCCCCGCCAGGATGCCGCGGTATGTCAGAGGGTCATGTTTGTCCCAGCATTAGATGGAAAGTGTAGCGTGAGAGCAGGGGCGGTCCTAGCTTTGGGTTGGACTTTATTTCTCTAGATTAATTTATCACGGATTTAAACAATGATTAAATAAATGAGTTGAGAAGAAGATGCACAGGTGCAGAGGATGTATTTAATCAGCAGCGCCCCCTGTTGTAGGAAGGACAATTGTTGAGCCACTCACAGCCATTTCCTTAAAACTAACAGAATTTAATTTTAAATTAAAAAAAGTAAAGACTAAGATGAAAGTTCAAGTTACTAATTGAAACAATGGCGCGGTAATGTCCTGTCAGTATGTGGTGGTAGCTGGAGTGTGGATAATGGCAGGTCAAGGTCCAGGCAAAGAGACCAGAGCCTGGAGGTAAAAAAAAACAACAAAAAAAACAGTAAGTAACAACAAGACACAAACCCAACAGGAAGCTGCGGTGCTGTAATCCAACCACACAGGACTAGAATGTGACTGTAGAGACAGGTGGCAGCCAGGCTGCTGTGGCTCGATGATTGATAATCAGCAGCAGCTGGGACTCATCACCAGACCAGTACAACCAGCTGCAGAAAAGGAGCAGAGAACAAAGAGGGAGCCCAGAAAACTGGCACAAATGAAGAAAATATGACAGTTGAAATTCAAATTTGACCCGCTGCAACTTCCGGCCCCGTTGGTGCCTTCACCAGATAAATCTCAGGAGGGGGCAGTAATCACCTGTGCCCCGCCCCCCTTTACCCCATCCTGTGTGAGAACTAATGGGTTTAAATGAACCTTTTTTTGAGCACCACTGCTGCTTCTTGACAAAATGCCCAGGACAGCCAAGATTCTGTCACCCATATCTGAAACCATTAGTAAGTTGCCTCAGCACCACTGGTCCAGAACCCTGAGGAGCACCAGACCAGACCTCACTACCTGAACCCACAGAGAACCAGCGTCGGAGCTGGAAAACCACATCACTGTCTTGTGCCAAACAGTTTAGCAGAGATGCCCCCCCCCACCACCACCACCAACCCTCAACCCCTCACCCAAAACACAGTACTCTCTCTTTTTCTTTTTGACTTGAATCTCTTGTGTCCCTTCACCAACTGCTGACTGGAGGCTGAAAAGGTCATTAGAGGTTGGACATTGATTTTACATCCTGGTGCACAGTCGTTAGTGATCCACTGCTGCCTCGGATGAGCTTCAAGACCTTGGATTTGGAAGTACTTTAAAAAAGACACACCTCTGCAGTATGGTACACATTGGTATAAACAACAAAGACGCAGTTTGTCTTTAACTGTACTTTTCTTCCTGGCTTCACCTAAAACTCTGGTATTCTCACATTCACACTGACTGGTTTAACTCACCTCACGTGACTTACAATAAAAAAAAAAATTAAAATTAAAACTACATTTTAATATCTGACTAGTCAGACATTACTCTGTCAAAAATAGTTTTAACGCTGTGTCCTGAGCTTTTGGGTGTAAGAAAGTTCTAGAACCGTTATTACTGTCCCTGTTTTTTAGGAAGTCAACTGTGCAGTTCTGATAACAAAAATGACTTAATTTAGAAAGCAACAAACCAAGCTCACGAGTGAATAACTCATTTTATAGAAGAAATCAAGCTTTACATTCACGGCTAAATAATCACCCTGCAGAACGCTCCGGTAAAGGTCTGTTCCCTGACAGTCGTACAGACTCAGCTGACTGCAGCGGCAGCAGCAGCAGCAGCAGCAGCAGCAGTGTGACTAATTCCACAGAGTCTCCTCTCGGAGCCTTTTGTGTGTGTGGACAGATTTAATTCATCAAAGTGGAAAATTATTGAGTTGAATCACTTAAGGGAAGCGGCTGACATTTAGAATTTCCTTTCTTTCATTTTTTTCGGTTTGTGGCTCAGACCTGGAGACGTGTCTGTTAACATCACTGAAGACAGGGGACAACATGCTTTATATTCATTTGGGTTTGAATCCAAACACTGCTGACGAGCCACTTGGGCCAGTGGAGGTGCAGCAGAGAGGGACTTGAGTCTGTGGGTGGAAGATAATAGGCAGGAAATAAACACGCCGTCAGAAATGTTTGTATCGAACGCCGAAACATCTTACTCAGTCAAGAGGGCCCTTGTAATGATAAATAAAACATTACCGTGTGTTACAGCACATTGCACCAGTCCTCCAGTTTTTATTAATGCATAACACGGTCAATTCTGGCAGCCTGAATATGACCTCTGTCGTGTTGCTGTGAAACAGGTCATCTCTCATTTTCTCACCAGCCTGGATTTTCTGGATTTACGAAGAAACACTGGCCTTGGGATTCTTCACATAAATTAAACATGTTGTCATTCCCCTCTTGAAGGAGACTTATTATACTTATTTGTCAACTGGTGGCTAAAAGCTAGTTTTTAAAAACTACAGGGTGAGTCAAAAAGTTTAAAGGCAGAGGCTGTCACTTCAAAAGGGTGATCAGGTTTTAACTAAGACTTTTTATGGGAGGTGAGAGGATATGTAGAGAAATACGTAGCTTTGTCATAAATGAAGACTGAAGGCAATAAAAAAGTGCCATTTGATGAACTCACTTTAAACTCCTTTACATTCCAGTCACTGGAATCCCATCATATTTAAACACATCGATTCAATCTGAGTCTCTTACATTCAAGTTGTCTAATATAGAGAGAAACTAAGCTCTCTGACCATACACAGGGGCATATATTTAACCCCCAATTCAGTAAAACCTTCACATTTTCAAATGCACCATCTTAAAATAAGGGAAACAAAGGTTCATATATCGTTTGATGTTGCAGGTCACATGACCTGTTTAATTGATACCTACAGCAGACTGGTGGAAGTGTGACTTACTGTGTGTAACATTCAAAGCTCAAGAATACAATGGTGCCTTTTTAAAGAAAAAAAATCAAATGGCTGTTTATGCTGTTTACTGAGGCTCAGAGTGCTGTGTAAATGTTTTCAGTCAACACTGCAGTTTCTCAGCTCCTCTGGTGTCAGCGTCAGGTACAAAATCTAGAATGTCACGTTTCTTCATCTTTGCACATGTGTTCATTCTATTTATCTACATATGTGTTTTCCTTTTTTCTTTCTTTCTGTTCTGTTGACTCTTTTTTCCAACAGGTCTGGTTGGAAATCATTACCAAAAGAACTTAAATCCAGTGGCAGTAAGGTAATCAGACGCAGAGGCCTGTTATTTTTAAATATATATACATGTATAGCATTGCTGGTGTTGATCTGCTGTAGCAGAACGCTTTGGTCAAAAATTAAACTAGTCTTAATCCCAATTTTTAAAACTGAACCGACAGCTTCTTTATACCTAAAATAAATTTATCATGATTAATTTATGCTAAAGGATTTAAAAACACACAGTAATCTGCCTCAGTTCGAGAGAGCAGCTCTATCTGTAGATAACGGCAAATGTTGGAGGATGTTTTGCCGAATGGGTGGATTCTGGCAGATGCAGAGATGAGCGAGGAAAAGCAGGACGACCCCCTGCAGCCTGCAGCTTCTCAGCAGGGATCACACACCAAATACCAGGGTGTTGGGTTCTTAAAAAACGCTAGTGGGAGGATTTTCTTTTTTTTTTTTAACATGAGCATCATTAAACTAAATTCAACCAAATTTACCACAAAAAAAACAAGTGACAAAAAAAGAAAAAACACAAAAAAAGAACAAATAAAAGCAGGATTTATCAGTTTAATTAAAATTGATTGTCAGGAATTTTACAGGTATTACACGAAACATTGCTTGGTGTGCTTTAAATGAACTGATGCAAATGTTTTCATACAAAGACATATACTGTACATATATGTATATATGTATACACAGGCTTGTATATCACATATGTACAGATTACATACAACACAGCAGTGTCAAGTAAATACTTTACTTCAGAAACTGTCACTTCGAGGAGGTCACCCGTGTGAACAGATCCAGGTGTCGCTGTGTTATTGCCATTAAACAGTTGCATTTTTGTTGAAGCGATTGTTTCGTTTTTCTTTTTTGACTGATCAGGTTCATTAACAGCAGAATCAACAACTTGATGTCATGAAACTGTGAAAATGTGATGCTCAGAAATGATGAGAGTCACGGAACACGTACCAGAAGAGAACACAGTGGTAACGCTGACACCGAGCACCTTTTGAAACATACAACACGGTAGAACACTGACACCTAGTGGAGAAACACAAAACAAACACCGGTCTACGTGTGATAAAGTGCAACTTCTACCGTTGTTTGGACACTTTCCCTGAAGACTCTTCAAAACCTGAACACGTGACAGTGCCATTGAACGATTTCTCTATCGGAACCTTTTCACTGGCAGTCGTGAAAACGACAGAGGACCCTATGGGTCTCCTCCAAGTCTGAGTGAATGAAAGTGAAAGAACAGTGCGAGCAGATGATGCGTCGATCACATCAAACTCAAGGCACATTAATAATGCTCTATGTTAAATGTGTTGCCAGGCAGTGACTGGTCTCAGCAGACAACAGAGAACTAGAGTGGACAGTGTGGTGAAGTCAGGGATGCAGTTTTTCTTTTCGACTCATTTTAATTAGGGATATCCGAAATTAACTCTGTTCCGATTTCCGATATGCAGATATTGTCCAAACACTTAATTTCCGATTCCGATATCAGCTGATATAGGCCTGGTAATATTTATTTATTTTTCTGTACACTGTATGAATATGAGGTTAATTAAATGAGCTGCAATGCTGCCATCTATTGACTTTCACTTTAATATACAGCCATTTATCCCCAAAACTATTTTGAAAAACCGATTACGATTCTTAAAGATATAACATATTATGCTATTATCGGACAGCCCTAATTTGAATACAAGCTGATAACTGAGGCCAGCCGGTGATGTCACCGACCAAACCAAAATGTGTGACGTTGAGGATGACAGACAGGTGCTAGCATGAAAACAAACGTCGGCTGTTGATGAAAATTAAAACCATCCACCCATAAATAATGATAGAATTATGCTAAAAAAAATCTGCCTTGTAAAAGTAAATGTAAAACATCCCTGTCACTGGTTGCTTTCTTAAAAACTCTGCTGCGTGTACAGCCACGAGCCCGTTACAATCAGTGGCATCGTACGATCACCATCCTTACATTCACAGCTCCTGACAATCCCATCTCGTCGCTGGACTTCTCTTAAGTGCAGTCTCTTCTCATGATGGCGTCAGTGCTGAAGAGTTCTGGCTCAGTTTCCCTGCCGGTACCTCGTACTTGAAGACCACACTGAACAGCTTACCCCCCAGCCGGTCGGCCAGCCACGAGTTCTTGATGACGGCCATCTTGAGGCTCTCGCAGTTCAGCGTGGCGTAGTAGTTGGTGTGAATTGCTCGACCCATACCCTCGATGACGATCAGATCAGTCTGCCTCTCACGCACCACCATCGCCAACACTTTGTCCAAACGGCTGGAGGATTTCATGGGGAAAAAAGTTAAAGTCGCGTTCAGAGTTCAAGTTAAAATCTACAACAGTGAAAAAGGCAACTCCAGGTTGTCTTCTTCTAAGAAGTTCTAAAAGACTCCTTTTTCACAACAACACAGCACATAAATGTAAAGCACAGAAAGGCAAACATTGTCACTGATACAGATGCCAGGTGTGTGTATAGAGCAGGAAGTATAACTCTACATATCAGCAATATAAATGTCAAGCCATATATTTCCTAAGGAAGGAGCACTTGTTTATTTAAGGTAAGTCCCTTAGTTTATTAACTGCAATCTCCATCTTAAAGAATGGGTTGAACTTCAGTGAAACCGTCCTCCCTGTAATATTAATCAGTCTGACCTGAAGCCTCCAAAAATGCATGCATGGCATTGAGGTGCTATTTTAGGATCAAAGTGAAAGTGAACAATTAAATACTCTTCTGCTAGGTGGCAGCAGATGGCCATGAAAACAAAACAAAAAAAGATAATCAGCTGTTGAAGAAGATCTTTGTGAGTGTCTTTCTTCAATTCCTGCCAGGATATCAGCATTGTCTTCAACTGAACAGACTGAGATTTTAGTCAATTTTGAGGTCATTTAAACTAGATGATTATTATATTTCATTACATATACTTTCTGTGAAAATGTTGTTTGGTGGGGCTTTTTCTGATGATATATACAGTATGTGCTCCATAGGTGGCTCAAAAAAGCTTGGGGAACACTGCAGTAAGTAAGGATGGAAGATATAATAACTGGATATACAGTGAAATCTGATGAATCTTCACAAATTAATTAACATTATTAATACGTCAGTCTTGACAGAACGCTGCTCCATGACAGATAATAAAAGCCTAAGACCCACCTGAGGTCAAGGCAAGGAGAACTGGAGCCACTCTGGACCAAGGTCAGTCTGTCATCCATAAGACCAGCCCTGAAACAAAACACAAAAAACTGAACAACCCCTAAAGATGCTTCAAGTTTTTTTTTTACATGTTTTAAAGAGATAATTTAGGAATATTTTAGACTACAATCTTTCGCAAGACATGAGAAGTCAAGGAATCGCACAAACAAAATCTGATCACACTAGTTTGGTTCAGCTGAACTAAACTTGACTCATCAAAACTGAAGCACTCACTGGATGACTGGGTCCATGGCAGCGATTCTTTCAATCAGAATTTGCAGTTCACCATTTGTTACATCATTCAGGGCCGGACCAGAGTTGCTGGCTAACACCACCTTAAACCAACAGACAACAGACGGATTGGAACGTTAAAGCATCTCGCCGTCAGGCACCAGATGTGACATTTTCCATTTCTCACCTCTGTTCCTCGAGAGAGAAGTTCCCTGACAAAAGGCATCACCCCTAAAATGATGTCCATTCCACTGTTGTCTACGAAAAACAAAGCACACTTGTGTGGAGGACCCTGCTGGAGAAAACCAACACATGGAGTTCAGAAGGTGAGGAGGGGAAAAAAAGGCATGTGACAGAAAAATCTTTGCTTAGCCTGTGAAATGACTGCAAACTTCTTTGAATTAAAAGGACTTTAATAGTTTTTTATCAGTGATTTAAACTTCTTGTCACTATTTCCAATAATAATATTAATAATAATAATAAGTCATTTGTTTTTACCTTTAGTCTCTGTAGCCACTGGTCATAACTATCAACCAGCCATGGACGCTCTGAAAGGGATAAACATGGAGACACAACAACAAGTCAAACCGAACAGTCAGAGTGCAGCAACACACAACAACTGCACAAAAATTAATGATAAATGTAATAATTAATAATGAGACAAGTCTCTTTTCTTTCTGTTGTTTCATAAACACTGAAAAGTGTGAAGCTCAACCTTTGACAAAACCGGATTAAAAACTGTGCAGCTTTGACATGAAGACGATCATGGTGTGTTTTTTTCTCTCTGTTCAGCCCATGAACAGCATTTTTGAAACAGAGTTGTTTTGATACCTTCCAGTTGTCGTTTAGCCTCTTCAAAACCAAATTCTGGATCTGATTCCAGGACACTGCAGGACAGACAAAGACAAAGAAATATGGTAAAATATGTTTGTTATTTTTCTAATTGTGATTAAAATCACCACACACAATTCATTCACTTTCATGGATATACATTTAAATTCAATTAAAATGCAGCATATAAAAATACTTGAGCTGGTGCATGTTGATTGACAGCTGGAATCACATTACTGCACAACTGACAGCAACTACAATCACTCTAGGGTTGCAAAAAAAATTGTGTCTCTCTGTCTTGGTGATGTTATGACTGATAAGTATTTAGTATAATTTTCTTAATGTGCTGCAGTTAAACCGCCACGGAAATCAAACCACTGACCACAAATACACTCACTGTTTCTATTACTTTAGATCATGTTCATTATTCATGGCCAAACCTACTTCATCTCATCTCTAAATTTAATGTGGTTCTTGCGTTTTAACCTCCATGACTTTGACACCGCAGCATCATTCATAAAGAGCCACAGCCTCTGCCACTTCTGTTAAATGAAAACAAAGAGAATAAGAGTCCCCCTCACTCTGACACAGCCTTGGCTCCCCAGTCGAAGACATTCCCAGCGAGGACGCCCCGCACCAGTGCCAACTGTCTCTGCTCCCAGCCCAGCTCCTCCAGGGACTTCACTACCTTCAGGTAGTACTTCAGAGCCATGTCGTTCTCCTTCTCTTTAATCTGTCACAGAGACAGAGACACAGTAGGACATGTATGAGATGAGACACCAGATGAGAACAGATATTAGATGAGATCTGGGATGAGGTACGAGATAAGACATGAGATTAAAACATTAGAAATTAGATGAAAATACAATACTTAATATGAGACATGAGATGACTACTATAAACTACTGTATAAGAGATATATCATGTGATATATATATAATATATGTATTATTATATATATATACACACTATATGTATGTATATGTACATATGAGATTTATATGTGTGTGTGTGTATATGTACATATATATGAGATTTAAATATATATGATATATACATATATAGTAGTTTTTAACTGTACAACCAGATGAAACATCACAGCACTGTATGAAAACATGATGACGCTCCAAAAACTGGCTGTGAGTTACAAGAAAAGTAGACAGATGAGAAGCTTTGGCAGATTTCAGTCAGACCTTCAAGTAGGGATCAGGAAAGTTGAACTCGTTTAAACAGTGTTCCCTGGTGTCTAAAAGACTTCTGACAGTGAGGGATCCATAAGCACTAGGTGAGAGGAGAAGCACTACATTAGACAGAGGGAAACACAAACACACAACCTGACCTGGACTGCAGACTTTTACTTATATTGTCCCCAGAGTGTATTATGACAAGAATTTCTATATCTAAAAAAATAATCCAGTGCATAAACATTTCTTATTGTGTGATAACCTGGAGTTAAAATTTGCATTCAAGACAAAATGATCCACAAGTGACCGCAAAGGTAGGCAGTGAGTCTAAAGAAGAGATATTCTTACAATGGCTGGTGGCGGAGTGTCTGAAGTTTGTTCCTGTATTTCTGACGGAACTTCTCGGCTCGTTCCGTCACCTCTGGTATATCAGGCTGACTCCCAATGGCTCTCTTAACCACCTGACCCAACAAGAAAAATTATCAAGAACCAGGGTTCACCTATGGCAGAGATGTTGTCAGACCATATACACAGCGGGTAAAATAAGCATTGAACACGTCACTATTTTTCTCAGTAAATATATTTCTAAAGGTGCTATTTCACCAATTTAATGTCAGTCACAACCAATGCAATGTAACAATGCATGCAGTCAAAACCACAATTAATGTCCATAAAGGTGAGAGAGGTGAAGCAGAAAAAGTTCACAGCTGGGATTTCCTGTGTGGGCTGGTACGACAACCGGAGAAATATTTGGTTAAAGATTTTGTTAATGAACCGAACTGTTCAAAAAGGGAAGCGTTCAACAGCTGATCCACAGCTGTCCTACCCCATCTAGAGCCTCCTCAAAGCAGTCCAGCCAGTATTCTCGTGCCAGTGCGTCCTCTGTGAGGTCAACCGTGTCAGGGATGTAGGACGACGAGTCCTGCAGCAGAGGCAGGTTCACTAGTTGTCTCTCCAGACGGTCCATCTCCAGCATGTCAAACTAGACACAGACAAAACAGAACAGTCAGCAAGGACAATCTCACCATCAGTTTCTATTAACATTTCAAGAGCTTATTGCATCACTCGCACCAGTCTAAATGACAATATTTCACACTTTTCCTCTTTTTCTTTTTATTAAGAAAAACTAAAAAAGAAAATAAAGGAGGCGTTCTGGCGGACAAAAACCAGCTGGAATTTCTTTAAAGCAACTGCAAACATCAGAGCCTTGATAATAACTGGTGCAATGAGCCAGAGTGTGTATTCTGAGTAAAGCCTCGAAAAAAATAGCAATGCTCATCAGCTCACAACAGCTGGGAAACAAAGCAAAACTCTACTCTCCGGAGTCGACAGGTAACACTTCCTGACATGACCGGCCTGGTCTGTCGTCTGAGTGGTTGAAGAAATAGATGCCTGACGTTAGTAAAAATGTGTTTACAGCGACAGCCAGCCAGTGAGCACACATCATCAAACAAAAGTCCAAGAAAAGGGCGGAGGTACTTACAGAAAACTGAAGGAAGAGTGTGTGTGTGGGGGGGTGCACAACAATATGAGGAGGAGAAAATGAAAAGAAAGATGATGAGATTCACAGCACTGACTGAATGAATGTTCTTTATGTGAGGGCTGTGGTGGACAGAGGTGGCCATGTGGTTTTCAACAAAATAAAAAATGGATTCCCGCTAACATTTGACATGACACTGGCAAATCAAAAATGTACTAGGATGTGAAATAAAAGGCAGCTTGTGCACCTTTTTTTAATGTGAACAGGCTTTATTGTTCCTGTGTGAACTCACCGTCCCACTGCGAGCACGTTGAAGGGGGTTCATATCTGGGGAAACGCTCATCAGTCCGGAGCTTCCAGCATAATTCTCCCCCCAACTGTACTGGTTTGGATCTGACGTAGAAAAGATGCAAATACACACTAGTAATTTATTTAAATATCATGTCATGAGTTTACTTCATGGTTTTGGTAGTTTTTATAGCATTAATACGAAAATGTAATCTCCATCAATTTTTACTTATATTCTTTAATATCGGATTATCAAGGACAGGCTAAATTTCATTCTGGTGTCACTCCTCGCATGCAGCTCTCCATGTTTCCCTTACTATCTTCTTCTGCTCCTTTCAAAAACGCCCCAATGGCTCCGAGATATCCCTCATGTCTCAGGAACAACGCCTGAACTTCACCCTGGAACACACACGAAGGTCGATGTAGGTGCAGCTGATAACCAAACACAGTCAGGGCTACGCAGAGACACAACACTGACGAAGTTCACGGTCACAGAGGAGGAAAAGTCCTTGCCTTCGTGAAGAAGTTGATGCTGTAGGTGATGGTGTGCATCGTTACAGGGTGTCCTCGGATGAAGAAGCCTCCAAAGTAGACTCTGGACAGGTTATGGAGCTTGGCGTACAGGCAGGCCAGCTGGCCGATGTCGTTGCTGATCATGTGGAGTAAACTTTTGGCCATGTCTTCTTTAGAAAACTCTGCAATTTGAAATGGAGATGTAAACATCCTCAGACAATCTGGATCTCCTACTGCACCTGCAGGAAAGCTACGTTCATTGTGGGTCAAATGTTGGCATTCAGACAGGCAGGAACATGAGAAGAAAAATATCAATAGATATTTCGTTTTTAGGAAAATTCACAAAAACACTGTATATTTAGAATACCAGGACGGATATCACGTAGTAACGTTTACTTTGACTATTCCATGTTGGTAAAGTCACCTTTGTCAGCAGTAGCGGACTTCCCAAAGCTGCTGGCGATAAGATCTCCAGTCAGGCCCAGAGAGCCGTAAGATCCTCCATAGATGTCTTTGACAAGCATATCAACGTTTGTGTGTTGCCCCCTTGAGGCCAGCTGTAGCAACTCGTCAAATCTCTACAAAAGCAAAAGAGAAGAACATTTTAGTTCCTGATGTTGTTGTTGTTGTAGTTCAGTGTCACATTTTGACAAATGGCCAAATAATCCGATATAAAAGATACCTTTGTTTTTGTGAGCAGGGCACCGAGGCCCCAGAACGTTCCTCCACCTATGGAACTTCCACCTATTCTCTCAAACTTGTCCTCTGATTCCACCTGGTGGAGATTGATTACTTAATCATTTCGGTTGTGAATTCAATTACTGAAAATATATAAAATATATTTTTCCTGACATTTTTCGTCATCTACAGAATGTAGGTACTTGCTGACAACTTTACAGCCTCCACCTCACACATGCTGAACAAACAGGAAATATTGACACATACAAATAAGGTTTTACGCCAAAGCATACGTTTTGGTTTATTACCTTAACGATGGAGACCCCGGAGCCGATGTTAACCAGCAGGTAAGGGAAGATGTCTGGGTGGGTGGTCTGAAAACGAAACTCTGAGTCTGCGTGCTTGGCGTACACAAACACCTCGTGGGGAATGTTCCTCAGAACAAAGTTACAACCTTTGATGAGGCAGGTCATCTCATCCTCTTTGTCCACTCTGTGGTAATGCAACACAATAAGAGTTGGTTCAGCTAAAATATCTAAAATACGTCATCTAAATGTGTAATAGAGTCAAAGCCAGACAGATGACCTTTGTCAGTTGGCAGAAACCCACAGGGTCATTTTACAATAAGGACATTTTACAGCTCCCTGCAGCCACGTGGTTAGAGCTGCAGCACACGGTTGTGCATTTGAATGCCAAATTTGTCCAGCTGATATCACTGTTACTTGTTACCTCAGCAGTTCTATTTCTACTTGGTTTATCATTAAAACAGAGCACTGTGGCACATTTACATGACTGTGTCACAAATTTGACTTTTTAAACCATCAGACATAAGTGTAGTGTATTTGTTCAAGTTTAAGTAGCAGAACATCGATGACAAAAATGACATCCACTCACTTGAGTCCAAGTTTCCTCTCAATGAGCTCCTTGAACTTATGCGCTCCTCCGCCGGTAGCTTTGATAACTTTGGTTTCCGTGTTGACCAGGTGGTCTTTGATGAAGTCCAAACATGTTTCAATGTAAGCGTTTTCAAACTTGATGAAGTGCAGGCGTGCAGTGACCTCCTCCTGCACAGATATCTCATACAGCTTGTCACTGGCAGCATCCTAGGAAACAAATGAGACACACATGTTCAGTCAACATTGAAAACTCAATTTAACCAAAATAAAGCTGGAGAGGATGGCAGCCTTGTTTGTTTTTTTGGCAAAAGCCTCATTGTTCATTCGAGTGTATATTATTCATGGAGACGCCGTGTAGGGTTTAAAAACCCCTTTGTGCAAGTTACCAAAGTAAATTGAGAAAAATATAAAGAGATAAAGAACTTCTGACACCAGTTCAGGTTTTTTCGAGTTTACTATCAATTCAGCATTAATCAAATGTTCAGAGTTCAGTTCAGTCAACAAAGTGGTCCATGGACCTATTACGTGTGAGAGATTTTCTTTATTATCATTTTTATTGTATTTTTGCACAGGTTCCCATTGCCCTTGTTAGACCTTGACTCTTGTTTATTATGACTTAAAAAACTTAACATAGTAGATGTTAAGTACTGTTAGTTTAAATCTAAAACTTAACAGACACCTGTTTGAGCTACATCTACAGTTTGTTATATATTGTGTAATTGCAGCGTTTCACTAACATTACAACAACCAAGGTAAAAACCTTGGCCAATGACTGAGGACATGAACAGCACAAAAATATATTTTATTATACATACCGCTATTTTTACCCTAACAACAATTTCTACTTTGGGGTCATGAACCAGCGTTTGAAAAACACCCCATTAACGATCTTTTGACTCTAATGTTTTAACCCACAGTAACTGCAGCCTGGACTGTGGCCCCATAAAAGCATTACATACACATCATGTGAAAGCAATGAATGGAAAGTGTCCATACGACTAACGGAAGGACATCAATACTTACCTCTGTGTGGTGCTCGAAGGATCGAACTTTGGCCACTTTGTGTTGCACAGTAGAATAGTAGGCGAGCTTTGTCAGCGAGCCACCTGTTAAAACAAACCAGCATTTACACACCTGGGGAAAAACACCGACACACGTTAAGTCAACAACAGCTAAAGGTGCCGTTAGATAAAGTTGCGCTTTCCAAATCGATACGACGACAGAAGAACAACCAGAAAGACTTGTCAACAAGGTTAACAGATAAATGGTTTAAAAACAAACCTGAAAAACAAATTTGGCAAAAGTTAGCTTATCCTGTTTTACTTTCAGTTAAAGGCATTTGTAATGGTAGTATCAGGCTGCGGCACCGGGATTAGCAACATTAGCGCTTAAGTGCGAAAAGCAAAGAAGCAAAGTCCGATGATTTTAGATACCTATGTCTATGGCAAAGCGCTTTGCGTTTTCCAAATTGCGGAATATTTCGTCAGGCGGAAGAGTTATGCTTTTATCCATGGTGTGACTACTTGTGCTGCTGTCACCTCCACCACATTCCGCCATGGTCCGCACTGATTTGACGCTGCGTGCGTGACGTATGTACGTAGGGCCCAATCGCCCAATCAGCAGCCACGCATCTCTAAGGAGGGAGCGTCTCTTTGTAAACATTAATGATTTTCTATGAAAAAAGTTTAACCACACAAACTCGTTCATCTAATGCAGAGAACGTTTATGACATTAAAGACCAATTTATGACATTAAAGTCAGAAGTACTAAAAACAGAAAATGGATTTTTTTTATTCCAGTAAAATAATAAAAAAAACTTAAGTTTCGTCTGACTTTAAATTCAGAATTCAGAGTTCAGTATCTGGTCTTAAACATTGTTTGCTGCATCATTGCTGCATCACTGCTATCAAAACAGTAATTTTATTTTCAAACCACCAAACTTTGTTGTCCTATTTCAAAAAATATTTCTAGTAGTTCTGATGATTTTTTACATTTAGGGCACAATTGACCTATTATTACCTTCCATGTAATTTACTTGATAAAGTAGTGTACGTGTGTTGGTCTTGGCTGGAATACTGTAAAAAAGATAATGAAATTGGATTTACCAAATTTTCCCAAAAAGAATATTCAGCTCAACCCACTGGCACACTATGAATTGGTTTACTGTCCTATCTTCGATATAAAGTCCACATTTTTTTACTCATTGTCTTGCGAATAAAAGCAAAATAACTCTGTATAACACAATTAGTGCAGATGAACATGCAAGCCTCTCATTGCTCATTTAAAATGAGTGAGAAGATTAGTTATTATCACACACGGTCTCACAATTCTATTACGTTTTTGCATACATGACATTACTTTCAGCAAAAGGGCTATATTTATAATGAAACGTATATGTGGATGCATTGTTAAAATAAGATAATTAAAAAAACACTTTATACTTACTCACTTTTAATCATTTTAGTTTACAGTAGTACAATATTAAAAAACGAACAGATAATAGAAGTTGACCCAAAATAGGACACTTTGACTGTTTAGTTAGAGCTGTTTTTGTATAATTTAATTTGTAAATGGGCTTTTCACAAAATATTTAAAGATAATTTTACATTTCATTTTACACAAATGGATACTTGTGCAGTATAAAAAAACTAAATAAATCAATCCAGTAGGCCGCCGTTCTGAAACAAGTGTACGTGATGACGTTGCATCTACGTCACAAAAACGTCCTACGCTGCCGCCGCAATGCTAAGTTACTGCTGAGTGGCTACAACAGTTTTTACTGCTGTCTCTGTTGTTCAGCGAGAGCCTTTAACAATAAGTAAGAGTAAATCTATTCACACCACGTTAAACCGGAGTGTGTAAGTGTCGGTCGGGCCCCTGCCATGGCTCTAGAAGGCCCGGAGGAGCTAGGAGAACAGCTCGAAGAGCCGGAGGATCTGGACGACCAGGACGCTAGCAGCATCTCTCCAGCCGAGGAGATAATGTTGCCCTCCGGGCCCGGAGGTGACGAGGAGCCGGGGGGAACTGTCCTCCTTCCATGGGATCGTTTCAATGCATGGTTGCACTGCATCTGTGTGGTCGGCTTCGATCTGGAGCTGGGGCAGGCGGTGGAGGTAAGGCAGAAAAAGGCGCTGTGGAGATAGATGGAGTCATGTGAAACTCGTATATACCATTTAAGTTAGCTGGTGCCCAGGGTTTGGACTGTTTAACCTACTATTACAAAGCTATGGTCACTGAGCCTTGGTGTGGGTTAAAGGGTATTTGTCTTTAGAACTCTTTTGTTTAAACACTGTAATCCTGACGTTTTCGTTAGTCCCTTTGTTATACTGTAAGCCAGTATTGCTATAGTGAAAGTTAAAACTTGTGTAAAGCAGCCACCACTTAATGGAAATCCGTTTGCAGTTCCATTTTAACCAAGACTTCAATGGCACTGGCCTTAAACTCGTGTCTATGAAGGTTCTCAGTCATCGAGACAGGACTCTCCTCAGTTTGGTCAGAGGGAACTAGACATGGCTTTTGGGAGGACACTATATCTCTTATCCAAGAGGATTCAGTTCAGAACTTCAGTAGGCTTCTATATTGGACTTGTTGGCCTAATATTTTGTGACATTAGTTGTACCGTAAATAGATATAACAATATGAAGTAAAAATGTAAAAGTTTGATGAGGAAAAAGTACTACACACTACAACATCTAGTCTAGAGGATAAAAATAATCTGAACACAAAAACAATATTGTGGATCTCTTTAAAAAAATCTGTGTAAGTATTTTCTGCGTTGATGTTAAGTATCTTTATCCTGATTCTTCCAGGTGATTTATCCCCATCATTCCAAATTGTCAGAGAAAGAGGTGAGTTAAAGCAACATTAAAAACCATAGACACTGACTTTCAGCTGCAAAAACAAACAAGTCTAACCCTGTTAACTGTGTGTTACAATTAGAAAACGAGCATCTGCTACCTTTCCTTGCCTGACTCAAACTCAGGTGAGTACTGGTTCCACCTTATCTATTACAAAACAAATTAAGTTTATATTGTCTTGAAAATGTTCACCTAAAAATTACCTGTTAGAACCATGAACCGTAAACATTTTTTTTCTAGAAGTAGTTGTTGATCATGTTTGCGTGGTGTTATTAATCAGAATTTAAAAGAATGATAATAAGTTGAAAAAAATATTTTTGTCAGTCAGGCAACCACATTTGAATTCCAAGTGACCTCAAGGTTGAAAAACACTCCATTTGAGTGTGGTTCTAATGAGTGTCTATGAAGCTAATCTGCAGTATGACCTTTTTTGCAGGTTGCCTTGGTGACACCCAGTTTTGTTTCCGCTTCCGCCAAGGTTCAAACAGGAAGTCATCACTCAGCTGCTTCCTGGAAACCACTGACAGGGATGCACCACCATGTCTAAAGGTGGTTAAAAATCACATGTACAACACACACACACACACACACGTACAAAGTGAAACATCAGTGAACTGGTTGTTGGTTGTTTACAAAGCCTATATTCACATCAGCTCAATTGTTTCTCTGTGTTTCAGAGGGAACAGGGCCATTACTACGGTTATGTGTACTTCCGTCAGGAACGGGATAAGTCTCTGAAGAGAGGATACTTTCAGAAGGTCGGTGTCACTTCACATCAGTCTAGTTTTACTCAACAGGAAACCTGTCCCTGTTACTTGACAATGTATAGGGTTTTCATACAGAACAAGTATAGAATTAAAGTTTTTAGACCAACAGCCACAACTTCAAAAGTGAATATTGATCTGTTTTTTCAAGGACAACATTTTGAACATGATTTTTGTCCTTTCCCTCCATCAGTCCCTGGTCCTGATCAGTAAGCTGCCCTATGTCACCTTCTTTCACTCCCTGTTGAAGATCATGGCTCCAGAATATTTTGAGAAACTGGAGCCCTGTCTGGAGGCTGGTCAGTCTGAGGGAGTGTCTCTCTGTATATCTGTCAGTCGAACTGACTGTCTGTCACTACCTGTTGCCCCTGTAATCTTACTCCTCCTTATGTATTCATTTACAGCTTGCAATGACATCGACCGTTGGCCCACGCCCCATCCTGGACGAATCCTCACACTGCCGATCATGGGTGTGGTCATCAAGGTACACACATTCACACACAAACGTGTGTGCTGTCAAATGTCTCCCTGCAGAGCGAGTGTCTTTTTCGAATCTCCTTCCATATAAGAGGAACAGAGTCATTAACATAGAGGTGAAAATTGCAAGTTAGAGCAGTTAAAGAATAAAAAGAATGTGGACATAAACTATGATCATGAATTTATATTATTCAGAAATAACAGACAACAACACTAGTCATAGTCTGGGCCTTTTTTTCATGGATATTAATCATGCATTCAAATGTAGTTTGGGAAAAAAACATTTTTAAAAAGGGGTCAGTTTAACCAAATGAGCTCCATACAGGGGTAATTGGATTATGAGACATTACAGCAGGTGTACTTCAACTTTTTTTTTCACCTGTGCTGCTGCTGCAGGTCCGTATCCCAACCTGTTACGACAAACCGGGAACGTCACAGCTGGTTCATTCTGCTCAGGTGAGAATACATGTCTATGCTGGGATTTAGTTCAGATTTACACTCACTTTGATGCATGTGGAAAATTCTGTTGTTGTGTATTTCAGAGTGACAGTCTGGTGTCCATCGTCCTCCCAACCATCCATGAAGTCGACCTGTTCAGGTGAGAACAACAGCTTTATAATAAGATTTACTGAAATAATTATTATGCCTTAACTTCCTGTTGTAACGTTGGTCTTTTCATAACATTTCAAAGTTTACCTTGACTTGAGTTCACAAACAATCAAGGTTGTTTAAAGAAAAACCTAATTTAAAAAAATGGCTAAACAGCACCCCCTAAAGTCACTTTTGTGGGCGTGTAATAATTACGGCAGGAAATTAAATTCCACATGTGTTTATTTTCTATTTCTAGATGTTTCCACCCAGTCTTCTTCCACATTCAGATGTTGTGGGAGTTGGTGTTGCTGGGGGAGGCTCTGGTGGTGATGGCACCTTCACCTGCTGAGTCATCAGATACTGTACTGGCATTGGTCAGGTGAATAGTCAAAACTTCATTCATTCAGTCATTAAAACATCAAAACATTCAAACTGAAAGTGCAGCAGAGCATGTACAACACTTTAGGTTTGGTGATGCAGGCCTTGATTCAAGTCTGCACAGCCACTAAAACCAGTGAAGTGAAGCTTCTGGCACAAACCCTTTGTGGTAATGTTAATGAAAAAGAAGATTTGGATCTCTGCCGCTTTAGAGTCAGCAGAGTGTGTTCCAACTTTTACATAAGGCATGATTCAGCACTTTGGTTTCTCAACACTTGCACTTTTTTAAATAATACCACATAGAGTAAATTTTTAAAAAATTGGGACTGACTTTTGTGTAAAGATGTGAGCTTTGTGAATTGACCCATTCCTGACATACGGCCGTTTCTGTGCAGCTGTATCTCACCTCTGCGCTACTGCAGTGACTTTAGACCCTACTTCACCATCCACGACAGTGAGTTTAAGGAGTACACCACTAGGACACAGGCTCCGTGAGTACGACAGTGAATTACCACATGAGCTGCGATTTCTGTACTGGTGTGTTGATATGTCACTGCTTTGTTCTGTCGCTTTCTCTATTTTCACAGGCCATCAGTCGTTCTCGGGGTGACCAATCCATTTTTTGCTAAAACCCTGCAACACTGGCCGCACATCATTCGCATCGGAGACATGAAACATGCAGGTAGCATTAGCCTAGCTGTAAGCATAACAGGCTTGTTAAGGATTTGGTGTGTTGACTGAGCACCAAATACAGAGGACACACGTTGTGAATGTAGCCAGTAATCAATAAAGCTGATTATTAATATAAGTTGAACTTTTGTATTGATAGATCGACAACAAAGTAAAAACAAATTATACATTTTCTTTATTTCCGTGTTTCCTTTTTGTGACAAAAAACTCTATTTAAGACTCAGGCTCGTAAGATAATGGATGGTTTGAATCCCAGCCACTGCTCCTGTGTGCCTGGTTTTATTCACTGGGGTTTTTAGATGATATGTTGAATCGGAACAGAGAATTTCTGTATGTCATCAAAAAAAAGTGATGTTGATGCCACCTCCAGGCCTCTTGGGTTCATGCACAAAGTGGAAAAATAAGAAAAACAAGTCATAGAATACAAGTGACACTTTAGAGTGGGGGACATGGGTCGTTATAATACTGTGTCTAAGGCCACAGTGTCCGGGGTTCCACTGACCATGACTGAATCTTTTTCTACATTTCTCCTCTTTAAGGTGAGATGGCCAAGCAGATGAAAGTAAAAAAATTAAAAAATCTAAAAACTCTGGACTCTAAGCCTGGTAAGATTACAATCCTTTGTGATTATGATAGCATTATTCATAGGACAGTCAGTAAATCTGTTCTGTGTGTACAGGTGTGTACACGGCGTACAAACCATATCTAAACAAAGACGAAGAAATCCTCAAACAGCTCCAGAAGGTAATGATGGAATGACTCCAGTTTGAATTCCTTTCCTTTAGATGTTTCCCTCTGTTTCCATGAATACATGACAAGCTAAGTTCTGTCCTTTAACCTGTCAGGGTGTTCAACAAAAGAGACCCTCGGCGGCCCAGAATGCAATTCTCCGACGCTACTTCTTAGAACTGACTCAGAGCTTCATCATTCCACTGGTAAAAGGAATACTTTCTGTTTTACTCTCTGGTTCAGTGTTGAGGTGAAAGTGTCTTACAGTGTGTGTGTTTGTGTGACAGGAGCGGTACGTGGCCAGTCTCATGCCCCTGCAGAAGTCCATCAGTCCCTGGAAGAGTCCTCCTCCGCTCAGACCGTTCATCCAGCAGGACTTCATGAAGACACTGGAGAAAGCTGGACCTCAGCTTACCTCCAGACTAAAAGGAGACTGGATTGGACTCTACAGGTACGGAGTCTCTGATGCACAAACTGGAGCTCCCTTCAGCGGTCACCTCCCTCCATCTCATCCTACTCATTGCCTCCTTTATTGTTACCACAACCATCTCCATGTCTCCTGGAGTTGTCCTCTTCAACATTTTTTTTATCTTCACTTCTCCAATCTTTACCTCTGGTTCTTTCATTTCTAATCCTGTCCATTCTGGTCATTCCCCATGAAAATCTCAGCATCTTCATTTCTGTCACCTCAAACTCGGGCTCTTGCTTTCAGACAGAGTCACAGTCTCTTCACCAAAAATCATAGCAGATCTCACTGCTGTGCAAAAAACTTTCACTGTTTATTACTGTACTAGTGTTACCGTCGCTCCGTCCAAGTATTACTTCAGATTTATTGTCCACTTAATGCAAATAATGAAGACATTTCTCTGCACCTTCAGGCATTTCCTCAAGTCTCCCAACTTTGACGGCTGGTTCCGCAGCAGGAGAAGAGAAATGACTCAGAAACTGGAGGCTCTGCACCTGGAGGCACTGTGTGAGGAGGTAAGGATGGAGGACTGGGGTTTGATGTGCAATGGCTGAATGTGGAGGTATGATGTCATATCACTGAATGCATCTATTCACAGGTTCAGTTTACACCACAGTGAGTCACAGTGGTGTAAACTAAACCTACCTGAACGTAAAAGCTCGACAGAAGTAAGACTCTCACCACACCCTTCGTCTGTTTCTGTAGGACCTGCAGCAGAGAATCCAGAAGCACACAGAGGTGGAAACAGTGGACCTGGTGTTGAAGCTCAAGGATAAACTGGTAAACTACCCTTTATAATTGTACAGCACATTCCCCTTCAGTAGATGGCGCCTTAGGTGACCTTTGCCAAGAGCTGGTTTTGCTGAATGCATGTTTCAGATCTTTGTCATTCCTTTGTTCTGTCAGACTCAAGCTGAGAAGGAGCATCTCCCAGTGCATCCTGGGACTGTGGCCAAACTCAGGGCCCACATCGAGGCCGTCATCCAGGCATTACCAGATGACCTTCAAGGTATCCTTCACAAACCCTCCACACCTTGACCTTTGATACCAGAGGGAGTGGGGTCGCACTCCCACTGTGTTTTTAACATTTGGAGGTTCACGGATATCTTCCCAGCGCAGTCTGGATCACGCTCACACACAGGACCTGCTTGGATCCCAGAGGAGGATGCATCATGTGTCCAAAAACAGATTGAAAAAAAAAAAATGCTCCTCCAACTGCTTTTGATCCAACACTGACTTTGTGGACCAAAAAGGAAGTGTGACCCTCTGATCTTCAGGATTGTGGTTTTTTTTGGACAACACACAATGGCGCGAAGAAAGAAGTGTTTGTTACACTTACAATTTTTCAGCTTTTTTTTTGTGGATTAGCAGAAATTTGCCTCAGGCTGCACAGGATTGGTGCTGATTGTGGAAAAGAAAAGGCTTGTCGGGCTGAACTTTGACCCCCAGCAGATCCAGATTCTTTTTCTCCCCATTTTTTATTTCATTATCCTGAGCATGTGGTGCTGCAAACAGAAGTGACTGTGGAATCGTTTTATTAGAAGTGCACTTCAATGCTTATCCGGACCTCACACACACACACACACACACACTCTCACCGATACTTTTATGCAAACAAAGTGAACCAAGCAGAGCCAAGGAGTGCTTTATAACTGTACCACAGTGTTTCAAATGCACAGTTTTCTGCACCAGCGACCAAGTAACTGTCAGAGCAGTCAATGCCTGAGGTTTAACTGTCCCTGTGTTTTTGTCTCAACAGACGGCAAGTACCTTCACTGATAAACTCCCTTTGGTTTAACAATAAAACACAGATAAAGGTGGTTAGGCATTAAAAATTCTTATTTTATATAAAACTCTAAATATAAACTGACACAATGACATTTTTATAAAGTCTGAGTATTGTGAGCCTATAATTTTGACCAAGTAATTATTGATTTTACAAACAAACATTTCCATTTTATTAAGTGTGTTTTATTAATCTTTTTTTTTTCTGGCACACATGCCATTAAATTACTACATTTTAATCTAATTCAAATTATTATTACTTAGGAAACATGTACATTTTCAGCAGTAGAATGATTGTTTCTAAGAAAACTCTCCTTGAAAAATCTCCTTGAGGTGGAGTTTTTTACGGTTATTATATTGTATGTTTCAAACCTTAAGCCACAAAATTGTATTTATGTATACTGGATCCACACACAGAACTGCAATACTTTTTAATATTAGTTATATAGGAGTTAGTTTTTAATCTGCCTCTGCCACAAATTTAGTTTCTCTTTTCAAAAACAAAACACCAGCTGCCAGCAATATTTCATATTTTGTAGGTAAGGGTTTGAAACATGCAATACTCAATGCATTTTCCAATCTAATGTATTTATGATACTGAAGCAATAAAATACAAACAGGTCATTCATTTGTAATGTAATTCAGTTTTTCAGTTTTCTTCCACACATGTTCATGTAATGATATACTCTATCGCAGTCAAAAACCAATAGTCAAAAACTGCACAAATTGTGTCATAACGGTGGCGTTTGTCTTCAGACACTGCTATTAATAAAGCTTTAAATTAGCTTTTTGTTGTCGAGCAGATAAAAAAAATACTGTATTTGCTGGTTAACACTTGGTTTTATGGGCTCCAGTGTCTGTTTTTATGTTAGTGGTTCCCAGGCTTTTCTGCAACACCCCAATTTATTAATAAGCTCACATCAACACATACAGAGCTAATGCTCTTTTTTTAAAACCACTAATTCATAACAAACCTGAAATTCTCAAATCAGTTCAATTCTCCTACTTAGCACCATGCCTCCTAAGGGGGCCCCACCCCCCATTTTGGAAACCACTATTTCACACTTTGAAGACATGTTCTTGTCCTGTAGTAGTACTGCACTGTAGGGGGCAGAGTTTTCTAAACTGCTGAGTCAAAGTTGCTCTGATGTAATGTTGTACATGAATTATTTTGGTATATCAGATATATCTATTCAGAGAAATTAGTTCTTCCCTTGTATAAATGACACCATTGTGAAACACCTTTGAATTTGTTGCTCATTTGCCAGCAGTTGATGTGAATGTGAAACTAAAACTAAAGGTGACGCCATTTGTCAATAACAGTTTCTCCTAAACTTGTCTCTTTACTGTGTGCACACTAACAGGTCCATACAGCATATTGACAGTGGAGTTGACAGACAATTAAAATAAACTCCAGAGTTACTGGAGAAACTAATCTTTTCTTTGGTCCACCACAAGACACATCTGACTCGACCTGAACTATGACAAAATAGGGAACTAATAGTGATAATAAACAACAAAACGCAGAAGCTGCTAAAGGAAACAGGCTTTTCTTGTTAGAAAGACAATATAATGTAGAGCAGTGGTAACTATAGGGTGTGTACCACCAGTGGTACTTTGGCTCCCTCTAGCGGTAAGCAGGGTTTCTGTCACTGCAGTCATGTTTCTAAACGTTTAAATAAAGAAGTGAGAACCAGAGGGAAAATATTAAAACTGCAGACAGAGGCCCATCAATTGAACCGAGCAAAACAGAAAAAGGTTCAGAATCATGTATTTGTAACAACTGATTGCTGAGTCAGAAGTGTTGCTTAAAATTCATCACATACCCTTGATGCCAACAGGTATATGAAGCTTGTTAGTTGTTTGGTGTTTTTGCACAATCATTCTCAGCGCTGTATTTATAATTGAAAAGGAACAAAACACTATAACACTGCCCTTTCTTAAGCAACAAATCCTCATAGCTCAAACCAGCTACAGTTCCACATAATGTACATTTAAAAAACATAATAAAATGAGAATATTATTAGAAAACTAAATGCAAATATGTCAGCAATGTTTTTCACTAAACAGGCTGAGGATTTACACTGAGTTAGTCATTTGTTTTAGTAAATTTAAATGAAAAGATTTCATTACATACGTTTGGTGGTGTGCCGTGGGATTTTTCCGAATGAAAAATGTTTCGTGTCCTTTGATCAGCCATTCAAAGCACTCAAAATGCCAACGGTAATCGTGCCCTGCCAGAAGGTGTCGCCACCTGTCAATAGTTTAAAAAAACAACAATAATGTCGTAAGGCAGATTTCTTTGAACCTGGCAACACGTGGTGGCTGAAATGATTGGATTAAAAAAAACTCGACTGGAACCAGTGCAACCAGGGAAAAGCTACGAGATGAAGAGAACAAACTATTTTTTAAATGAATATTAATTATTAATATATTGAAACAAGTCACTGATTCAGATACAGTTCAGGCCAGCTGAGAAGGTCTTGCTGCCCCAGATATTTAACCACTGCTCAATTCAAAACACAAGTCAAGTTTTAGGGTTGCTAAAGGTGCTTTTCCCATGTTTTCTGTTGGATTCATTTTTGATATTTACAATGGCTGAGATGCCAGGAGGCAGGCCGCAAAGCCAATGTGCATGTGGAGACGTAGTCTAAGAATAACAGCAGGCAAGACCCAAATGCAGCACTCTGGTGACAGTTCTCAGTTGCAGGAAGTTTATTCATTGTTGCGCAAATCAAAAACACTTACTGGAAATCGGAGCATAAATCAGGAACTTGGAACCACAAACAAGGCACTAAGGAATGAACAGCAGCACATAGACAACCACAGCCACATCGACTACTGACAATGAACACACAATGACAGAGTGAGAGGGAGGGGTGTGTAAATATATATATATAGGTATATACCCAGGGCACCAGGTGACACAGGTGAGAGTGATCACACTAATCAACTCCACCTACAGGAGGAAAGGGAGACGGACAGAACTCACAAGAATTGTTAATTACCCACCATGCATACTGTTATACCCACTCAGAATTTGACCACTGTATTTAAAACATCCAATCCATATTAGTACAGACTAAAATATATTTTATTAAAAATAAAACCTTTGACATGTCAATCTCTGCTGGGCCACATGAAATGATGAGGAGGCCTGTGATCAGCCCACTGGCCTATAGTTTAGAATGGCATAGAGTTAGTTTACCTGACGATGTAAAATATTAATTAAACCATTGATGATTAAAATCAGCTGCATTTTCTATCACTTTGATTGAAATTTAAAGCTGATTTCTCTCCTTCTTTACTCCTTTGATGCGGCGGCGTCCTTTCTCCCTTGTGCTCACTGGCTGCTGCTTGCCTCTAAAATTATACCCGTCTTCCAACAGCACACCACCGTCGACAGAGTAACGATGAATAGGATTGCAACAATAAAAGAACCTACCTAGTTCATGAAAATATCTTTGACAGGTAGATACAGGTTCCAAAAAAAAATCCAGATAAATTGATCACCTGTATTGAAGGGCTTATAGAGAGTTGTCATTCCAAAATCTAAACTGTTA
Organism: Cynoglossus semilaevis; assembly: GCF_000523025.1. Classification (NCBI taxonomy): domain Eukaryota; kingdom Metazoa; phylum Chordata; class Actinopteri; order Pleuronectiformes; family Cynoglossidae; genus Cynoglossus; species Cynoglossus semilaevis. The sequence continues at coordinate 17,591,325 of NC_024317.1, forward strand.
CTGTTCAATAATACAGCTGCCATTTGATACAGACTTCCTGAACAATGTCATAATAATCAGTTCTGGGACATATAACAGTAGACACTCTTCTTACCATCGTCATTGCACCCATTTGAATATCATTGCAGGTGAACTGGTTCAAAAAGCACAGTAACAGTACAATTGTTGACCCTCTTGTTGACTAGTTTTATTTTAGAACATAGCCTGCGGACACCTTAGGTAGTCCAGGGGGGCTACCAGGTGACCCCGGGCACCACGTTGGTATTAATGATTTGGAGTAATATTTGTGCATCTTTACTAAGGTATTTTAGGCCAGTGGTCCCCAACCCCTGGTCCGGGGACCAGTAATGGTCATTTGGTACTGGGCCTCAGTGGGACACAGTAAAAAATGTACTTCAGTTTTATTAATTTACCTTATTCTAAAAGAATCCAGTCATGTCCCTTTGCCTTTTTCATTCAAAGATAATGTGTCAATGTTTCAAAACAACTGAAGAAAGTCTAAAAGATGTTTTATTTTGATTAATCCTCTCTCAACAATGACGATATTATTATCAGTCCAATGAAGGTTGGGGACCGCTGTTTGGCCAGTCTTTTAAGCTCCTGAAGAGTTGATGGTCTAGCATGGCACACATGGAACACATATACAAACAGTATTCACAGAGTTTATGTTCACACGAATACTGTACCCATAGTTCATGTAGTTGGCAACTTCTTTGTAACTTAGAGGATAATCCCACAGCTGGACATCGGTCCCCTGACCTTCAAATTCTTGAAGTGCAATTGTAGGATCTGTCCATGAAACCTACACACACACACACACACACACACACACACACACACACGCAGTAGATAGATAATTAGCTGTAAGTGTGTAAATGAAAGTTAAAAGTGAATTCTTCAGTAATCAGGATATTATTATCATCTTCTCACCTGACCAGGCAAACATTCTGAAATAAACTCTTTTTCATATCTCACAAGATAAACAAGCGGTCAGGTTTATAAGAATAGAGAACATTCACATTGGTCTACTAACCAACGTAGTCAGAGAATGACCAAAAATGCCTTTTACGTCCTGAATTTGTTGACAGTGCTGCAAACTTAAACCAAACTGTATTTCAATCAGTTTAAAATCTATGTAAGCTTGCTTTGGTTTGTGAAATACCCATTTTGTATGCCTTTTATATAGCCAGTGAGTGTATTGTTTGCCCTTTGTTTCCTTGACTCTGTTTTATCCATTTACTGTGTTCGTGTTTTTCTGAAACCAGAAAGGAACACACAAAGATAAAACTTGTTCTCATAGTAATCTTTATTTTTTTAACCACTCCTTTACATTCCAGAACACCTTGAAATTCCTTTTTTAGGATCAGCCACACCTGGATGCCAGTCCAACCCCAGCTTCCTGCCGTAGTGCCTGGGTGCCAGTTAACCCTTGAACCATTAAAGGTCACCTTTCACTCATGTGATGTAATAAAGGTTTGGTTAAATAAAATCAAAGGCAGAATCAAACCAAAGTATGACTGAATTCAAAGGTGAAATGGAACGATGGAATAAACTTTCATGTTTTCTTTTTCTTTCTTTTTTTTTAGAAAAAGTGGAATGTTAAAAGCAAAGAAAGGATCGGAGTGATGTAATTAGGTTAGTACAGAAAGTAGTACTGTAACAATTTCCAACGACAGGAGGCAGGCTTGGTGATGTAATGGTTTTGATTGACAGCTTTGTGTATTAACGCTTAGACCTGGGTGTTCAAGGTCAAGGACAATTTGTTGAAAGATGAGTCTCCAAGATAACTCCTCTGCACAGAAACTCTCAGTGTTTAACGGACTGCGTCTGGATGGTTCGTACTGGGACGCAGTCGTCAAGGTTGACGATGCTGAATACAAAATCCATAAGATCATCCTGTGTAAGTGCAGTTCCTATTTCAGGTAAGTCGTGTACCTCATTCTGAACTCTGATACACTTTATAATCAATCCTTCTGTTGTCAGTCTTCAAGTTTCTGATCTTTTGATCAATGGACGTGTAATTCTTTCAATGTAGTATTTTATGAATGAATGAATGAATACCAATGTAAGTCAACCAGTGAGCGCTAGGAGATCCTGATCATCTGATACGTTTTGTACAGGGTGATAGGAAAAATATTCAAATAAAATTGTGTTTTTACACATCTTGTAAATGAAGTCTTATCATTTTGAATGCTGACGTTTTTATTTCTGCCTCACCTTTGCCCTCCAACCTCCAGAGCTCTGTTCCAGTGCCAGTCAACAGCGAACAACATCGTTTTTGGAATCACTGGGCTGTCTCCTGACATCATGCAGCTCATCATTGAGTTTGCCTACACGGACTCTGTTAAAGTGACAGAGGACAACGTGCAGGACCTAATGGTGGCGGCCGACATGCTGAACATACTCTTCGTCATAAAGGCCTGCTCCGATTTTCTCTGCGAGCAGCTCTGTGAAAAGAACTGCATTGGCATCTGGCAATTCACTAATGTCTACTTCAGCTCCGAGCTGCAGCACAGGGCCCAACGACTCATCACTGAGCACTTTGAAGACGTTTGTGCAGGTGAAGAGTTTCTGCAGCTCTCGGTGCAGGAGCTGGCAGAAATCCTTGGTAGAGATGACCTCTATGTGAGCAAGGAGAGCAGTGTCTTTTCAGCAATCTGTAGGTGGATTGACTACCGACCTAAGGAGCGAGAAAGGCACATAGTTCTGCTTTTGTCTAAGGTATGTTCACCCAGTGACTGTCAGTCAAGCCTGCATGTCCGTGTAAGATCCACAAGGGTTGATTTGGTGTTTAGCAAGTGTAAAGTGTAGGTTACATACAGATCTGGGATTGGGTTGATTAGTTCACTCTAGATCAGGGGTTTTCAACTTGATCTAGAGTGAACTGATGGGCCCCCTGGGGAAAGTTGGCTTTTAGATTACCCACAGAAATAAGAAAAAGTGAATGGTCTAGGACGATACCAGAACTGAGCAGAAACCACCTCTGCTCTTGTCTTTGTGTAGTTCAGGATGGCTCTGACAACCATGCAATACATCTTCATCCATGTGATGTCCTACAAGTTGGTGAAGAACAGCAGCATGTGTCAACAAATGGCCAGTGACGCTATCCAAACCATACAGCACATGATCCGACAGAAACCCTCGGAGCTTGTTTTTCGCAACCTCCTCGCTCGTCCTCGTCTCCCCGTGGCCGTCCTGTTGGCAGTTGGAGGCATGAGTGGCGAAAACATCGAAGCGTACGATGTCTCCATTGACCACTGGGTCAATGTGGCCGACAGAACTCAGCGCCAATGGGCCTTTCATGGTACCGCCTTCCACAACGGGTACGTCTACTGCCTCGGTGGTTTGGACCGCGTGGGGCTTTTCAACAGAGTGAGCAGGTTGGACCTGAGCACGCACCTCTGGGCCGAGCTGTCGCCAATGCATTACGGTCGCTGCTACGTGAGTGTGACAGTGTTGAACGGCCTCATCTATGCTATCGGGGGGTTCGATGGACACACACGGCTGAAAAGTGCAGAGTGCTACTGTCCTGAAGGCAACCAGTGGAACTGCATCGCATCCATGCACCATTCAAGGAGCGATGCCAGCTGCACCACACTGTCTGACAAGGTTGGTGGAGTCGGGGAGATTTTAAATTTAAATGTTAAATTAAAATTAAAATTAAAATTAGTGACAAAACATCAGGGAGAATATTAAAAAAAAAGAAAATACCAAAAATAATAACCAGTAAGAGACAATAAGAGAATAGAATAAAAAAGGGATCAGATGATTTAAAATGTTGAACAACAATGCCAACACCAATGATAATGATAAAATGTTAATTTGTTATTTCATGTCAGCCACGTGCAACATGCAGCCCACACCCAACCTCAGTGGCCAAAATTGTAGTCATTTGAGAAATATGGAGGAAAGTGAGAGAATTACAATTTTCAAATAAAGAGAGTATTTTAAAGTAGAGCAGACCATGAATGCAACACTCTCTGTAGCCTAGCAACATGTAAGCCACAATGCATCACAACTCTAGACCCCAAATGTGTTTACCTCATGTTAATTAGCCCCAGGACAAAAGTCCCTGGCCCCTGGCCTTAATGAAACGAAATATCAACAGCCGTGCTTAAAAATGTATGGGAGAAAATATGGCTAAAACAAAAATCAAAATGTTCCTCTTGTCTTTTTTTCATCAGATTTACATCTGTGGTGGATACGATGGTAACGTCGTCCTGCAAACAGCGGAAAGTTATAACCCAGAGACCAACCAGTGGACGGTCATTGCCCCTATGTTGAGCAGACGAGCTGGAATCGGAGTGGTTGGTCATGCAGACCAGGTCTATGTAGTATGTACTCGAAAAATACATGCACACACTTTTAAGATTCACTTTTGACTTTGTACCTAAGCATATCTACATACACCAGGCCAAGTTCTCCAAACAGATGAAGATTTAGAGCTGGAACCCTGTAGTATATATTGGGTTTGTATAAACCCACCCTGGAAATTAGCATTTGAAGCTATGCAACTTAATTAAAAATATATACTCAATTAAAAATATATATAAATGACCTAATTGACCAAAAGTTCTCTCCAGGACGTCTACACCTGGTTGAAGACTGATAATAATTATGTTCCATCTCCATTTGAAGCGTTAAGCCCAGTCTGTTCTTCTTGCCACAGATCGGTGGTTCTAACGGGAACCAACACCTCAGGAGTGTCGAGGTTTACAACCCCAGGACCAACACCTGGCACTGGGCCCCAGCCATGCACACCAACCGAAGCAACTTCGGGCTCGGTGTGATCAACAACCGCATCTATGTGGTTGGTGGCTTAAACGGCACCTACACCACCAACAAGGTAGAGTACTATGACAGTATGGCTGATCAGTGGATTGAAGCCTGTGACATGAAGAAGAAATATGGATCTCTGAGCTGCTGTGTGGTGTTTGGGATTCCCAACCTAGCTGAGTATGCTGTCAACCGTGACTCCCTGCCGTTTCTGGATCTGGAGAAACAGACTCTGATATCAGGAGACTATCCAGCAGACTGATGTCTTTGTTGCCGTCTATTAGTTCTCATACTGTTAGAGACAGGTATTCTGAGCCTCATTTGTTACATACACGTATGTATTAAATATAATTACAGTTGTGCTGCAGAAAATCTTCAAGTTACGATATTATTTCTAATTTATATTGAAGGTAAATGTATGCACATACGATCCGACCAGCTTTCAAACACTGCTAATATATATGCATATACATATACGTATATAGATATACATGTCTGCGTAACATTCACTCAACTCGGACGTGCGGTGTTAGTGTTTTATTTGACCTGTAAAACATTTTGTTCATCAAGACACTGGAACCTCTGCCACCTCCTTTACCTGCAGTAACACCAAGACATCAGCGTCCCAAAGGACAACAACCACAAAGACAATCGTCTTAAAGTCACCATTAATAACTGTTGATTTAGGCCGATTCAGGGATTTCTTCACCCACAGCTGGCTGAGGACATTCAACTGTTGTACATGTAACATTTGTCACCGTCAAACTGAGCTTTGTTCAGTTATTTTTCAGCAATCGCAGCGCTGGATGCTGGATAGAATTGGATAAATGAACAACGAAAAATAATCCATGGCAAAAACAACCCAGATAACCTTCTGGGAAAGTTTCCATATAAAGCTGAACATTAGGCACAGATGACTAAAAGGGCCACCTGTCCAGAAACATGGCTCTGCATAAAGCATGTTAACTATGAGAATAAAATGAGCAGGAAAAACTGAAAAGCTGAAATATGCAATCATCATTCAACTCTTGGAAAAACTGCAAAAGTGAGAGAATGTAATTGTAAGCTGTACGCTGAAAACAATATATATATTTTAAATAATAACGTGATTCTTCATACTCCTAGTTCTTCACAAGTAAACGCCTACCACAGATTTATCACTCACTTGAGGAAAATCACAGTTAAAATCAAATTTGGCAAAACAATCTCACTCCAATAAAAGATTTGGCAAATGTTTAAAAGAAACACAATGGCTTATAATTTTTGTGTGTCACTCAACTGGATTAATCTGGTCTACAGGCATAAAAATGAATTAAATCTGATCTGATTATTCTGATTTTTTTAGTGGTAGTGCTAAGTGAAATGACAACCAGTAGCTTTATAACAGGTTGAACCTTCAGTCAAATGCGATGGTGCCTTTTGGGATCCACGCTGACAAAAGTGTCCTAAACTGTCCCAATCTGCTTCTGTCTTTCTGCTCAATGGTTTCTGCTCTTCCTTAAAAGCAGTTTTTTTACCCCCACCTGCCCCTTTTAATTTTTGTACCTTCCCTTCTCATTGTTACTTTTTTAAATATAAAATAAACTTTTAAAACAAATCATGGCAAGTTATCCTCCAATTATTTTGAAGTAGCAAAAAACATTGCATAAGCGTCTTTGTCCAAATTTCTGTCTCATTTTAGAGCAAAGCTGATATTAAGAATTTAAGTTCATGAAGAGACAGTGAGGGTACGTCAGGTTTGACTTCAGGAGCCCCAATTGCTGAGTGTGGAGGGTGGGGCACTTGTTTTCTACTCCCAGGCAGCAGAAGCGGGTGGCTGCTGCTCCTCTGCTCTGATTCCTGAGCTGTTGCTTCAACAGTGAGGGCTGAGATTTCTCTGGGAGGTAAACATGTTGTTATGCGTCAGACTCTCCCCTCTTTTTTACTTCATCGCCAGCATCGCTGTCCTCGGAGTGGCTGTGGCTAAGAACAAGGACATGCCCATCGGAGGCGGACGGGTTGGCGGGACGACTTGAGGCAGCAATTAAACGGCTCTGCTCCTCCAGATCCTGAAAAGATGAAATAAAAAAAAAAAATACATAAAAAAATAATATTTAGATTTGTATGTGTGTTTGTATGTGTGTGTCACCTTCTCTATCTGTCTTTGTTTGCTGAGCTCTTCCTGCTGTTTCTCTTTGGCTTTGTCCTGCTCCTTCTTCTTCTCCACAGCCTTACGGTCCTACGTAACCATAACAGCAGAAAATAGGTCACATTACAGTTAGCATAACAGTTAGCTTCTCCGCCTTAGCTTTCAGTGAATTACATTCAGAGGATTCTTACCATCTCAGAGTGGAAGGCTATCTGCTTGGCCAGACCGATGCTGTCACAGATCTGAAAGATGAAAGATGGACACGGAGACATCAGACCGACAGACAACTCAGTGTGGAGGACAGTGATATCAGAATTAAATGGTGAGAAAACCTTTTCTCCATCATTGTTGGATTCAAAAATGTAACAGACGGCCCGGCCATCTCCACGCCCACCCGTCGACTGCAAAACAAAACCAAAGAGCCTCTTGTTGTCCTGATGGGACGAACACTGGACAACAGTGGACAGAGGAAACTGCAGTAGAAGGAGGAAAAGACAATAAAAGAGAATGAGAAAGATAAACAACACCACGACTGGATCAACCACATCATCAGGAACATGTTTGACAGTTAAATGAGTCACACAGATGTTTTACCCTGAGTCGAGTCACTTGTGTTTGAGGATCAATAAGCCTGAAAAAATAATACAGAAACAAGAAAAAAAACATTATTTATTTTTCATTATTACTTCTTTCAGGTACACTGCTTTGTCAAATTATCATATCAAAACTTTAGCTAATACTATTCTGGCTTCACACAGGTTTTTAGGTTTGTAAGCACTTCACAGAGACATAAAGCCTTTCCTAACTCCTCACCCTAACCCAGGGGTCTGCAACCTGCCGCTCTTGGGTCCTGGATTGTCCATTTTTGATAGTTTTCTCAAACACACAGAGTTTCTTACTTGAGGCAGTCACAGGTTACCAACAGATGAGACTCTGTCATCCTGAAGATGTTGTGAATGGCTCTGGCAGCCAGGATCTGTCTCATGGTCTCAGAGATGACATCAGGTGACTCTGCAGTCCTCACTTCCATGGAGCCCAGGAAACGTACGATGAAGAGCTGGTGAAGGATCGACTCTGGGCAACACAAAATCACAATAATTCAATAAAAAATGTTTTTTAAATACATCCGTGTTAGCATGTCTAATGCCAACAACCTGTACACTCTTTGAATTACTAGGTACCTTCACCATCTTCTGAGGTGCTGTCTCCTCCCTCTCCAAATGGATTACTCCTTCTGTAGATAAACAAGCACACATACACACACATAAAGAAGAAATGTTTGAATAAAGTACACCTCTAAAAAGGTTCATATTTGACCAAATACTTCATGATAATTAGAACAACAACAACTATTATTATTATTATTATTATTATTATTATCACCTCACCTGCCACTCTGTGCAGATGATTTACTCTGTCCTGAGTTTTCCTCACTGACAGGAGAAATGATGTCAAACTGGATGGGTGTGTCTGGGGCCACCAGGGCGTCCAATGAGAGTACTGAGAGTGCGGGCGACGGATCAGACCCCACAGAGCTAATACTGCTTGTTCGGCCCACGTGTCCTTTGCTGGAAGTGGAGGAAGACTGATAAAGATGTAGCTCAAAATCCTTTCACCTACCAGGTGTTCATCACATTTGGTATTTGGTACCTGCTGGGTCTCATGCTCTCGTGTCTCTGCTGGAAGGATGGTGATGGCGTCACGGCTTCAATAGCTGTTTGGTTCACTCTGGCTGCCAGCTCCTGTCAAAGGTATAACAGTAAAGTGTTAAGACATAAAGATGTTTCTTCGCTGCACATGACATGTTCACCTGATTATATTCAGGTTCTGTTGCTGTTGAGTTAACTGCTAATACTTCTCAACACAAGTGACTCATGGTGTATTGCATGTTACCAGGCTACAGAGAGTGTTCTGGTGTATAAATCTTGGATTACTTCCCAATTATAGTTCCCTCCATTTCTCTTTGAATTTCTATAACAACAGTGAACTGGGACACTTTGACGGTTTTTTAAACTTGAGACGAGGAAACAAACCTCTGCATTCTCACTTAAGTAGATTCTCTTGGAAATGTTGTTAATGGTGGCGATCCACTGTTGAGAGATGCATAAAATATGAGAAATGAGAAAAACGATCATTTCAGTGAACATAAAACAGATTGCATTAGAAAAAAAAAACCCACCTCTTCACAGTCTTTTCTGCTCTCTGCCTGCAGTGTCACTACTCTAATGGGACAAGCGTAAACAAATGAGGGATTAGTACTGAAAATATTAGACAAGTGGCGCCATCTGGTGTAATAGTAAAAGTTTCTCACTTCTTGCCATCAAACGATGTGACCTGGAAGCAGAAGCGTCGGTCGTCACTGTCCACTGCCATGACGGAGCAGTTGTCCAGGTCTGTGACCAGCCCTCCTGCCACCTCGCCCCGGCCCTGCTGCATCAGGTTACCGCCCTGTGTGAAAAAGTACTGACGTTCCCAGGAGGATGAGACCAGACCGGTCTTACTGAGATGCACAAAGAAGAGCAGCAAAACACACAGGTGAAAACCTAAAGCAGTTTAACAGATACAGCACATGGGTTAGCGTGAAGCTCTGTTTGTGTCCTACTTGCGGATGTATAGGTAGCCCTGTTTCCTGGTCAGGTTGCGACAAACTGGTGAGTGGGCAGGGTCTGGGTCACATGGTGCGTATATGGAGTCACATGATCTCTCCATCTCCTGAATGGTGTCCTGCATCTGCCGCACCTCCTCCTCCATCTCACGTCGTACGCTAAATACACACACACACAGCTCAGTTACTCAGAAACTGGGTTGTTGTCAAACAGAAATGCAGAACTGGAAATTCTTACTTCTGGACACTGGTTCCTATGGTTCCCAGGAAATCCTCCCACTGCTGGGTGAGATTTTCTGATCCTAGTTTGAAAAAACTAATCTGCACCAAGAAAACAGAGCAACAGTTTTGGAAATCCTCTACTGAACAGAGTGATGAAAACTAGTCCCTAGTTTGAATTTGTGTGTGTGTGTGTCGGTACCTGGGCCTGCATGTAGCCCAGCAGTGGCTCCAGCATAGCTGTTTTTTTCTTGTACTGTAGTGTGTTCAGTGAACAGAAGTAGTGCATCATGGTCTGGTGCTGTTTCTTGCGGGAGGTATAGACGTCCTCCACAACCTCTGCTCGCACCTGCAGCCCACCAAAGTCAACAACTCAGTTCTTATGTCAGGATAACCCTAAAGAGTCACTTCAACTCATCATCTCTACGGCAGCCTTTTGACTGACTTGAGAATAGAAAAGAATGTAAAAGATAGATAGAATGAGTCAAAACGTTCTCACCCTGTCATTGTCCCTCTTCTTGGACAATCGGCTGTAACGATTAATGGCGGTGTCATGGTCTGCACACAGAAACAGACACATTCCTCCATTTTTTCAGCAGTAAAATGTTTATTAAAGTAGGAATAAGTGTATCTGTGTGAAACCAGGTGGAATGTTATTTTAGATTCATTCAAATGAAAGCCATTGCCTATTTATGATTTAATGAGTTTTAAGAGGAAAAACAGTTATTAATAACTCACCATCACTGGCGATCTGGAAGACTTCTTTAAGAGTGAGGATCTCTACAGAGAGAAACAAAGAAATGATTGTCATATTCTCTCATTATTTTTTAAATTAATTTAAATCAAACCATTATCTCTGACATGAACTTCATCACTGACTATGAGCTTCTTATATCACTGTCATTGAAAAATAAAAAACAGCTTTTGCCCCCTCTGCCCTTCTGTGTGTATCTGTTCATCCCACCTTTCAGATCTCTCTCTTTGAACTGAGTGATAGGAAACATCATGGCATCTGCAAGCTGAGTGGACAAGACAGCGTGACAGGAACTCAACTAAAACAAAGGAGGAAATGGAGATGGTGAAATCAACTGACTTTAATAGTTAATCACTAATAGTCATAGTCAGTCGTTTTGTCTTAAGTCGCTCTCACCTCGTCAATAACTTTTGCAAACTGCTGCAGTGTGGAGCTCATAACCTCATCATCACCCCCTAGAGGAAAACGCTGCACACAACAAAAACAACAACAGAGACAAATGCGACTAAGAGAATTAGACTTATTTTTGCAGTGGAAAGACAAGTAGCAAAAACACGCCTTTACAATTTATTCCATGAGAAAATTTTAAAATGTAGTGAATTTTAGGCAGGCTGATAAATAAAACATGCTTCACACGGTCAAAAATGTATTGTTATTAAAGACTATATAGATATATATATATATAACACTATATATATATATAGAAAATATAGATTTTCTCAAAGGATAAATGAAAATATAAATGTAAATTTAAGACAAATTAAAAATATATTTAGTGTAGTTTTACAGTTTATATATTAGAAGCGTGATGGTGCAGAATTGTAGGATATGAAGTCAGCTGGTGTGGCAGCACTGACACAGGGCTGACATAAATGTTTCCCACCTGTTTGTCATACTCTTTCAGCAGCCTGGAGGTCAGATGTGTGGCAGCACTGAGCTCATTCTGGAAACCAAAGAGCAGAGGCAGAGGAGCTGGAGAGACTTATCAACGCTGGTGTATTTGGTGAATATATTTGTGTGAGATGGTGTGTACCTGCGCATCATAGATCCTGTGCATTGCTTGGTAGAGTTGACTGCAGTAGTTAGAGATGGCTGCAGTGTCCTCCTCAAACACAGCCAGCAGAGAGCGGGTCTGCATAACAAAACACAAGTACAAGAGGAGAATGTGAGCTCAGCCTGAATCATTTGAGGAACAAATGGTTGGGCACACGCCTGTGTGTGTGTGTGTGTGTGTGTGTGTGTATGTGTGTGTGAGTGTGTAAATACATCCACACAGTACAGGCAATTTAAGGTGTGTCCTGACCTGGTTTTCTGTGTTGATTGATGAAGCACATGAGCTTCAACCTCGAACTAGTATACGTGGTCAATGATCAGACATCATACTGTACATTACCCAGTGAATATTCACTGACTTTATAAATCACGTTAAGACGTGCTGATTTCCTATTAGAAAATAAGTTTATAATAAAAGTAATATTTTAGTAACTTCTTTATCAATTTCTTAATATGCGTTCTATCAATTAGACCAGGTAATGACGGTAACCACAAGCCAGGGATGGTGATGGTCCTCTGCCTACATCCGGTAGAGTGACGTCACAGCAGGTGTTGTGCTCTGACTGGACTGTATGTCTGAAGCTACAGATTTTTTTAACATCTGTTTAATAGACGGAAACTGGTTGCTCATATATGACGCAAACAGCAATAATTGCAAGGAAAATCCGTAGCTAAGTAGCTACGGAAGTTGCCAAACTACAGGATAATTTGACTGCAAACCAAGACTGAAAGGTTTAAACTTTTTAATGTAGGATATAAACAAATATGTCACTCAGGTGATGTCACTTGGCTGATGACAGACAGTTGCAGTTCGTGTTGACAGCACTGTTGGTTGGGCCGTTAGCGGTATCCCTTCGCTGCTGTGTGTTGGCAAACACATAGCCTACAAAGACACGTAGCATCGGTGGCTAATGCTAGCAGGGTAAATAGAAGAGAACTATTACCTGTGGGCTGTCCTCCAGAGTCTCCTCTATCGGCAGCTTTTCTATCCCAGGCATGGCTATGTCTGGTGCTCTTAAGAAAAGGGGAAAAAACGATAGATAAAACACACAACGAATAGCTTCGACAACTCCCACTCAAGATTTCTTGGCTACACAAATTTCCACCACCCCAAAACAGATCCACCCAGCTGCTCATGGCCCGCCTTAGAGTGTGATGTTTGATTGGCTAGAAAAGGTCGTTGGCGGAAATGATTGGTGTATGATTTAAAGGGGAATAGGCGCCATATTGGTTCTGAAAAGGAGCACCCTTTCACCATCTACTTTCATAGTTATTAGAGCCATAATGGCGAGTTCACCGCACGTAACAATACTTTTTTTTCTTAATATTTATTGGCACCAATAACCAATGCAATTTATTCTATTTACGGTACTCGTCCCTACCTATTAAAACACACAATACAAAATGATGTATACGTAATAAAATTACAACAACAACCTTTAAATTAAATAGCGCTTATTAATTCTCGTTGACAATTGACAAACAAAAATATTCTACACTCCTAAAGGTTACCCTGTTACTAGTAAATTATTTGATAAGACTCAAAAATATAACTTCAGCAGTAAAAATAAGTGGTCTTCATAGGATTTCACCACAAGAGGGGTGTAAAGAGCTTCGTGATAAAATGATTTACGCGTGTCTTTTAATATTGAATTTTGCCCTCTGTGCCATGTGTTATTTTAGTACACATTTTACTGGGCATGAAGTACCCAGTTGTTGATAGGTTTGCAACTTTGATTGCATACCGTGGTCATGTGAGAAATGTGAAAAGGTTCAATTTTTTTTGTGTTATTAGGAATATACCTCTGTGAAAGTATTTTGCATAGATTAAGCGCTTTGTGTTGGTGATTGCCCACTTACTATAAAAGTTCATAATCATAGTGGAAAAAACATTCTTAAACCAGCAGTGATTATGGCCCCTGGCCAAAGTAATTATAGCGCCCTCAGCGCTAAATAGGTACATCTATATTATTGATCCAAAAAGGGAAATCACTTCTTTTTTTATGGGTCTGTATTTTACCTTAATTAATACTGCTGTATAAAATAATACAAAGTCAATAAATAAAAAAGGCTATGAACAGTTACCCAAAAAAAAACGGTATTGTTTACAGCAGCCTCTGCTGAGACTTGGTAAATCATCTAATCCCTTCAAGGATCACCTAATCTCAAAAGAGTAGTGTGCCAGTATTGGCCTCTAGACCAGCCTTTGGACATACCTGCCCTATAATTAAATCTCCCTCAATAACACTCTTTTGAAAATTATAAGTCCCCCTAACATATTGTTTGGACACGCGCGCACGCGCGCGGAGACACCCACGCCTCCTCTTCTCCGCTCTCCTCTGAAGCTCTCAGAGCTGCTCAGACCTGGGACAGGAATGGCGGCCCCTCGGAGTTTCTTCATCCCTTTCTCCGGGTTATTTCTATTTTTTTATTTTTCTTGCGGAACTCCGACCTCGGGCAGCAAACGGTCAAACCAGGAGCGGTGTGGTTTCAAGGTGGGAAACTTTAAGTTTTATTTTTGACTTTGCATGACGGAACGGTGTCAATACGTTTGCATTTCTGTTTCTGCCTCATCTCGAGTCTCCAACCGACTCCAGTTCGGAGGATTTGAGTCGGGTTCTGTTACTTGGTGTTGTTGTCTCGCAGTAGCGAGTAAAATTTTCTTATGTTTTGTTTTTTGACGTCGTTCTTTTGTTCTAGACTTAGTGCACAAGGTTTAAAGCCACTCACGCCACCTTGCTTACCTGTCGGTGCGGAGCTAGAGCTGGAGCCCGCACAAGCGAACCAAACCTCATTATCAAGAGCACGAATTTGCATGTCATGCACTCAAAGCAAACCTTCTTGAAATTCTAGCTGTTTTACTGACTCCTGAACTTACTTTGACATTTCACATGAAACCTGAAAGGGACAAAAAAAAAAAACATCCCTCTACTATGTTCACGCCAGTCCTTGTCTTCTTAGTCAGAGAAGATCGTTAACCTGGCCAAAACATAAATGATGTTTTTTTTAGCATTTAATCTTAATAAATTAATAATCATCGATCATGTCAGATGTAAAACAGTTGTATTTAAGCATCAAGTTGTTGTTTCGGTTTACTCAAAGTACTCAGTGTAAGAAAGACCTAGATAAATTAAACCAGCTCAATTTTTTTATAAATATGAATCAATTAAATTTTGAGAGTTAAATATGCACTTCAAAATGTTGCATTTTGTGGGCTAATCTTCATGAGCTGACTGTAGTGAATCACCATAACTGATATCATGAAATACATACAGTAGTAGTGATTGTTTTTTCTTTCTTTCTTTCTTCCTGTACAAAAAGCCCCATTTGGTTTACTTTGAAGAATTTGAATAGAATAGAAATATTATATCAAATCAATTAAAACTTAATATACAGTCATATTTTATATGTGAAAAAATAAACCAATGTTAAGTAGTACTCAAAAGTATATAGCAGGATTTCAAAATACCAACACAATAGTCTCTGCACTAACTTTTGTATTAAGTAATTGTTGGTAAAAACAAAGGATTTGGACATTGACACAGTTGTGTTTTAAATGAAAACATGTTTTGACAGTTTAAAAGTTTCTATGTAAAAGAGTGTGTGTGTGTGTGTGTGTGTGTGTCGTCTTGGGTGTATGTACTGTATGTGTGTAAGACAGATGTGTGTACAATGTAAGTGATATGATTCTCTTTTCATGTCTGTAATATGGTAAGTACAACTATCTGATCATCTGAGTACGAGCGCACATGCTCTGCAGGTTTTTATGTTTCTTTGTTGATAGCTGACTCCTACCTGCCTGCAAGGTTCGCTCTGTTTTCTCTCTCTCTCTCTCTCTCTCTCTCTGTGTGTGTGTGTGTGTGTGCTATCCTTGTTTCCTCCTCCAGCCTTTGAAGTGTTTTCTACAGGAAGCTTCACACTGTTTACTCAGAAGAAACATTCCTTCCTGTGGTACCTCCCCTGTACTCATTTTCCCCCTCCACACACACACACACACACACACACACATTGGCAAATAGCACACACACTCCACCCCCACTGCACCCTTTCTCCCTCTCCCTACTTCCCCTCTGTTTTCAGTAACACCCACATCAAAGGTAGCTTGGTGGGGGTGTGAGGACCTCTATTCTACAGGTGTGAAGTTACTGGAGCTTTGTGTGTGTGTGTGTGTGTGTGTGTGTGTGTATGTGTGTGTCCTTGAGTGAGAGAGACCTTTACATGTACATTTGAGTTGGGCTACAGTTACAGCTCGCCCAAGGTGTACAGTGACAATGGTCCTGATCTCAGGACAGAAGAAGAGCCAACGAACTTAAACCTCTTTAAGCTGCTGAAAATTCTCACCCAAATTTAAGTTTAATCAACGCCAATCTGAACATTTTACATAACAATAGACATGGGTGTTCATTGGCTCTGCCTTAAATCAAGTGTTTCTTTACTTTAGGTGCAAAGCTATAATAAATGATTGTCTTTCTCTGTAAATAAGTTTGTTTACCAAAACATGAGGTGAAACCTCCTTGTTATAGCTTTAGACAGCCTCAGTAATTCACTGTGGCAAATGACGTAGGGAGAAGAGGTGGGAGTGGTCTTGAAAAAAGTACTCATGTGGTAGCTGGTATTTGTTTTATGTCCATAAATGAAGGCACGATATGCAGTCAGAGAGTACTTTTTTTCCAAATCTGAGCTGCTATTAGTTAATTAAGTAACTCAAGGTGGTTTTATAAATTGTCAGTGTTCAAGCAGTGATATCAAACTTGAACTCCCCAGTAAAGTGGTAAAATGGATTCAGAAGTTAAAGATGCTGAACAGTATCCACGCTAAGGGTCACATTTACTCCTTGACATTTCTGTTTCTGCGACATTTCAATTCCTGAGTCAACAGCAGAGGCTTAAACACATCTCAGAGCAGTGCTGACATTTGCTTTGAGCTGTCTTTTCTAGCAGTTCGCCTCTGTCAGAAAACCTGGGAACGCTGTGCTTTCTTCTTTCTTTTTTTTTATAAATCAATCCTAACAGCTTTACATCATCTGACAACGTATTGCTCCTCAGTTTTATACAATGAAATCTAATCGAAGTTACTGCATCTGTCTCTTTTTAAATCTTTTTTGTCAGATTAGATTAGATTGGACTTAATAGGTTTAATTTAATTAGACTGCTGGGAAACATAGTTGGAGAGTGGTAGGCATCACTACACTGGTTCAAACTGCAGTAATTCTGTGTGGAGTTTGCATGTTCTCCCTGTGTGTTTATACAGGGTTGTGTTAATTGTTCTCTCTTGATTGACCTTGGTTTATAGTGTGACTTTGAATGGTTGTTGGACTGACGGGCTGTGCAGTGAGATCACTGCCCTCGTTTGGTGACAACTGGGAATGGTCAGGTGGCAGAACATAAAAAAATGACTTTGGTTACAGTCTTTGATGTCATAGACTGACATAAACTTGAAATTGTCAGCTGACATAGATGCTAAGATAAATCCTTTAGCTTGTTATCATTGACTGTTTCATTTGGCCTTTTAACTGTTAGCATGCTGGCTGGCAGTAATCACAGTTGTAGTTCTGCACTTTGTGTACTTGTGTGGGTTGTAAAAATCTCAACAAAGGGTTAGCCTTTTATTTTCCTGGGTGTAGTTACTGTATCTGACAGCAGGGCCACTATAAATAATTTACATTTATTTTCACTGAAATATTAAGTTGATTCACTTGATGTTAAGTCTCTGTAGGTCAATACTACATGCAGTTGATTTTGTAAATTATCATTCCATTCACCAGAGCTGGATGCCACTGAATTTGAAATCCAAACTTTATTTGGACTTTAAGCTGTTTTGACATTTGAGGTTCATGCTAATTTGATATTTACCATCATGTTTTGTTGTCTGTTTTCTTCTAAATTGGATATTTGTTATAAAAAGTGACACAAAGGTCTCTTTAAAGTCACTTTGAGCTCACTTTTTCCAAACTCTTCAGCCACAGATTGTCATTTCTTTTTTCAAATTGTATTTCTCAGACTGGTTCTCACTCAGTTGATCGTTTTATCAGACTGGACAAATCTCCCCCTGGAGCCACAAAAGGCTTCATTCAACACTTTGTTTTGCACACATGCTACATTACTCCCCTAGTCCTCTGAGCAAACGGTAATGTTTAAAATCCGCAGAAATCCCCTCCAAGTGTCCACATGGACACATGTTCATATCTCTCAGGTGTTTTGGAAACGGTCCTTACTTGGGAAACTTTCTTCTTAACCATACGTCCCCAGTTAATGCTTTAGGTCAGTATAAACTTTTTTCTGTAGTTAAACACATCTGCTGAAGTCATCACAGCTGTCTCAGAGGAGGAAGACACACTAGGAAATCATTCAGGTTCCTCCTCTCTCTGTTCTGCTCTGGATTTTTCATCCTTTTCTTTCCCACTCACCCGCCCGTCATTCCAGCACTGGTTTCCTTTCTGCAGTCATGTCACACATCCCATCATCCTGTGAGGCCTCCGTGTGTTTTTGGCATCAGAGATCCTCAGAGGGTGTCATGGCTGTGTGGACGTCACAGTGTGAAATGTGTTTTTCTGGTGACTAAATCAGGACGATGAAGCTCTAATGCCGGGCCTTCACTTTCACATGGACAGCATTAAAAACAACATATTTGATTCATAAATGTGAGAATAATTTCTCAAACTCTTTTGCCAAAATTTCCTTTGTAAACAAGCGTGTCTCGATTTTCTTTTTATCAATTGGGTTGTATTTTGAAAAATTGTGCAAACTGTTGCTGACAAGTGCTTTGTTAGCAACAACCATGGCTGGCTGCTTTGTAGCTTTGTGTCGTACTGCATTTCAATTATTAGCTCGTCCTAGTCTTGCCTCTAACTAATTTTTAATCACATAATCACATTTCATCTGCGACTTCTTGGTAAAAGCTCAAAGACGGCTGTGGTTCTGCAAGAGTTAACATGGAGTGTGTCCATTGGAGGACAGTTGCATATCATTTGTAGCGATGTCATTTTTTAAATTTTGGACCAGGATGAAACTGCTCTAGAAAATGTAATGATTCACTGTGTCCAAAGGCAAACAACAGAATCTTAGTCCACACAGGTTTCTAATGTCTGAGTTTTAGCTTTACATCTTAACCAGTAAACACCAGTACAATCAGAGGCAAATATCCAACAGCCGTCTTCACTCAGAGTTCTTACATTTGGTTTCATATTCATATATATCTATCTCACGCCAGCCTCATTTGATTAACACAGTGAGCACATGACGTCTTTGAGTTTTTGCTAATGACATTTTGGAGAATTATACAAGAAATTGCCTTTAGGTTAAAGCCAATCAGAGCGTGGCTGCAGTAGAAGTAAACCGCCGTGCTTTGCAACATCATTCGACATGATGGGGAATTACACCAGTTTAAAACCGAGATACAGTGGAATTCTGGACAAATGACAAAAAAAAATCCCAAAAAACAAATACTTTAAGTTGTGGACTGACCATCACTTTATTAATGGCTCTGATTTGACTATTGTGTCACAGACTGGCTGCAGTCCTTGGAAATTTAGTAGATCCAGATTTCTAGAGTTCCTGTCTTCTCTAAAGAAGTCAGGGTGAGTTCCTCTCCCTTCTCTGTAAAAAAAAGTCTTTTAAAGGACAAAATGCCACAGCAGGAGTGGAATAACTCCTCCTAGCAGGGGAGGAGGAGGAGGAGTTGTGATGAAGAAGAGCAGTGGTAAGGAGATCATTGAGGAGCAGTCATGCAGGAGGAGGAAGCTGCAGGTTTTGTTCCTGTGGTGGGAAATCTTTGGTTGGCTGCACACACACACACACACACACACATTGTTTCACCTCACTTTTGTTTCCAGTTTTTTTTCTTCCTGGATGTTTTCCTTTGCTCTGGTTTTTATTTTTAATTAATTTAATTAATTAACAAAAGAAAAGTCTTTTGCCAGGAAGTCACTTCCCAGGTGGCACTGCAAGGATTGAATGGCAGTGGCTGGAATGCAGCCCTAAAACATTAAAGGCTTCTCCTGAAGCCTCCCTGGCCTCCTCCCAACTCCTCCATTTAGACAGATTCAAGTCAGGCTTAATCAACAATTGAAGAAAAAACTTAAAAGTCAGACGCAGACTACATACTTTGTCTGATTATTTTCTATTTTCAAGAGAGCCACCTTTAGATACTGTTCCGTCTGCATCCAAATATGTATAATTATTGACTTCTAATTTGTAGAAAAATCATCAAAAACATTGAATGCATTTCCTGGCATCTTTAAGAAACCACAAACAAACTGACTCAAACTCCTAATCATGTTGTGATCTATCACATGATTGAAAACAGTTCTCAATCTCAGTGTTCAGATCTTTTTAACTACGATATTATACGAGCGGTCGACAAAGTCAGCTGGAATATCAAGAGACTAATACTGGACAACTGTTGTAGGCGCAGTAAATTACATGTCTGTTGTTGAAGTGAAGCTGCAGATTTCATCACTCCTTCCCTGGAGCTGTTTTTACCATCAGTGTGAGCCTCTGGTGATTTATAGTTCCACTGAAAGCACAGAGACAAAGCTCACCTCGTCCTGTTCCTCAGATGTTGGTAAACTGCTAAAGTCTTCTCCTGACATTTGGTCCCATGTTTCAGACCCTGGAGTTAAGCTCCGAAATCTGTGTAAATGTTGCTGAACTACTTTACAAATAATTGTACGATTTTCTTTGTCAAAGTTAAATATGTGTTTTAAAAATGATCAGAGGCTTTTTTTAAGTAAAAAAAGACTTCTTTCTTTCTTCTTTCCAGACACATTGTAATGATCACTTCCCTGTCTTGTCTAACTTGACAATATCCGTCGACCTGTAATAAAACTATAGTCGAACTGGGACAACTTTCATGTTCACTTAATTTTCCTGCTTTTGACTACTCCTGGAGATCGCCCTGATTTCTACACCATGTATTCCAGATAAACTCGGTTACACTGTGACACGATCCAATCAGAGTGGACCAAACCAAAAGTAAGTCATATTTGACCCAGGGACCTTGGATCTAGTCTGTTACCTTCAAATGAACCAATGAAACTCTGGCAAGGTTGCTGTCCTGAAATACACACACTTTGTAGACTTTAGTGCAGCTATGGCGTACCATCTGGTAGTGTTTGGAGGTGGGTGCATGTGTGTGTATGTGTGTGTGTGGGGCGGTGTTTTTGTGTGTTTGTGACAGGAAGGCATTAAGAGGAACAGAGCAGAGTTTTTAGCCCCTGGGCTTATGCAGCAACAAGACCCTCATCAACTGAACACAGAGCCGTGCAGTCAACAGACTGTGACTGTTCACCTTCATTCTCATGTTTTAAAAGTTGTTTCAGGTTCTTCTTGACAACTCTCTGTGTTTTAGTAAAATATAATATCTTGACAAAGCTTAGAAAGCAACACTTAGATTTGTTTAGGTTTATTTGAGGTAATTATGTTAGTGTGTTAGTTATTGAATCTTTAAGGCATTCTCACAAGGATGAAGAACTTCTATTTTATATTATTCTAGGGGCGTATATTGGCAAGAATCTGGCAATATGATATGTATACATGGGCAACAATACCATATACAGCAATATTATCGGCACGGGCTTATATTAAGTTAACTTTAAGCAAGGTAGGAAAACTGTCAGCATAGTGAACGGGCAATGCAGTTACATGAATATGGATATGGTATCGTGAACCGAAACACGGCGATACATCGACATATCACTGCATTCTTACACCACTATTAGATTCTGTTTTATTCTACTGTGTTCAAACGCAGTTCTAATCCTGGTTATCTAAACAGAACCCGTCCAGCCTGTTTGTACTTTGACTGTGTAAGTGTATTTTGATTAAAGGTCAACTGCAAGTGTGTCCCATGTTCTCCGTCTCACATCTGGAACTGCTCTGCCAGCCCCCGAACAAAATGAGGCGAAATAGAAATCTGCTACATGAACCTTGAAAGCTGTAATTGAAGGAGTTCCTGTTTAATCAGATTCCTCATTCTCTTGTTCCCTCCTTCCTTTCTTTCTTCCCTGCAGGCCGTGTGATTATATGTTTCCCATCATCCTTCACTCCCGTCTTCTTCTGGACTCCTCCTGGTGCTGTTCTCCCTCTCCACATACTTTCCTTCATCCTTGCATCCCAGTTTCCTTCTTCTTTGGTGTTGTGATTAATTACTGTTGATTTCCAGCTAATTGAAGCTATCCAGTTACTGCAGGAACAGAACGTGTATTGGTGGTGTTGGGGGGGGCGAGATTTCCAAGGTTTCAGTTTTATTGTTTGTGTGTTCACAAAGTTCAGCTCAAGCTGGTTCTTTGTTGTGAGAATCAAAAAGTGAGTTGAAGGACAGGGTTAAACCTGCAACATTGCTGAAACACTTGATGTGCGTGCTAACTGCTGCGCTGTTGTGTTTTTTAACCGCTAATAATCAAGTGTCTTGTCTGATGTGACTTCTTTGCCCCAGGCCCCGGGGTGTTGGTGTGTGCGTGTGTGGGTGTGTGTTCTTTTTCGGTCTTACAAAATGGTTAGTAGAACAGTGTCTGTGACAGCGGCACGAAATAGTGAGAACATACACTCCATTAGCCACAGGTGACACACAGTCTGTTTGAACAGCAGCAAAAAAGCAGTAAGATTTGATGAAAATGTGTTTTCTGTTGCGAACAAAATAATATTGCATGCTTTACGTCAGAAACTACAGCAGTGCAGGTAAATTAAAGTAAAATAAATGAACGTTAGAAGTAAACATTGGTTGTCAGTTGAAAGAAAGTGAAGCTTCTCTGCTATGTTAAATGTTTATTGCAGCAACATATGTTTTCTACCACTTTTCTTTTTATCAGACTTGTTTAAAGAAACGTCCTATGTCCGGGTTTGTCTTTCCTACTGAAACATAAAAAGCAAATGTTATTAATATGCCAAAGTGAGGGGGCATTCTAGATGTGTGTTGAATGGCTGGCAGCATCCTTAATGGCAGTGGGTGTTCTGGAGACTGCTCCTCCATTCACACGCTCCTGCCGGGGTTTTTTTCTTTCTTTTATCTACATATGTTCTTTGAGAAGTTTTACCATAACCTGCCCTTCTGGGGGAGGGGAGGGGGTATTCCAGTGAAAGCAGCCAGGAAGTCTGTGCTTGCCTGTGCAGTCAGTGAAAAGCTTCCCATGATTTTAATTAGCCTCTCATTTCATGGTGCCACAGGGACATGTGTGGACATAGCAGCATGTAAACTTGTGAGGGTCAAAGGTTAGTAATAAGGACAAAAATGGAGGCAAGAAGTCTAAATAATAAGAGCAGGATAAGAGAAGCTGCGTGAGTATTTATGGACTGTGTTTAGTTCGATATAGTTTTGTCTTCTAATTACTTCTTCAAACACTTGTTTGATGCACACATTCTTTTTTTATGGTCTGTGCCGGTGTTTGTTTTAAGTTGCTTGGGAATGCATTATGTCAACGAGAGTCTTCACATGTTTAAAGTGCAAACACGTGTGGATGAGTTGCTGGGGTACATTTGCTGCTAACAAGCACGGCGCGGCGTCTGTGTAACACACACACACACACACACACACACACACACACAGTAGGGGGTCTGTGTGATTGACTTCAGGTGCCTGTGTGTTTGGGACGTTGTTGTGTGTGACAGTCCGACACCTCGCTAACAAGCCTGTGAGTATTTTCTGTGTTGGTGTGCAACACTGCAGGGCGACATGAAAACCAGGCCAGAACTGTAAAAATCTCTAAAACATGTCTCACATTTATCTCCACACCTGGTGTTAGCTTGCGGCCTAGATACATCTCCTATGACGACTTGTGATGATATCTCACCACACAGTAATACTTCAGTGTGTCTGGCTACGCAGATGTGCCTGTAAACCAGGGGTCACCGATTGTTTGTCGAAGGGTCAGAACTTTCCCGGACAGACACCTTGGGGGCCGGATATGCAAATAAAATGAATTAAAAATCACATTTTTTAACAAACATTATTGTTTCTTTTTCTTTGTAATCCAGTCACTAGATTGGATTGGATGTTTTGGCGGGCCAGGTTGAGCCTGCGGGCCATCAGTTGATGATCACTGCTTTAGGAGAAAAATAAAGCAGAGAAAAGAGAAAATAAATGAATGAAATGAGTTCATACAATAAAGTAAAGTAGAACACTCCTCTGTTGCAGCCTGTGGTTTAGTCGGTGTCAATGTTAAGGAGCTTAGCTGTAAATATATTGTATTTTCCGGAATATAAGTTGCATTTTATTTCCAACCTTTGACTTATATATTAAAATATATATTATCACATGTTTGTTATTTTCACACTGACAGCTGCTAGAGGGCGCTGGTGTTCTGAAGCAACTTATATACAGAATGTTTTTTTTCTTCTTTATGTATTTTTTGGCTGGTGTGACTTGTACTTGTATTTTACTGAGAAAACCCAGATCTCAAGGATCATATTTTTAAGATATGAAGTTCACAAACAAACCAGAAATCAGGTTCCTTTGTGACAAAAATATTTTGGCTTTTCTGATTTTTTTTTTTTTCCAGGTACAGTCTGATGCAGATGGAGGTCGCAGGTTACCAGTCACCTTCAGGACTGACAGTGAGTTTCTTTTTAAATCTCTACAATCTGACAGTCTGTGTGTGTTTGTTTTTCTAACCTGGAAGATAGTTGACCCTTTTCTTCCTGACTATTCCCTCATAACATTATCATCGTATCCGTGTCTATTCTTGTTCTCCTAAGACCAAAGAGAAATACCTTCAATCTGATCAGACTCTGAAATCAATACAAACACACACACACACAATCTCTCTCTCTCTCTCTCTATCTATCTATCTATCTCTCTCTATCTCAACCCCCATAACCCTTTTCCCCTCCACCGTCTTCCTCTTCTTTCTTTTGTTCTTTTCTCTGTAAAAGTCAAGTTCCTGAGCCGTGGCCGATCCCTGCCTTCTGCCTTTGTCCCTGACCATGAGCGAGACGCTGGTTCAATTCTATGTGTGCGTGCGTGTGCACATGACTGAGATTGCAGTTTTGGTTATAAGCATTAAAGCAGATTAAAAAAGAAATCAAACTAAAGCTTAAACAGTTTGGAACTGATTTTGTAGAGTTTTAATACTGAGCTTAGTTTGTATTTATTTGTATCTTTGTTAACTGAACATTAGCTTTTTTATTCCACAAAGTGATGTAATTAATGCGTTATTTTTTAAATTAATGATGCTAAAGGAACTCAGAGTGTGTATAAATTGAGTCAGACTCAAATATTTGTCATATATATATAGTATATTTAGTTTTTACATTTCTACCAAAATGTTTCGATTGCTTCCCATGTTTCATGGCAAACCATTTTCACTCCTTCTCTGTCACCACACTATGAATTCTACTTCAAAGCTCCAGCTACTTTTTTCCTACAAAGTTATTCATTCTTCATTTAATCTGATCTGATCTCGGGGCATATTATGCGACTTGTAATACAGAGGTCACAGGTCATAAGGTCATGTGACCGAAGCAAAATAATGATGAAATAGAAGTTTGAAATTTCACACAGTTGGAGGCAAAGTAAAGCACCGCCGTGTTTTAGCATGACAATCAGAGCAGGCTCATTGTGTGTGTGAACCGAGGTGTGTGTGTCTGACACACCTCACTGCTTCCTTTCCTACCGTCTTCTGAAGTCTGATTCCCCAGAAGGACTGAGACCATAGGCATAGCTTAAATCAACTACACCTTGTAAGTAATGCAACTTAGCACCAAGTGAGTTAGCATAGCATGAGTATTGGAAGTGTGTGAGGAAGTGTCGTTTTTTGTGCTCAGATATTCATAATTACATTGGGCCTTTTTTAATATTAATATTAATTAATTAATGCTATAAAATGTAGATACATTTAAAGGTTTGGTTATAGTTTTATAAAAAAGGTGTACAGTGCAACATGGCAGAGCAAGCTCTGCACTGCACTCTGGTATCGTGACTACAGGTCATGACTCAGCATCTGTGACCTATGTTTCTCTGCTTGTTGAACTGAACGAGGAATCAAAGTGAGGAGTAGAAAGGTGTCTGCCCTTTCACCTCCCTCTTCCTCCTCATCATTGTCTTATAAGGAAATCCTGCAGACAAAGGGACAGAGTTAAAGAGGAAGAGGAGTAGTGATTTGTGACCTTTCCTTGCCCCTCCCTTTATCCCATGGAGATGCTTTATTGTGGAGAAAGAGGAGCGACGAGCCGTGACCTTCTCCTTGAGCTCTGGACATGACCCGGCTCTGAGGATCTTCAGGAAGCAGGAGAAAGCTGAGCCATGACCTTGTGTATGCTGTGACCTCCTGACCTCCTCTCGGTCACCTCACCATCTTTTCTCCAACTGTTACTCTCAATCGCAAATGTTTTTTCCCCCTCTTGCCTCAGCTGCCTTTGTCAGTTGGACGCTGGCAGGAGGAAACCGGAGCAGTCAGTCGTGTCTGAGCTCACGCCTTTTTTTCAGTCCACATCCATCTTTTCTCCAGTGGTCCTCACGGTTCATGGCTGGATGCACCTTTTCCTCTTCCTCCTCCTCCTCAACCTGTCCATCATCATCTTATCTCGAAACAAAAATGTTGGGAACTGCAATGATTGAATGGCTGACATTTGTGCTGACCTCAGCTAACCCAGGTCATCAAGAGGTGAACACGGATGAGCAGTTTTTCTTTTTCATTTATGTTTCAAAATGAAGCATTATTAATAGGGACGTGGAGAGTTCTCAACAGCCCACACATCAAAGATATTTCTGCTCATTTTCTTCACTGCAGTGGAGCCCCTAGATACAAGTTCCCCGAAATACGAGTTTTCCAAGTTATAAGCCTGCAACTATTGCAAGATTTTGTTCGTGATACGTGAAAATATCTAGTTACGAGTGCTCAACCGACAACTGGCATCCATTCAGTCACACGACAAGAGGAAGCCGCAAGCTCTGAAGCCAAAGTAGCTGCAGAGTTCTGCATGAACTTTCAGTGTTTAATACATTTTCAAAAAAACATTTTCAGATTGTTATTGACATGGGATGTTTTTTGTTTGTTTTCTTTTGTACGTTGTGTTGAGGTTTGACCATGGACGTTCTGTGATGTACAGTGTCTGTTACAGTTGAATCTCTTTAATGTCACCAGACATTTTTGTCCCTTGATTATTCAATAGAAACCTTTATTTTTCCAGACTGCAGTCATAATAAATACCTGGATGTAAAGTTCTATTGTAATATTTGAATCATCTCTTGTTTTTGCCTGCTTGTGTTTTGCAGACTGTTCGATAAACTACCCATCGGGTAAACATGTGATCCACGAGGTGGCCAACGTCTCCTTCAGCCACCTGTCCTGTGAGGATCAGGCTGCAGTGGTGGTCCACTGGTCTGCAAGTCCATTAGGTAACACTGACTCTCCCTGTCCTGCTGTTGGTCTAACGGTGTGACACACTTTTGTCTGTTTGTGAGATTCTTCTGAGAGCAGTTTGAGGGAGGGGCACAGGGGAGGGTAGAACCTCAAAGTGTAAGAAGAGCCAGTGCTCTTTGAGTGTGTGTGTGTGTGTGTGTGTTGTGCATCTCTGCACATCTCTTTGATCACCCCCAGAGGAAAAAGAGAGAGAGGATCGCATCTCAAACAACAATACCGCTGTTTGACCATGAAGGAATGTGTGTGAGTGCATGTGCACAGTGTAAGGTGACCTCTCCCTCTCTCTCTTTCTCTCTGTCTCTCTCACTCGGTCTCTCCACTCTTTCTCTGTCTCTGATAGTCAGTGTCAATGTCTCCTGTTGTCCCCCTTGGAAAGAAATTGTCCAGAAATGTGGTAATGTCACGTGAAAAGATCCTTTTGTCCTGTTATAAGGATGTGTGTGATACGAGTGGAATAGTTCTGGGTTTGAAGCCAAGGCCATGAAAGCCTGATATTCTTCAACTCTACCTTCTGAAGGTGTGTCCACATCTGTTGTTTGGCTCTTTAGATTTTCACATAGGCTTAAAAGCGTTGATGGGTTTCATAAATTAAATGGATTCATTAAGGTGAAATCAGGTGATGTTGATAGTGTTACATCAGCTCATGTCAATGCTGTGACTGTCGTGTTTTTCCGTAGACAGAATGATGTGATGATGAGTCTGCTTTTTTAGTCACGACAATTTCATTTAGTTTTCAACAACATCCTTAACAGTCCTTGCTGAAGTAATGAAGCCAACGTAGAGCCCTGCCAACTAACCAAGTGCTTCTGCTGTGGTAATGCTTCTGATAGTGATCATGGCGTTGATGAGGATGCTGGTAGCTGTGCACATAATCACAGTCCATTTTCCCTGGAGGCATTCTAAACATCTGGTTCTTCTTCTTTTACTTTCCTTTTTTTTTACCAAAATGATGAGTCACCACTGATTCTTGTATGATATTACTTGTAAAAACAAAAACAAAAATACTTCTGCGAGGCACGCTGTTCATGGAAAGACACTGCAGCGGTTCTTCAAACGGGAATAACATCCGTGTTTGTCTTCCACTTATTTTGATTGTGTGCGGAGAAAAAAAACCCAAAGCAGCAGGACAGGTTTTTCTTTCTTCAGGCAGATTCCTCGCTCTCTTTCTCTCTCTCTCTCTCTCCCTCCCTCCCTCTCTCTCTTCTTCTGTCCTGACAGGCATTTCTCCAGGGGGAGGGAGGAGTAGGGGAAGCAAAAGCTCAGTAATATTGGGCAGGAAAAGGTTTAAACAAACATAAAAAGAACACATGAACGCACAGTAAAAGAAATGACCAAAAGTAATGTCAAATAAATTAGGTTAAATGCAGACAGAATAAGCAATAAGACAAAGAAGTCAAAAACACTCAAACTTTTTAGGTGAAAAAAAGCACAATCAGAAATGTGTTACATCATGTAATAATAAACAGAGATGTCGCACCAACTTCTACTTTTTTCTCATTTTTTCTGGGACTGTAGGCTGGACATCAGGGACTTGCAGCCCACAGTACTGTATGTCCTTATTTAAACAAATGACTTTATTTGTAGAGTGTATACCGAGCTTCGAATGCTAAATTAATTAACATGTTAATTAGTTGGTGAATGAATAGAATGTTGGTTAGCTTTGTCCCAGCGAGACATGAGACAAAATAATAACAACTTTGGAGGAGATATTCTTATTCTTATGGTTATTCTCTGCAGGCATTGAACATATTAAAGGCTTCAGGGTTTACCTGGAGGACAAGAATCCAGAAGGGAAACAGTGTCAACATCTCATCCTCAAAGACCCGCGGCAGCTCAACTTTTCCTACAAGAGCACGGTACGAGTAAAAGCTTGGAAATAAGAATGTCACATGAAAAGCCGAAGAGTGACGGTTTGTTTTTTGTGAGCCAGGAACTTTCCTGCAAAGTCATATCATCAGTAATCAAGCACAAGATCCACGCACAGAGAAAGGGATTTAGAGATATGCGTGGATGTTATCAATTACTTCCTGTGTGTAACCAGCCCTCCAGTCGTTCCGTCTGTTTAGTAGGAAACCTGCTTAATAACTGCCAGCAGAGTCTCTCAGCAAACATGTGAACATTATTATCTGATTGAGACAAAAACCTGAATCTGCCTTTAACATCTGCCGCCTCTACACTTTGGAATTAGTACCAAATGTTGGGATGTCAGAGTTGCTCTAAAACCAAAACTCACGCCAGAGAAAAAAAGTATCTTTTTAAAAGATGTCCCTTTATTGACAAACTTCCTGTTTGTGTTTGTTGGTGTTTGGACGTTTGTATTTTAGTTAGTTTATATTTGCACACAAAGGCAGATTGTATATAAATCAAGACAGTTGTACTGTAACAATTGTCTCCAGTTGAACTGTCAGTCATACACTGTGTTCACCTGTGTGACGTCTCTCCTTCTGTACGTCATCAGATCAGAGCAGAAATCATGAAATTGACACTATGTTCTATTGAAAAATTGGGAAAATGATTGAGACAATTTAGTGTTTCAGGAACATTTTTAGTTTTGTTGTAAATTAACTCTTTTCTTTCTCCCACAGAAGCTGAGCAGCCAACCATTTAGTGGTTTGACCTTTGACACTGACTACATGGTTCGTGTTGTTCCTTTCCCGAGTCTAATGAACGAGAGTTTCTTCCCACCATCGTTTCTCCGGACCAACTGTAAGTGCCGTACTCCTGTAAAGTCATTGAAACGGATTGACCCAGTACTGTCCCACAGCTTGATTCTCAGTTCCCCCAAAGTAACAACAGTTTTCCAGCGTTCTGTCTACATCCAGATATACATCCCTGGGTTTCTTGACAATGCCTCTAAATGAGATGTACTGAGTCTGTAAACAAATAAAATGTAAAGTGATGAATTTGTCTAATCATATCTGATTCTGTGTGTTACAGCGTGTGAAGTCCTGCTGGGATCAGACAACTTGGTTTGTAAACCATGTGAGTTCTCTCCTCTGCACTCTCACTCTAACTACATCCACATCTAAGTATTTACCTCAACGATACATTTAAACACTACACTACATTTCTATTTTTCAACCAGTAGGGAGAGCTGTTGTACCGAATAATGAGCCTTGTGACGCTCAAGTGATTAATAAAAAAAGAATATTTTAATATACTAAGGAATTCTTGTCCATGATTTTGGGCCTCACTTTTGATTCTGTCTGTCTATGTGTGTGTGTGTCCATCTAGTCTGGAAACCAAAGACTCTGAATGTGTCCCAGCTGGGCTCCAACCTCCACGTGGCCTTCGATCAGGCTCCACCCTCTTTTGGCTTCAACTTCTACTACCTGTATTACAAACTGCGGCATGATGGACCTTTCAAACTGCAGCGCTGTAAATCAGTAAGGCAGAGATATTTTTATTCCTGAGGAGTATGAACTTTGTATTTACGTCAGGTAAACATAGGATAAACTATTTTTTTGATAAAAAAACCTATTTTAATGTTTGTGTTTTTATTCCTGTTTGGTTCCACAAACCAAAGTAGTTTTATTTTGTTTCCATTTGCAACAACAAGTTAAAGTCAAAGTTAAAATCAGTCGTCTCTTTTCTACCTCTGTATCCTCACTTGATGAATATTGTTACAGTCTTTAGGACAAAAAATGTAACAAAAACAATTCAAGTGAATTAAAATACATTTACTGTGTGCAGGACATGAACCAGCCCAGGGCTACCTGCGTCCTGCAGGATGTTACTCCAGGAACATACACCGTAGAGGTACGTTTAAAAGTTTGTCACCTTATTCCCAGAGTTTTTGTACTCTAATCCAACAGATCTCCTCTTTGTCATTGCTAATGTCTTTTTATTTCACTGTCAGCTGAGAGACGACAGTAACACGACCAGGAGGCAGACGCAGTACCATGTCAGCCAGGGTGAGTACACACATATACACACACATTTGATGGAATTGTATCTACTTATGATTTGGCTAATTAAAAGAAATTAGGATCCGGAGATACAGTATGACGGAGGGTCATTAATAACTATCAAAACATACTTGCATACAGTGCACTCCCAGTGGGCGGGGCCTATTCGTGCCATGGCCATCACGGTTCCTCTGGTCATCATGTCTGCGTTCGCCACTCTCTTCACTGTCATGTGTCGGAAGAAACAGCAAGGTGAGTGCTGTGAGAGTGAATTATGCTGCATTAATGATGCTCAATTCCTTAAAGTCTAACTCTGCTCTGATCACTTTTTCTTTCTTTTTTTTTTTTTAGAAAACATCTACAGCCAGCTGGATGAGGAGAGCAGTGAATCGTCTAATCAGAGCGCAGCCTTGAACGCAGATCGCCCGTGGCCTCGTCCCAAAGTCTTTATCTGTTACTCTAACAGAGACTGTCCCAAACACACCAGTGTCATCCAGAGCTTTGCCTTCTTCTTGCAGGATTTCTGCAACTGTGAGGTGAGACAGTAGACTGTCAGTGCCAGAGAATTTACAATTACTTTAACATGGAAGAAATAAACAGGATGGTGTCGTGTCAAATGAGTAGTTATAAGTAGTATAGAAAAATACAGTATTTAAACACTCTGATCCTTAGAGATCCTTTGTGGTTCATTATGATGTTTTCTGCTGTGAATTTAACATTCTACCTACTCCTGTTCAGGTTGTGCTCGACCTGTGGGAACATCTGGAGATGTGCAAAGAAGGTCAGATGTCATGGTTAAGCAGACAACTGGACGAAGCCAACTTCATCATCACCGTCTGCTCCAAAGGCCTACGGTACAAAACTATCTCTGATATTTAGATTCAATTACGGTAGTTCCACCAATGTCCACTAGGTGCTGCTAAAGCCCAGCGGGTACTTTTAGGAGTGCCCTGGAAACAAGACAATTGTCCTACTATTAGTATTGGTATTTTTATCTTGCATATCCTAATAGCATTATTGTTTATTTACGTTCTTGTTGTTGGTTAACTCTTCTAATCAAAACGTTTTCTGAAATTCTTTTCTTTTCTCTCCAAGTTGTAACTCCTCCTAAAAGACAACTTCTGCCCCTTTTGTCTCTTCTCCGTTGTTATTTAACTTTTCATATGCTTCTGACTTTCTGCTATGTTGACTGGTGCATGTTTCTTTTCTTTTTTTAGCTACTATGTGGAGAGGAAAAGCCGTAGAGGGAAAACGCCCGTCAGTCGCTGCAGCAGCAGTAGCATCAGCTCTGCCGGCGGTGGATCCAGCAGTGACCTCTTCACCGTGGCTGTGGCTATGATAGCTGAAAAGCTACGTATGGCCAAGCAAAGGGAAGGCGAAGAGACTCAGGCGCTGAACCGATTTTTGACCGTTTACTTTGACTATTCAACAGAAAATGACATTCCTACTATGCTGAGTCTGGCTCCCAGGTAAATGCAGCTTCCCTTTTTATTTTCTTACATGTCGCCCTTTTCTTGCCAGAAAACAAATCTTTCTTTTCTCTCTTTGATTAGGATTAAATTGATGGATCAGCTGCCTCAGCTTTTCATTCGACTCTATTCTGGTCCGAGCAGTTTGGCTGGACGTGAGCAGCCGCCTCTCAACATCTCCAGGAGGAACTACTTTAGGAGTAAATCTGGACGCTCGCTCTACGTCTGCATCTGCAACATGCACCAGTACATCAGCCAGAACCCAGACTGGTTTGAGAAGCAGTTGGCTCCTGCAGCAGGTTCCGCTTCAAAACATTCTCCTCTCCCCTCTGTGCCCGGTCCGACTCCTCCTCCAAAACCTGCCAGTTGCTCCTCCTCCTCACTCCAGCCCGAGCAGAGGTTTGACTCTGGCTTGGTGCTCAATGAAGTGGCGGTGAGGACGCCGTCGTTGGATGATGGGAACGGCATTCCCAAGAGGAATATTGTCCTAATGGCACCAGGCTCTCGTCCCTTTTCCAGCACAAGTTCTGGTCCGTGCCCAAGTCCTAGTCCAGGTCCTAGCCCTTGTTTGGGAACCAGTACTAGTCTGTGTCCCAGTCCGGTGTTGCCACACTGTTCCATGTCAACGTTGGGACCAACCTCAAGGTAAAAGAAGCAGTAATTTAACATTTTATTAATCATGTTTTTTTAATTTGTTATTTGTTCCATTCCTACTTGTTTCACTAAGTTGACAGTAGTTTTAGAACTTGACAGTAGTCTTGGACTTTTTAAATTTCACTCATGCATTCTCCAAAGTTTTTCCTTGGCTTGTCTTGAAAAAGAAATATTTAATAACATGTTGTTATCGCTAGTTTGACAAAAACATTTACATACCTCTTCTTTTTTTTCTTTAGATCAACTTCTGGAGTGTCTGGATTCTCAAATGAAGACACTCTGTGCTCATCATCATCATCATCATCATCCTCGTCCTCTGCTCCAACTGTCCTCACAGACACTTTATGCTCTCTCCAGATAGAGGATGTCCATCTGTCGCCTCCAGACCTCCCACCTCCCCGAGATTCAGGCATTTACGATTCATCTGTTCCTTCGTCAGAGCTTTCCATTCCTTTAATGGAGGGGCTGTCACATGACCAAGCTGACAACTGCTCTGTGGCTGACAGCGAATCCTCTTCTTCGGGTCTCGGTAAGGGGGGCAAACAAGGGGACGACCAAAGATTTGTGTATTTACTGCAGACAATTTCTAGTACATACTTCGTATTCAAATGTATAAACTCTACAGAGCATGGTGTCTCATAAGGAGCCATTTCATGTTGTATAGAAGTACTTAGGGTATTTCAAGCACAGTGTAACTGTCGGCGCCCCATAGGTTTGGTCAGGCCTCGCCGAGCAGCTATTTCGGTGTTCTTGAAGGGGTGGTGACCTCAACAGAGTTCCTGGAAAATACAAATACAAAAGAAAAAATATAGAAGACAAATACAGAAGTTGCAGTGCAGCAACAGTGGAATTTACAAGACAAGTCCAGGGCAATTTGACTGGTTTTGTTTAAAACGAGGTGACAGGACATTTCCCTCAAACACAAGTAAAGACCACAGGTCAAACCTCAGTGTGCATTCAACAGTGACAGCCTAGAAATGTGGGTGCTAAACTACTGTGAACATATCCTCCATTTGAATGAACTTGACAAATGTTTTTGGTCTTATTTGCCTGGCAGGGGATGAGGAGCCGTCTGTTGTCACGTCTCTGCGCTGCAGCACGGCTACGGTTTGTAAAGCTGACCTTCACCACTGCCAGTTGGAGCACAGTGAGGGACTCGCTCATGTGGCATCACTATGAGGACCCAGCCTTGCGGTCAGCCAGCAGTGCTGCAGCCTAATGATGTCATCGCTGGACCTAACCTTCATCATTACCCGAACAGGATGCGGACATAAACAGAACAACTGAAAAGTTGTTGAAGATTTTGGAAACTGTTGAGTTTTTGTCAGTCCTCATCCACAAAAAACCCTCAAAGTCTCATTCAGTAAAGAGTACATTCTGAAGCAATTGATCAACAACCTGTTGTGAACACCGAGTCCACGAGTGTGAAGGAGCTGTTCATGACCAAGCCTGGAGGACCCTAAGGTGCAGCGTCTCTGGATGTTGGACCACATAGACCAAAGACCGCCTCAACACGATGAGTGACTGACTCATGAGTGGACATCTGGTACCACAGCATGACACAGGAACTTTGTACAGGCACTTTCCTGAGGCAGGAGCACAAAGACACGCAAAAATGTTCCAGATCAATAAAACTAACATGCAACAGCTTCAACATGTGTTCAAGCTAATGTGCCTTATTATGAAATGGAGCATTTTTGTTAGAAGGGATTTTTTTTTCTCTTTTTAATAACATTTTTGATTTTACCTTACAGAAAATGTTAAAATATTTAAATGATGACTTATAATAGAAGTGATTACATTTCTGAGCCCCACCAAATAACACATACATCAAGTGTGAAAAAATGTGCTTTCTTTTTTATCACAAACTCAGTGTTTGGTCATTGATGCACACCAAAGTCAAAGTGTTTAAAAGAATATTAAAAACTCAATATGCAAGATATTTCTTATCACATAAGAAAATGACCAAGAAGAAATTAAGTCCCAGAAACTTAAAAAATCACTTTGTTGGTCAATATTAATTTAACCAGAACTGTTGACTTAAATGACTGTTTAAAGTCATTGTTAATATGTTTGGCTTCACTGGAAAGTCCTTCCATTTCATATATTCTGCTTCATTTTTATGCATGTGTTCTGACACTCTGAATGATGGATTGTTTTGTAATCACTTTGTTCTCACAGCAGAAGTTTAGAAAGCAGAGAAGCTGCAGAGCTCAGATTACTGGAAGGGAAGAGTCAGCATTTCCTACCTGTAAATAGTAATTGTATTTTTTTATTGCTTGGAAATGTCTGCTTTGTAACATGTTTGTATAGTTAGCCAGTTTTTTAAAGGAAATGTACTGTTTTATAGTACCTTAATGTAGGAAATAAAAATTTCAGTCTATTGTAAGTTCCACACATCATTTTGTTCAATTAAAGTAGATAAATACGTCACCTCAGATAAATCAAAAAGAGGATTTTTGACTATTGTATGGTCCGTAAATATCTGTTATTTTGGTGCCGAACAATTTTTCAATTTCCTATAATGAAATCCACTTAGTCCGTTCTCACTTTATCACAGTAAACAGCACGTTCGTGTGACGACAACTTCTGTCAATACTAATTACATCGGAACCCTCAGAAACTCGCGCTTAGGTAAAAAGTCTCCAAAATAAAAGCACGGCTCTTCTCACTAGAACTTTTAAACAAGCTTGTACTGAAACAAGTACAGAACGGTAAGTACGTACGCATGTTATTTTATGATTGCGCAACAGTAAATTAAAAGGAAGCGTTGGTGAGTTCAAACGCAGTTATTAAATTATAAATGAAGTCCGTAAAATCTGATCTTTGCTCAGACTGTTTCATTAGCATGGCACCTTGTTCGTGGACTATTTATGTTAACTTGCGTCTAATTAAGTGCGTACGTGTGTATGTAAGTGTGTGCTCGAAATGTATTTTAAAAATGCCAATAAGACAACGTATTAGAATTAAAGCCTTGTCTCGAATGCCAGGTCAGCAAATCAAGTCTACTTGCAATACCGCTAAATTCCAGCAGAGGACACGTTCAGAGCCTCTCAAATACGTTTTAAGACTTTTACTTTGAAGGCCATACACGTTCAGAGCCTCTCAAATTTTACGTTTTAAGACTTTTACTTTGAAGGCTCTACCAGAAACGACTCATGCCCTTATTTTCCACTAGACCGTGCCTTAAGAGTTAGTGAACGTTACAGTCAGCAGAAGCTCGGAATGGGAATTTGCAGAATTGAACTTGTTTCTTATGAAAGACTGGATGTTCGTTCGGCCGAGCAGAGACGAAAGTGAAAGTTAGTTTCTCATTTTTCAGTGTTTTGTTGTTTTTTTTCGTTCTCTGTATCGTTAGGAGAATCCGTTTCACCTCGATGCAGACAGGTGATGGATGTCAGCGGCGTTCAAGGTAAGAACACAATAAATGGGTTTTTAAAGAGAACGTGAAATTGAAAAAAATTAAGTTTATCTTGTAGTGTAAAATGAAGAACAATGTGAAGAATCACACAGGAAATTAAGTCTCCTCGAACTCTAAACTGCACAGAACAGACACTTGTCATACTTGACACGAACATGCTTTGAACATTTGTTCATACAAGATGAAAATGATTTTTTTTATAAATCTGGCAAAGAACAACAAAATAAACAAAAGTGACATTTTATTTTGTTTCTGTGAGAAACACAGTGAGAGAGAGAGAGAGGGAGGTTTGGTTGCAACTTAGTGAGTCACAAGTTGGCCTGGCAGTGGCTTATAGTCTACAAAACAAACACCAACACTCAGGTTTACCCAGCTGCCTTTGTTAGGACACTGCATTCACTTCCATTTATTTCACACCGCCCAATGACTTTTACTGTGTCTCTAACCCCACCATTACTTGTAATGGCGGAGAAGGTTTGGGAAAGAATTTAGAACAATTTCATATTTAAAATATTACAATTATATATATGTATATATATATGTATATATATATATATATATATATATATATAATATATTAAATATGAAATTCTTTCCCACACTTTCTCCGCCATTACAAGCAATATTTTTAGCTCTAGAGACAATAAAATGTGCTTAGTACAGACATGTGTACACCAGCAGTAACTGACTGCCAGAGTAATATTATCCTGGGATGAATGTTCCAAGCAGTATTGCCACCTGCTGTCGTGAAGCTTTTGCTGCTTGATTTACCTGAGTCTTAATAAAAACTACTTCAAAACGTAAATCACCTGCACAGCGCCTGTTCATACTTCTTTGTCCAAACTAACTGTCCTGATTCAATAGCACAAACACAGAACGGAGAAGGGTGGAGTCGTTTTTGTTCAACCGTTTGTGTCAGAAACAGAGACAGTGCCAAAGAGCTGGGTCTACATCAGTGTGAAAGAAAGTGCCCGTCACACCCATAATGGGGAAAACGATGAAAACATACACAAGGCTGACAATTAATCCTCTCATTGAATTGTATGACTAATATAATATTGATATAATAAATGGTATTGCCTCTGTTGCCAGAGAATGAGAACAGAACCAACAACATTCACAGACAAAGAAGGAGGAGAGAGGTGTGGAGCTCAATGCATCATGGGAAGTCTCTTAGCAGTGTGTGCCAAATGTAGCTAATCTAGCTGGAGTTCGGGCAAGTTGAGTCAGCGTGGAGTGTGCATGTGATCAAACTGTTACTTACAGTATAAAGGCATGAGAATGAAACATGTCAAAGTGTCAGTGCAGATGTGTGAGACATCGTCTGTCTGTGGGAGGTCGTCTGTCTGAGAATGTTTTGACCTAAGTGTTTCGGTGCATCTCTAATGTGTCTATAGTGTAATTTAAGGCTGTTGATTATGGGAGGAATGTGGTTCTACTGCTGCTGCTGAGGAACAAAAAAATGTTACTCGGTTCTTTGTTCTGTCTCTGATTCTGACTAGAATATGCTGAACTGCAGGTTACACCAGGTACCTGTGTGTGTGTTTGTGTGTGTGTGTGTGTGTGCAGTGTTACTGTACTTTGTTCTTTTACTTTTTCTTCTCTGTTATGTAACGTACCTTACAGCTCTTATATGAAGGACTTTTTTGTCTGCCAGTGTTGTTTGCAGCGGAGAGGTTATCACTTCAGAGAAAAAGTTAATGTTGTAAAATCAGAACACCGTGTACTTTTCCACACCCTTGCATTTAGGGTTGGGTATCGACAGGTACCTTGTGATATGATAGTTTCAAGATCTTTTGGCCACGTTAATCTCACGAGACAAGGATTCTGCAAAAATCAAAATATTGCAGTAGATTTCCTCCACAATGTCAATGAATTTCACATGAATGACAGTCATTTGTGTGAAATTAGTCAAACAAAGTGCATACTGCACAGTAAATACATTGTATTGTGATATTTTGTTTCTTTCCACATAAATCAGACAGTTGTGGTTGTCGTGGTATTGTGAATGGTGAATGGAGTGGTTCTGTGGTACACTTGGCCTTGGTGGTACCTCCAGCACTATATGGCAGATCCAGTACTGCAGTCATGGTTTTCAATGTGAACTTTCAAACTCTTTTAGAACAGTTTTAAAAACAGAAGCTATCTTAACTCGATCTTAACTCTGTCTAAGTTATCTTAGCTTAAGCTTAAGCTATCTTTTAACAGTGTTTCCTTTTTCGCTCTTTCCTGAACGTCACATCTTTCCTCAGTGGGAAATTATTTCATACAACCTGTTGTGGAGACAAGTCAGCATTTATATGTCAGCAGTCTGACCAGTCACTGAACTGTGTGGGGTTTTTAAAGATTTATTTACCTCCAAACCACATGCACCAAACAGGATTTGACGTGTGTTTTTAAGAGAAACATACAAAAGAAAATACAAAAAAAAATAAATAAATAAATAATAATAATTGTCCTAAAGTGAAGTGAACGGGCAACCTAAAAACAAATCTGAGGAAGAACAGAGACAGAATGAGACAAGGCAGAAGTGGACACAGGTTCAGAAAAACAACAGGACAAAGAGTCACAGACCACAGGAAGTAGATATGAACAAGGAGCACACTTGTGACATGACTTCAAAATAAAAGAGAATGTGAAAAACATGGAGATTTTAAGAGTAAAATAAATTAGAAAATGGATGTATGGATGGATGAAGAGATAATGACAGAATGAATTGATGGCTCAAAAGATGTAATGATCTGATGGATGTTGGATGGGTGAATAGATAATTAAAAGGTGTATGGATGGAGGATTCTTAGATGGATGAGTGATGGGTGGAAGGAGAAGATGATGATGAGTAGATGTCAGACAGAAACCCTCAGTCAGCTCTTGTTGATGTGTGAGTGCAGCATGAAGACACTGCAGAAGCCGCAGCTCTGTAGTTTGTGGAGAGTCAACACTGATGTGAGTGTGTGTAGCTGCAGGACGGTGTCTGTGGGATCAGGTCAACAAACAAAGAACTACTGTCGTGTGCGGTCATGTGTCTGTTGATTCACCACCGCTGAACAACAGACTGATTGGACGTTAGTGACACAGAAACACTCCAGACCATGGGTTAGTCCAACAGAAGTCAGGCTCTGTACAGGACACAAACACTGAGTGTTCTGTTTACGTGTGTGTGTGTGTTTACAGTGGGACTGAGGGAGAGAGAGAGAGAGAGAGATTAAAAACAGATGAGATATAAAAAAAAGTACAAGAGATGAGGGACATAATCAACAGCCTGACGCAAACTCACCTTTGATCGTAATAGTCATCGTTTGTGTGCGTGTGTGTGTTTGGGGTGGGATAATTTGCCTCATTGGAAAGACTGCTGCTACTTATAGGAATGAATTAGTCAGAAATACATTACTCATATTTTAAAAACTATACTTGTGAGTTAAACTCTCTCTCTCTCTCTCTCTCTCTCTCTCTCTTTCTCTCTCTCTCTCTCACACACACACATAGGCCCAAGGCTCTGACATTATACATGTCACTCGAGGTGGGAGCGGATGCGTCTTTAGTCTTATTGACATCCTGCACTGATATGTTTTTCCAGTTTAATTTTTAACCAGTGCAGAGTTTCAGAGGTGGGTACAGAGGCTGTGCTGGGAGGTGATGTCATCAGACCAGCTGTCCAGCATTCCTGTCATGGTGGAGTCATCAAAGAATGAATCAGTGGCTCAACCCTAAGAACAGCTACCTCATTGATTAAAAAAAAAGAAGACAGGAAGTACTTTCAAACTAGGACTCCCAGAGAACAATGCTGTGGGAAGGATTCATTTTGAGAGTCATATTCTGTTATGTAATAAGTACCTAGTAATGAAGATAGATTACTCTCATAAAAACAATAAAGAAATGACAAAATGTACCCTCCAACAATTTTAGGATTTGGCAAAAAAAGTTGTTGTGTTAGTTGTTAAATGTCAATTTTATAAATTATTTAAAAAATATATAACAGTAGCAGTTCATTATTTTTGATGTGTATATTCTGTACATTTATTGGGTATTTATCGTTACAATTCTGCTGTTGTTCTATTAACTCTATTAACTTTCTATTAACTTTTATATGTAAAGTCAGACTAAAACTTCAGTGTGTTCGCAGCACTTTAACTCCATGCAGTGATTTCTGCACATTTGGGATGTCCTTCCTCAGACAATTTATCCTAAGCTGAGGAGACAAGGTAGTGTAGAACCTAGAACGTTCCACAACACATTTAAATGTAGCATTAGAAAAAGAAAATCTTTAATATGAGCCTGTTCTTCATAAAAGGAGTTCAACTTACTGTTTGTGTCTAAGGGTTGATTTTAATGGCACACTTGCACTGACTGGTGAAAACCACTAGATGGAGATGAAGGTTCAAACTCAGTCCCTCCAGGTCTATTAAACTAATGGTTTTTGTTCAATGCACAGCTATTTCAAATACAAAACTATAAACAAAAGATCATAAACCTGCCTTTAAACTTTTAAATCTAAGTTCTAAAACAGCATTTACAGATCATTAAATCTGCCCTCAATAAAATATTCAGTCTGTTGATAATGTGCAATGTATTTGTGGAGTGATGCCTGTAAATCAGGCGATGAAGTCACTGTCATGGTCCCTGCTGAGGAACTGTTTGTTTATTAATCTTCCTTTCCTCTCTGTCTTTCTCTTTTCTTTCTCATTCTTTTCTTTCTCATTCTCATTCTCATTCTCTCCTCTAATGTCTCATTTTCCTTCTTTTCTTCTGCGTGTCCATCTGTCAGGTCGAAGTGGCCGAGGAAAACTTCCTCCTTCCCTCTTCCCTCATAATGGCTGGTTCCTCCGAGGGGTAAGGACACATCTCCTGCATAAAACATCTGATATTTTACTTCATCATAACAACAACAGGAAACAAAAAAAGAAAAGAAAATCAACACATCTGGTGCCTCGTGCATTCATATCATTGGGTTTCACCCATAGAACAGACTAACAGGCATTAAATGAAACAAGTAATGAACCATGTTGTTTTGCAGGTTGGTCAGTAAATTGCATTTAAAAATGTTATTTTTTGCATATTTCTTATCTTTTTCTTTATTGGTGTTAAAGAGAGTTTATGATCTTTATGTGTCAAAGTGTCCACCACTGGTGTCTCACTGTCTCCTGTAGCTCCTATTTATAGACACCTGTTTCCCCCAATGGCTGTCACTTCCTGTTTGTCCAGAGGGGACAGCCTGGACACACACACGCACACACACGCATACATATGCATACAGAGGCATTGTACAGAGTTCCTGTTCTTGAGTGTCTGTTGATCCACTCAAACCGTGACCTGAGGAGCTGCAGGAGGACGACGGACGAAGGCAGCGTAGAGAAGAAGACCAACGAAGTGAGAAGTGAGAAAAACAGAAGAAGAAGATTCTGACACAGGACTCCAGGAGCATCCAGTGGGGAAGCCAGGACAATGGAATAACAGAAGCACAGGAGAGAGGAAACCAAAAATGTGACTGTAAAGGAAGACAACGCAAAGGAGACGAGAGAAACCAGGAGTGAAGAAAGTCAGAGATAAGGACAAGTTGTTCCAGATGATGGAGTTGATTTAAGGAGTAGACGAAAAAGGAAATCCAATGTGACTGTGGGATAAACTCGTGTTTTGGTAGAAGTAGAACAGCAGATGTTTGTAAGGAACATCGTTTATCGTTGGAACTGTGTTTGAGAAGCAGATCTGGTCCTGATGATGGGCTGCTGTCTCTTTGTTTATTATCGGGTGAGTGTGTCCTGAATGAGAATAGAATCTCCCACTTCCTTCATTAATCAGGATGATCAGAGTCAGTGAGTTAATCATTATTCATCATGAGGAACTCCATCTGACACCAGGTCAATGTGTCTTAGTGTTTATGTTGACCTTAGGAACATTAGCCCTACAGCAAAGCTGTAGTTCACGTGTGCTTTAACTACACATTTGCGGTGTTTGCTTTAAACTCTTTGTTTTTAATGTTTTTCATTTTTTTTCTCCTTATTTCTTCACTTTTTCAGAGTCATAGAGTCTTACCTTCCACTGGTTTAACTGAAACTAAAAAGTTAGTAACTGCATTTTACTTTAAAGAAACATAGCTTAAGATATTCCATATGCTTGTTTTGTCAGATAATAACTGTGGAACTAGTGAAGAACCATTACCCCCAAAAAGCTGTAAAAGAAGAAGACTGTAATACATGAATAATAATAATAAATTAGACAAAGTGCTATATAACCTTTTTTCTTTCCCAAAAATATAAAAGGTATAAATAACATGAAGATAATCCTAAAAAAAATCACAGAATTTTTATCACCTCTCTTTGCACGGTTATATAGCTAGCAGACCATATATGGACATGGGGGTGAGAGGAGGGGCAGACGCCTCCTCCTTTTCCTCTGTTGGGTGGATGTAGTGATGAGGAGTTAAAGGTAAAGTCTGCCAGGTTATATAAGGCTGGGCAACAACAACAACTTCTCCACACAATAGTGAACAAACAGCAGACTTCCTGGGATTGTTTTTAATACTCCACTACTCTGATCTCAACATCCTGCTCCTACTCTCTTTACTCTTCTCCTCGGCCCCCTCTTTTCCCAGTCCTTTAACCTCAGTGCCCTTTTTTGATCTCTACCCTCACTTAGTGCAAAGCCCCTCTCTGTTCTTTTACCATCAACTCATTTTACCTTATCAGTTCTTCACCTGATATCCGATATTGTCCATACACTTCATTTACAATTCCGATATTAACCAAGACCGATACAGCAGGGTAGTGGTGGCCCGGTGGTTAAGTGCCGCCTGCTTACTAAGGTGATGGGTTAAAGCCATGTCCCCCCTAGGGGACAGAAGTTTTTTCACTCCCTCCAAAATTGAAATACCATTGAGTGCTGGGTAATATATTTTTATTTATCTGTACAAACCACTGTAAGAGTTGCTGTCACCCGCATTCTGCATACAACCCCCTGATTATCAATATAGATTAATGAGCTGAGTTCAGGTTGTAATGTTGTTGCTCATGAAATTAAATATTGCTTTGTTAATAATTAAAACAAGTATTAATGAGTGGTGTTTGTTGTCATATGTGCATGACAAGTACAACCAGAAGGCGTAGAAAATGATAAAAGCATGTTAGCATTTTAGCCTTTATGCATGACTTTTACATGTCATTTATCTTAGTTCACACAAACGCTCCATCTATTTGTTTCTGACCCGCCCCATCCCTGTCAAATTTTAGGACAATTGTGGCCCACGAGTCAAAAAGTTGATGTCAATGTGATTTGTTCTGATTTGATCTCGTTTCCATTGGTACCTCTCTATTTTTTTCCTTTTGATTCATTTACCAAAATGTCCATTATATTTCATTATGGTCTTTGTAATAAAAACTGACTTTTCAGTTTTTGTTTCGTTTTTTTGAAATGCATAAAGAGGAAGAATATTTTTTGTCATATTCTCCGTCAACAAAATAAGTTTACCTTAAAGATAAGAAAGTCTGTGTCGGAGGAGTCTTGTCGTAGAGCATGCTTCCACGGAATGCAAAATTCTTTCTTTTCTACGTTTGTCCACTGGACACCGGGATATTTTCCGCTGTTTATTTGTGTCATCAGCCATGGTACAAGCAGCTGTTTGGACTGTGACATTTCTGCAAAAAAAAAAAAAAAAGTTTTACTTATATTTTATGTACAACAGTTATTTTGAGCTGCTTTTTAATATCACTCCATAAATTTTAACTTTTGTAGATATTGTGCATTTTTTGTACCTAGTAATTTGCGGCAGCTGGACCATAGAGGGCGCTTCGGCACCACTTCACCTAGTATTTTTAGTTTTTTTTTTTTTAATAAACTATAATCACTTATTTTGAGTATGAGTGTGTTTTAAATGTCCCCCCTAGGGGACAGAAGTTTTTTCACTCCCTCCAAAATTGAAATACCATTGAGTGCTGGGTAATATATTTTTATTTATCTGTACAAACCACTGTAAGAGTTGCTGTCACCCGCATTCTGCATACAACCCCCTGATTATCAATATAGATTAATGAGCTGCAATGCTGCCATCTAGTGACTAGAGGCTTGTTTAGCGTTGATAATGTTCTGTTCATTTGTTATGAATTAACAGTTACAGGTATGGGAGAGGTAGTGAGGAAGAGAGTGCGGAGAGTGTGAGAGGAGGAAAAGGTGTTTTTGGGGAAAGCTGGGTTGAAAGCAATAAAGGTGTTTAGAACGAGTTACTGCAATAGTGTTTCAATAAAAGTTCTTGATGCACTGAGGCATCTGACTGGTCTGTCACCGGGGCTTTTTTTTAGAGCACACATCATTTCGCGAAACCCAGGCATTGCATTATCAGGTTTTCAATATCGAAGGAAAAACCAATAATGAGTCCTACATATATTACATAACTATGCTAATAACAGCCAATATTATCTG
Source organism: Cynoglossus semilaevis (assembly GCF_000523025.1). Classification (NCBI taxonomy): domain Eukaryota; kingdom Metazoa; phylum Chordata; class Actinopteri; order Pleuronectiformes; family Cynoglossidae; genus Cynoglossus; species Cynoglossus semilaevis. Next base: position 17,636,076 of record NC_024317.1, read on the forward strand.
TCAGCCGATATTATAGGACATCCCTAGTTGCGATGTCCAAATATTTTATGTCATATCTGTGGAAACTAATTTTATCTGAGTCATCTCTCAATACTTATAATACAGTAGAATAAACATAAAATGCAGTCCCATGAACTCCTGTTGTTGTGTTTTGTGTGTTGTAGAAAAAAAGGAAGCAGGCCAGCAAAGATGCTGACTCCCTCAGTCTCTGCAGCCTGGACATTAATGTAAGTCAAATCTTTACTTTCTCTAAATGTTGCTATTGATTTGGAAAGTTTGACCTTTTGTAATTATTGTACATGGTTCATAATGGTGGGTTTAAATGGTTTAAATGCACAAAAAATGACTTGCCATAAGTATAAATGTGAGTGGGAATGGTTGTTTATGTGTCCCAGTGGTGGACAGGAGAACTGTCCATGGTGTACCCTTTCCTCACCAAAATGATTGCTGGGATTGGCTGTTCATTTGACCCCGCCCTCTGTGACCCTGGAAAGGACAGTAAAAGTAGAGAATAGATGAATAAACCAGTGACCATTTAAAAAGAAAAGGTCAGAGAAGATAGTGTTTTTATTCTAATGAAACTTACTTTAAAAGGAAAAGCTAGAACTTATGTTATCAGTCGCGTTTGTCGCTGATAACTTGACAAATTGACCATCCATATGTTGTTTGTTTCCAAACAGGTTTAAGTCCCGTATCTGACCATAAATTGTTGTAGACCCTGTGGGGTCATCAGCCCTCGTGTTCGACCACCTTTCCTCTGTGTGTGTGTGTGTGTGTGTGTGTGTGTGTGCGCGCGTCTGTATTTTTAGCCGTCTGCCAGCAGCCCGTTCCTTCCTGGGCGTTTCCTCCTCTACTCAGTCTTACACAGGATGTCCACCCTGTTCAATACACTCCAGTGTGACAAACAAATCATCAGTTCAGTGTTGGTTCAAACCAGCTCTGGTAGACAAAGGACGCCCCATTGTTTCTCTACTGCTGGTCACTGACTCATATACAGTCACATTGTGCTCTGACTGAAAAACCAGGACCTGCAGACCACCTTATCTGATGTAAGGGACGTTTATATTTTCTTTTATAAAAACCAGTACCTTTAACAGTAGAGTTTTATATATAGGAACAGAGATTAATAATAAAATATATATATATATATTTTATCATCTCACTTGCCAAATTCTGTATAGCAATAACATTGTAATATTCAGCCTTTATGCCATTATTGCTTACATTTGTATACAAAATCCATTAGAACTCAAAATGAAGACAGAAATAAACAACACTGTCATTCAGTCATAACTCAATTTTTATGGACACTGTTCAGATTCATACAGATTCATGTCTGCTCTATAAACACACGAGCGCTTAAGCTGCCCCTCTGCTCGCGATGGTGATGGGTTAAAAGCAGAGGTCACATTTGGTTGTGTGTGCTGCGTCACAATGACAAATAATTCACTTTTAGAAAAGTCCAAGGACAAGGACGTTGTAAACCCTGTTAATTTATAAAAACGACACGTTAGCTTGAGAAACTGCTGAGTGGCTATAGATGTAACAAACTATTAATTATATATAATGGCTAAATAATTCTTACAGTTGTTCTGAACAGTCAACATATTCACTCTGATGGTTTCTACTGGGCACCAGTGAGAAGTTATTGATAATTTCAGCAGCTAATTAAAAACAGTCGAAGTCCTCTAGGTCACATGGTTAATTACAAGTCATTGATTTGAACTTGTGAACACAGAACAGCACAACTGTTCTAAATTGGCTGGGAGAAAAACAATTTTGAAAACAAATATCACCAGTTTTCTTTTTTGAGGGGGGTATCAATTGTATATTTTTTTACACCTTAAGTAAATCTGGAGACAAACATAAAACATATACTACGTACAGTACTGTATATTTCATGTTTCCCAGTCAGTGTAAAATGGGGTCAGATTTGATTCTTTTCTGGGATCAGCTGTTATTTCAGGGCATCCACAGTCTCCTATCATCAAACAATGGCCTGACTCATTCTGAGGGTGAGCTACTGTCAGCTCGTAATGAGGTGTTTAATGTCCCCCGGTCGGAGGATTATCTTTTAAAAATGACACACAGAAGCTGCTCAGACAAAAGAGCTCTACTTTATGACAGTGATCTCACTTTACAAGTTCTTGTTCTTTGTTCCCCAGAAAAGACAGTATGCTAACTCAGAACAATTCCCTGCCTCAGTGTTGACAGTGACCACACAAACATATATTGTTATATATATATATATAGTGCTTTCAAAAGACAAAGAAATAACATCGAACATTTTGTTTGTTGAACATTGAATTAAATTAATAAATAAAAGTTGTACAACTGGAACCACTTGATTCATTAGTTGTCTGGAAATTCTGTGATAATTTGCAAAAAAAAAATCTTAGTGAAGTTTCACAGTCAGTATCTGCTCCTGGGTTATCATTATAATTGTTTTAATCCTTGAATTTAGACTTTAAGTTAAATGTATTTGGCATTTTATGTCTAACAGTAACCACCATAATCTAATTGTTATTATACAGAACTTAAATCATCAACCAAGTTTCAGCTCTTGAGAAATGTTCTGTGGCTGAACACAATAATGGTCCAAACCAAGGACGCAGCTCTGTCCGCCTGCAGGCCACTTGCCTTGATTAATGAGAGGCTGAGCAGAAAAGTCCCATCAGGCCAAGCAGCTCCAGTACCACATGCTGTGCACAGTGCTGTGTGACATTGAAGAATTTAAATTTGTTTATAAAATGCTGGACAGATACAGTGGATTTTTATGCACTTTAAAATTCCAGATTTAAAGAGTACTGCAATTTGAGGTGCAAAATGAGTTTACGAGTTACCACTTTTACAAACATAAAGGTACTTTTTAATGTGATGGCATCAATGGTGTGTTATGCAGGCTCTTGGGACTGGAGTCAGTGATGCAGTAACTTAATCTCAGTAAAGAAATCAATTACAATAAGGGGGCAATAGGGAGTGCCAAATTATTATCTCACCTAGGGCACCAAAATGTTATTGAATTTAAGTGATACTGCAGACTCAAAGTACTACGGTGAATGCGATAAGACGGGAATTCTATCTACACGATGCCCATCGTGAGCCTGCACTGCTCCTGCCACCCACTGTCTTAAACACAGTCAGCATTAATGAATGCATTAACCCAATATTGATGCGATAACCTGACCAGCCCTAAAATTTAATACTTATTAAAAATAACAATATTTATTAAAAACATGGAGCACAGACATGTATAGTTATATTGTGTTCTTTTCTGTCGTCGCATTGTTGTAAAGACAACACCCTGGACTGTCTTCAACCTTGGTCTTCATTGAAACAATGCCCACATGACAAAGGTCTGCCCCGGGCTTCGTCTGTGGTGTCGACTGTGGCGTGTTTCTGTCTTTGGGAAACTCACATTGTTTCCACTGAGATAAACTTCTAATTTCAACCACTGAAGAAGATGCTATTGTGTCAGTAGGCAACCCCACCCTAGAAGGACAATGTCTGATGGTTTTATACGGAACTGCTTTTTACTTTAGAGATCTTTCCTAGTAACAGTGTGGGAAGTGAGTTCAGTGCAAACAACCATCACCCAGGCTTCCTCATTGATGATGTTTAGTTTTTAGATCTTAATCAAACATACATAAAACAAATAGAAGATTCTTTCTAGATATATATATTTGCAACGAGCAGAAAGGATGTAAAGTGAGTGAGCCAATAAGTGAGTCACAGGGAGAGAGAGAGAGAAAGAGAGAGGGTGTGAGAGAGAGAGAGAGAGAGAGAGAGTCAGTAAAGAAATGACCTTCACAAGAGAATTCTAAAAACAAGTCAGACAGAGGAACGGGATTCAGAACTTCGTACAGTCTAAACTGCAGGTTTTTGGACCACATTTTTACCAGACTCTTTTATCTTGGACCACCAGGAAGGAGCTGATCCACATGGACTGTTTAGAAGTCAGTGGAGGTGCTGAACTGGATCTGGGTTATTCGTTCCTTTGTCCAGTAGCAGGGTCTGAGCTGTAACTGATAATAACAGCATAGTGATGAAATGATTCTCTTATTATTGCCAGATATTGCCTTTTGATGCTTAACACCTAGTGAGTTATTCGTTCCTTTGTCCAGTAGCAGGGTCTGAGCTGTAACTGATAATAACAGCATAGTGATGAAATGATTCTCTTTGCTAACGGACTACTTGCCTTTTGATGCTTAACACCTAGTGAAGAAACAATAGAAACTGCTTCTGTTTTTTCTCAATTATTAAGAACGGTTATCAGCACCAGTCAGGTATCTGACCACATTCTCAACATCACCTTCTCTGAATGGATGAAAATGACTGAAACCTCTCACAGTCTCCTCTTGGATTTTATTTTTCTTTCACTGCATTTTCTTAAAATACAACAGTACTCAGCTGGATTGCAGTTTTTTTAAATAAATATATGTCTGGATCCTCACTTGTACTGGACATGGTTGGACATGTGCTGGCCTGAGCTTTTCTGGCTGCTGTTAGAACAGTTAAGGTCTGGATGTTCTGTTGAGTTCTGCAAAGAGAAGAGCAGCATGGGCAAACAGGTGGAGGTAAGAATTTATCAGTCATTGGTTTATAGATGAAGTGGTTAAGCTGTGGTTCACTTATTAATATTTCAAAAATACGTAAATAAAGTGAATGGAATCAAATTATTTACTAATATAAATTAAATTGTGTGCTTCCACAAAACAAGGTTTAAATTAAATAAAAAATATGTTTTAAAAACCATCACTCCTGAACCGTCTGTCCTTCGGCTCAGGTTACTCTCTATTTGTACTGTAGTATTTGTGTGTCATCAGCGTATTGAAGAGAAAACTCAGGGACCTCATTAATGCACATTTTTAAGGTAATTTTTAACTTTTGTCTCATCAGCAGTGAAAAACAAAATGTAAAAAAAATGGGGCACACAGGGTGGTATTATTGATCAGCTGGTTTCTAAGTTTAGGCTCAAAGAACATTTTGCAGTGCAGTGTGTCAGCTGATTGTGGGCTGCAAGGCAGATGGGAGATTCATTGTGTGTGTGTGTGTGTTTGTGTGTGATCTGATCCTGTGGTTGAAGCTAGGATAGAGTTGGAGTTAGGCAGTATGTTCAGGTTTTTGATTCATTTTTGGGAAGGAAGTACACACAAGGTCCACATGTCAACTTTTTTTTATATAATTTTATTTTTAGTTTGATTTTATAATTAACATTTATATAATAAAACTCATTTCCTAACCTTAGTTATTGCCATTTTATGACTAACCCTAATCTTAACCCAACTATATTTGAAATCCTTATATTTTGGCCTCATGAATCAGATGTTAATTATCACAACCAGGTTTTGTTCTTTGTTATGACTAATGCTTGTATTAAAAAAAATTCAGTGACATGCCGGACATTGTGCTGAATAGGTAACAAATGCAAACACACATGCGGACGCACACACACACGCGCTCAAAAACAGGATGTTGTTTGTTTGCGGACGCGCACACACACGCGCTCAAAAACAGGATGTGGAGCCATTGTCTGGACTTCAGTCCACACGCTCTTGTATTTGTAAGTGATTTGGTTTGAATATGTTATTCTCTCTCAGGAGCCCAGCACTAAGCGCAGTAAACCAGTATCTCGGGTGGCATCACTGGCCAGTCTGCTGCCTCCTGTCAAAACCACCCCACTGAAGAGGATTGGCCTGACACTGCAGGTAAGTCACGGGACTGCACTATGGACACAAACCTCCGATTTGTCCAAGGAAACAGACACAGAGAGAGACGTTTGTGCTGAAGTTGATGTTTTATGTGACATTAAAATCAAACTTCATTAAACTCAAACTATATGTGAGCTGTATTACAAATGATGCCACCAACCATTTTGTTTCTGATTCAAGCTCGTGTGAGTCAGTGGTTTTTTCCATTTTATATGAACTCAGATTTCTATTTATGAATGTGAAAGAATAGATTTTTAAGACGATGTGTGGTGTTTTTTATTATCATTTTAGAAGGAATAAGAACGATTTGAAATACATTTTTATTAGTATTTTTTAAAATCAATTAATTAGACATTTCAGGGGACCCCATTTAAATTCAAGGTGTCCTCATGTGGGGCCGAGACCCCAGGGCTGAAAAACACTGATGTAAGCTAATAACACACGAGGTGTAGTGAGTGACTTAAGTGCTCCAACAAGTCTAATCTAAATGTCTCCTTCAACTAAAACAAGGATTTTGTGTCTTTATTTTTTGATTCATTTGAACTCTGTGTTTTCTTCATCTGGACAGCGATCTATAAGCCTTCGTAATGGCAGTCAGATCAAGAAAACCTCTCCGCCTCCACCGCCTCCGTCTGCGACGATGAAGGTGCGGACCATCGCAGTGACAAATCCGTCCTCTTCCACAGTGACACCTAGAAATTCTATGACAGCAGCGCCAAGTGCCAAGCGCAGGGACAGCAAACTTTGGAGCGAGACATTCGATGTTCATCTGGGAGCGACTCAACCTCTGAGCCCAAAAGAGATAAAACGACAAGAGGTAGGAAGAATGAAACACAATGCACCTGTTGGACTCACAGTTGTCACAAATTGACTTTTAATAATATCTGAATTGGAGTTTCAGCCTAAATTCCTCCCTCTCCTCTTTTAGGCTATCTTTGAGTTGGCTCAGGGTGAACAGGACTTAGTGGAGGATCTGCGGTTGGCTAAGAAGGTGAAAACTGCTTTAGTCTTTTACCTGATGGACTCCTTTTCACTGTTAATATTTACAAATAAAATGACATTCGTTTGTGTTTGCTTGTGTGCTGAAGGCTTACCGTGACCCAATGTTGAAGCTGTCAATCATGACTGAGCAAGAGCTGAACCAGATCTTTGGTAACCTGGACTCGCTGATACCTCTGCATGAAGGTGTGTCAGAGCTTCTCCACTTAAATCATTTGCTTAAGACAGTGTTTTTTCAACCTAGGGTCGCTACCCCAAGTGGGTTGCCTGGAATTCAAATGGGGTCACCTGAAATGTCTAGTAATTGATAAGAAAAAATGACCTAATAGTGCAGGTACATCACAGGCCTGCAATATGGACACCAAACTCAAACTAAATAAATAATTATTAAAAAATTATCTGCTACTCTGGTACTACTTCGACTATATCGATATTGAATCATTAAGATCAAGGGTGTCATACTCAAATTCACAGTGGGCCTAAATTAAAAACTGGGAGGAAGTTGTGGGCCAAACTTAATATTAACCTTAACCTTAATATGTATTAAAATTGACTGGAAATGTGCATGTTTTCCCTTCTCTCCAGATATGTAATGTAGATTTGACCTGCATGCCTGAGTTTGACCCCTGGGATTTAGATCAATATTAAATTAATTTGAATCACTTGTGAGAATATCACAATCAATTTGTGATATTCTCAACAATACCCAGCCCTAAAGTACAGCATGTCTCTCTAAGGAAGTCTCCTAAATAATAGTTTAGGAACCAGGATTCTAATGCAACCTCTCTGGTCTGATTGGTGTCTTCATGTTCTCTTCAGACCTGCTGAGTCGCCTCAGAGACGCCAGAAAACCCGATGGTTCCACAGAACATGTTGGACACATCCTGACTGACTGGGTCAGTGTTTTTTTTTAACTTTAACATATATTGGTGATCATGAGACCGTGTCTCCTACTCTCTCATGCAACAACTTCATTTCTTTCCTCTGCAGCTGCCATGTCTCTCCTCCTACACTCCTTACTGTAGCAACCAAGTGAAGGCCAAGTCCTTGCTGGACCAGAAGAAGCAGGATCGACGAGTCCAGGACTTTTTGCAGCGCTGCCTCCAGTCACCCTTCAGTAGGAAGTTGGACCTTTGGAATTTCCTGGACATTCCTCGTAGCCGACTGGTAAAATACCCACTGCTGCTCAGGGAGATCCTGAAGCACACACCCAACGACCACCCAGATCGGCAGCACCTGGAGGAGGCGGTAAGAACCTTTTTCTATGTTTTAATGACCAAAACTAGCAGATCCAGTTGAGTAAAAAAATATTTTTCAAAAATGACAAAATCTTGTATATTTTGTGTAATGTCTAAATTATTTGTATTTTAGCTTAAGCTCCTACCTCACCATGTTGGTAAATATGATGTATTCTGTTTGCAGATGCAAATGGTTCAGAATGTGGTTGCGGACATCAACCGGTGTACAGGTGAGTCGGAGTGCCAGTACTACAAAGACCGTCTGCTGTACACGGAGGACGGGTGGAAAGATGAACTGATTGACCGGTCCAAGACACTGAGCTGCCACGGAGAGCTGAAGAACAACAGAGGACTGGTCAGTGGATTTAGGACACCACTGTTGTCTATTGAAGGTTCAGTATGTGAGATGGCAGGAGGGTTGACCTAATGCCGGTTCACTAACGTCTCATTTCCTTCTCCATTCTTGTGTCTCTGTCCAGAAGCTCCATGTCTTTCTGTTCCAGGACGTCCTGGTCATCACCAGGTCTTTGGCACTCAATGACCAGCCAGTCAGCTATCAGCTCTGCCGCCAGCCCATTCCCATCCGTCTACTGGACCTGGAGGACCTGTCAGACGGGGAGATGAGAGTGGGCGGCTCCATCAGAGGAGCTTTCAGCAACACAGAGCGCAGTTAGTGCCACACACACACATACACAGCATAAAAAAACCAAGCCTGACTCAGAATTGGAAGAAATTCACTTTGAACAGCAAAACTTAATTTATAATGCTTAAAAAACAGTTTTCCCACAAATCCTTTTTTAATCCTTTTTTTCTTATTAGTCCCTATGTAATGTGGGTGAATTAAAGTGAAGTGCACATCCATTGTTAAGGATTGTACAACATGATTGGATATTTCTCACCTCATTTACCAATATTCCTATCAGATCATGTTAGAAAACTTAACAGTGGACATGTACTGCTGTCTTATTAAAGTAAAATGTTTTTTTAGTTTGTAGCCTTAGCCTTTTTTGCCAATAAGATATAACTGATTCAGTAATTTGAGCTGAATCTGACTCATGTCACTCCTGTCACTCTGCGTTTCACAGCCAAGAACTTCTTCAGGGTGTCATATCGTACTGCAGCTCAGCTTCAGAACCACTATTTCCAGGCCAGTGACGCCTTCAACAAACAGCAGTGGATCAACTGTATCAGACAAGCAAAGGAGGCCGCAGCTCTGACTGGAGACCAGTCCCCAATTACAGGACAATGTCTGGAGACAAAACCAGAGGGACAAGTAGGGCCACTCGACAGGACAACACAGATTTTGCCATCTGTTTCGAGGGATGCTAATGGAAAAGGCACATGTGGGGAGCTGGAGACAGGGCCTGGCTTGGAAGGAGAAAACCATGTCAATGGATTTAGAGATCAAAGTTCAGACAAAGAGGCCAGAGAAGATCGTACAACAACTAGGACGGTCGGGGACATGGAGACACATGATTGTAGCACAGAGCTTGAATTAGATGGTGAGGTGAAGATGGTTGATGACCCCAGCCCAACAATCACTGAAGACAACATAGGTAAGATGGAGACAGGGCTGGAACCCTGCCATGAGATGTTGGGGGAGGAGGTGACCACCAGAGAAGACCAGAAGATGGATGAAGAGGAGAGGATCAGTGACATCGACAGTGATGGTTCCTCCATGCTTCCGTGTGCTGCTTCTACCACTCAGAAGGAGAAACAAGTCCATGAGGAGGTGCAAAGTGACATGAAGGAAGAAGAAGAAGAGCAGGAAGACGTCATGGACGTCACCGAGGTTGACACAGTGACGGGCGAGGAGCTGGTCCTCAGGTGCTGAGAGAGAATAATCAGAGCAGGCAAGAAAAATAAAACACCAAGGGACGCAAGGCAAGGCAAGAAAAATAAAACACCAAGGGACTGACAACAAATATGAAACGACCACATAAGACACATTTAGTTGCAAAAAAAACCTGCTGAGCTCCTTCTATTCTACAATTGATGCTTCCTCGTTTGCAGTTGGATGGCGATGTCCATATTAAGGGAACCACTTTAGGAACTGTGTTACAAAGACGGTGTGTAGTCTCCAATGACTCCAGTGGAAGCTGTAAAAATGACTGGAAGTCAGTTGTCCTCCAGTAATATACATCAATCACAGGAGATTGTTTTTTTTCTTCCTCAGGTGGTTTTATGTCTCTTAAACATGTCTCTCAGATGAACACAAATAGCACATAAAAAAACAACTTTGTGTCTCTTCAACATGTCAGTCGCCATGTGGGAAAAATCAAACCAAAATGCAGGAATTTCAATACAAAGGTGGACACTTGAATATTTTTGATACACTTGATGACATGTATTTATGGTTTCACTGCCTCTTCATATATTGTGATATGTAGCATTTACTGTTCACTGCCCCTGGCTGTCACAGGGTTTGGCCCTTGAAAGACAATAAACGACAATAAACACAGTATATAATGCAAAATGTTTCCAGGGTGAAAGACAACCAGCAACATATGGCCAAACAGATACAACAAACTGATATGATGGTGCATATATTTTTGTATTACCTTTTAATTTCTTTTTAAAACTTCAACACATTCTGCAGCTACAAAAAAAATCTACAAAAAGGAATTTCATGTCCCTTATGTAGAAGTTTGGATTGTATTATATATTTGATACAAGGAAATGGTTCTAAATCTATGGATCTTTAAAACTTCTAGAACAAAATCAAGCAGGAATTTTCATTCAATTTTTATGACATGTTTTAAATCAAATGCATTATGTTAACACTAGTTGTTGTCTTTTTTTTACATTGTTCTGTGAAGCCACTGCAGGGATTCAGTCACGGCACTCCAGACAGGAAGTTGATGCACTGTACAGAATGTACTATATGAAATGAATGTATAGTCTGTCTCTCGAAGACTGTATAAACAAAGATATTTTTCTATTTTGAAAGATTCTTGCTATGTTTGGATCTGGGTCACAGCCCAGTTGAACGTTTTGGCTCTCCTTTGTTCGTGAACACGACACCAATTGAAGGATTTTTTTTTATCCCCGTAGTCACAGCACCAAAATTGAAGAAATCAGCTCGTAGGTAGTCCCAGGCAAGGAACAGCCGGTAGATGGCCGATTCATTCAATAACAAAACGCCAAACCCACACAGGTCCAATGGTAGAGCAAAATAAGACGAGGCATTGAAGGAAACCTCATACAACAGAGATTTCCAGACCGTTGCTAGTAGCAAATTCAAAGACTAACTTCTTCTGAGAATAACTTCTATGGTTTGCACTTTTATACCTGTCTGGGGGGAGTGGAGGTTAGGCCTCTTGTGGCCAATTATATTATTGTTATTGTCCTGGTAATTGATCATGGTTGTCCCTGCGGCCACCACTATGTGGCGCTGCTGCTCCATGATTCGATGATTTGTAGTTTTATGAACCTTTTGTCGCGGACCGGGGTGTTATCACAACAGTATACAAACAGTATATATATGTATATACACACAAGGTCTAAACTATTGGTTATAATTGTCTTGATGTCATCCATGAACTCAATAAAATGGTTATCTCTGACAAATGTCTTTGCTTGTGTTTAAATTCACAGAATTTCTAAATAAAAAGAGAGAGTAAATTGTAGGGTAATTCCCAAAAATGTGGTTATTCAGTTAAATTCCATTGTCAAATTACACATTTGACGCTGTTGTCATGTAGATGATAAGACAAGAACATAAGTGCATTTAAAAAATTACTGAAATACTGAGATCTGAAACTTTAAAAGTTTTAACCTGTTAATGTTAAGGTTACTCGCCACATCAGTTTTGTGCTGAAAATCCGAAGTACTAGGGATGTTAGTTTAGAGTCTAAACTAACGGACAACCGGTGAGTTTAAACTGGGCCGCTCGACAACTCTTACTGTATTTTAAAAAGGGTAACGTTGCAATGACAAACTGACGCCAGAAGAGTGCAGTAAATCCACTACAAGGCTTTATTCACATTGTTGAAAACCTCAACGAAGAAGACGAAGACTCCAGGAAAACATGGTTGTTCTGTGTTGCTTCGATCCTGACCACTATTACGTTATCCGAAGGTAACAACGGTGTCACTCCGGGGCTGTAGCTGACGAACGGCGACGGAGTGACGGTTAAGAAGAGAGAGCCGTCGCTTCGAGATAGGTTCTAACCATGGACAACAATGGGAGTAGGAGGGCGGCAGCTCGCCCAAGGGTGTCTTACCCGGGTACTGGTGCTAACGTTAGCCCGCAAGATGGCGAGGTAATCGAGATACATTCTCCTAAGGAAAATCAAACTGGTGCAGACAGAATGAGCGTTGCTGGCGGGATCATGAACCGTAGGAACTCGGCACCGCAGCTGGTCCACATGAGGCATATGCCGAAGGAGCCGAACAAGTTCCACATACCGAGAAAGACTAAAGTGAAGATGGGTGAGTGGTCGGCAAATGCTCGGAATTTCAGAAAAATATGTAAACAGTTAATAGTTTGAACACGTTTTTTGCTTGCAAGTACTATATACTTCAACAAAATGTTTTTTTTTTTAAATGATTTGATACCTGCGTGGCATTTGTTGTCGGACAGCTAAGCATCCATAACAGATATAAAAGGTGTCAAGTGAAACTACACTACTGTTGTATGTTTACTTTGGTGCGATAAGTTTCATGAACATTTATCACATTCTTTTACTTATAAATGTGACTACTCGATTTGTCCCAATTATCACAAATTGTGACAGTAACGTCTACAGTGGCGTGACTGATATCATTTGATTTCAGGCAAATCAGTGTCACCGTTATTATTAGTATTCACGGTGATAATATTTGCATCCGAATATTTGTAAAATATAGAAACACAAATACAGATACACGCTATAAGTCAATGTGGAAGTTGGATAGGATATTGTTTCAAGCGTTCATCTGAAACAGTACTGTACTTTGCTAAATTGACTTAAAAACACTTCAGAGACAAAATATTTATTGTTTAAACCAATGCACTTTGTGACGTGATGCCTGCATTATTTCTAAAAAAGCTTGGCTTGAACTGAGTGTCCAACTCCCATGAGATCAGAACCAAAGAAGAGGTGTAGTTTGTGTGTCTTCTGAGAACCTGGCACAGCAGACACAAAAGGCTGCATACGATAATTGGTTGATTAACAGCTGTGGTCCCTGGATGCCAAAACCATCTGTTTCATTGTAATAATAACCTGTAGATGGAAAATTATAAATGATGTGACTCAGAAACACTTAACGCTTAACACTTACCATATTAATATAATATTACTGTAGTATTTATATTGCTTTTGATAGAATAGAAGAGAATAGCCCCTAGTTGATGCTTCATTCTCATTCAAATACTTAAAAAAAAACAGTGTGCACTCAATAAAGGTTTGGGAACTGAGGACACTAACTGTTGAAGCTTTGTAGGTGGAATTCTTTCCCATTCTTGCTTGATGTACAGCTGCAGTTGTTCAACAGTCCGGGGTCTCCGTTGTTGTATTTTACACTTCATAATGCGCCACACATTTTCAATGGGAGACAGGTCTGGACTGCAGGCAGGCCAGTCTAGAACCCGCACTCTTTTACTATGAAGCCGCGCTGTTGTAACAGGTGCAGAATGTAGCTTAGCATTGTCTTGCTGAAATAAGCAGGGGTGTCTATCAAAAAGACGATGCTTGGATGATGCTTGGATGGCAACATGTGTTGCTCCAAAACCTGTATGTACCTTTCAGCAGTAATGGTGCCTTCACAGATGTGTAAGCTACCCATGCCATGGGCACTAACACACCCCCATACCATCACAGATGCTGGCTTTTGAACTTTACACATTGATGTCGGTTTTTGATACAGTGCCGCTTGAGGGATTGTCAAGATTTGTGAAAACATTTATTTAACCTTTGCAACATATTCATTATATTACATTTCCATATCAATTTATACTATTATTGAATGCTGTTGTTATGTCGTACTAAATGGAAAAGTGCCGAAGCACGGTGTGTGGTACAGATAGCACTGCCCGTCACACTTGGAGAAAGGTCACAGAACCAGTCTGAACTAGTTTCTTTGCCTTAATAAGGCGATCAAAAGAATACCAAGAGGAAAATATTTGAACTGCATGTCTTTGGTCTTACCTGACTAACTGAACAGAGTGGTTCAGCGTATGCACACGGCTCCTATTGTTGGAGAATCTTTGTTTGTTTGTATTAACTCTGACCAATCAGCGCCCAGAAGAGGTGTGTGAACACCTTATGGCAGAGTAATGCAGGGAAGGCACTGACTGTTAATGTTTTACCAACAAACTGTATGAAGGCTTTGTGCACTAAGAAGTTCAGTGCTGTTCTAAGTAAGTAACCATTGTCCTGCACTCCTTGCTGCAAGGAAAACTTTACAACTTGAGATCTCGTATTTGACTCTTTGTGTGTTAGGAAGCAAGGGTAACAACCAGGGGCGTTTCGTACAATACTAGATACTATCTAACAGAGAACGTTTCCTGACAGGGATCGAAGGTCAAGGGCAGTCAATGTTGGTTTTTGGCCTTGCTGCAGTGATTTCCCCAGATTCTCTGAACCTTTTGATTATATTATGGACTGTAGTCGATGAAATTCCGATTAAACTGTTTGACTATTTGCTCACGCAGTTGTTAACAAAGTGGTGAACCTCGCCCCATCCTTGCTTGTGAATGGATGAGAATTTATACCCAATCATGGCACACACCTGTTCCCAAATAGGTGTTTGATGAGCATTTGTCAGGAAACTTTCTCTGGTAGATAGAATTGCAAAATATGCTGTTAGTTCACACCCTAGTTTCCTAACACACTAAGAGTTTAAATTTAAGAATCAAATATGAGATCTCAAAGTTTTATAGTTTTACTTGCAGCAAGCAGTGCAGGTCAATGGTTACATTCAGAACTGCACTGAGGAACACCTTAAAGCCTATATACAGTTTTTACACACAGTCTAAAATGGGCAGCACCTTCTGCAGTTAATCAAGTAAGATAAGGTGTATTTATATAAGGAATACTTTGTAGATATAGATATTGTTCTATATCGTAGAGTGTCAAACTTTTTTTCTGTTACACAGTTTGTAGAAAAGTGACATGTGTGGTTCAAAGTGTACTCTGTCCCCCATATATTTTGTTGTCTGTCTTCCAGCTCCCATACAATACGTCTCCTGTGAATCCAGAGAGTTTGAAGACATGATGAACATCCTGAACTCTGGTTACTTTGACCCGGGATCTGCCGGCTCCTTCTCTTACTCCAAACCTCGGCTTGTTCACAGTGAGCTGCTAGAGAAAGAGGTGAGAGCAGCATCTACATGGAATGATGATGTGCATGAGAATTACAATAGTCAACATTGTGTTTCTCTCTGGTTTATATAAAAAATGTTCTTGACTCACGATCATCAGTTGTCTACACTATATTCAGCTTTTTTCAACCTTTTTTGTTTGTGTACTTTTTTTAAGTAATGAGTTTGATTAGAAATAAAATTCCCTGTAACTCATTTCTAGGGTTTGGCTTGTAATTAAATGACGACATTACAGTTTTAATACAGGCAGTGGTGGCTTAGTGTTTAAGGAAGCATGGCACCGTCCCCACACACTGCTCCCTGGGCGCTTAAAGCTGCCCACTGTTCACTTTGGTGATGGGTTAAGAGGTCACAACACAACAGAGGTCACATTTGGTTGCATGCAGTGGTGTGTGGTGACTTCCTTCCTTTAAATTTAAGCCAAACTTGCTCTTTTTTCAATGCCCTCTGCTGTCGACAACATATGAAAGACAATGATTTTTACAGACAGAGTGTGTGTCCAGTCCAGCCGCTGATGCATTAGTGGTGTGTTCTGTGTGTTTCAGTTTGTAGAGAAGAGAAAAGAGATGAAGGCTGATGGCAGGACAGACAAAGAGATGGAGGAGAGTTACTGCTTCCTCTTGACTGAGACTGCCATGGTGAGGGTTATTTTATCTGATAAGACACAGGACCCTGGGACTACTTTGTAGTCTGTAGTATCCATACAAATGGTAAAGATGTATTGCACTGTTGTTGTACTGTGCTGAAAATACACAGGAGCCAGATTATTATTATCATTTATTTCCCAGATTTTTATTTTTAGTTTCAGTTAGTCAAACCTTTTGTGTACATTATTCTCTGTCAAATTTCACAGTTAATACAATTAATAACATTAAACATTTATACTTTATATACTTCATTTATACTTTTTACAATTATATATAGTTACAAAAACCAGATTCAGTAGTGCCAGCTCAGATGTTTATATATGCTGCATTTTATTTTAACTGCATTTATATTTATGAGAGTGAAATAACACAGTTGTTTTAGATTGTGTGTGTGGTGTTTTTAATCATCATTGTTCATTTGTTGTATCAATTACTACACAATGTTCTATGCTGGTGTGACCTCATTTATATTTTTGTAACCCTTCTAACTGTAGCTCTCTCAACTTTGTGAGAATGGGCTGTATGTGAGTCAGAGCTGGATCACAGTACTTGGAAACCCCAATAAAGGTAATAGTGGACTGATATTTTTTCACACAAATAAACAGAATTAAGTTGTTTCACATGAATTTAAATTTTTTTTTGTGAATCTTTCTGAAGGAGTGTATCTATCCAGATACTCTGACCTGCTGCAGGTGAACCCGTTGACCCCAGGGGCCACAGGGGAGATCGTTGTCTTCAAAGTGTTAAAGGTAAATGTGATGGTGATGTGTATATATATGTGTACATATACGTATGTATGTATGCAAATGTATAGAGGGATATACAGTATATATGTATAGAGAGAGAGAGAGGCGTATTTCATACATAGTGTTTATATTCATACATATATTTAAACATGTAAATGTGTAATATGATTATAATGTGGACATAATTTAATGAATGAAAATTGATCTGGTTCTGGGGCTGTGGTGGCTTAGAGGTTAAGGAACCACACTTGGGTTTGGAAGGTTTCAGGTTCGAGTCCACCAGCTGCCAAGTTACCACTGAGGTGCTCTGAGCATGGCACCGTCCCCACACACTGCTCACTTCACTTTCACTTCTGATTTTTGTGAAATCTTGCGTCATGACAACGGTGACAAATGAACATGTTTGAGCCCCCTCTGTTTTCTGTTTTTGGTTCCAGGGGAAGGTGAAAAGCATCTATGAAAATGTTAAAAACCTCTTAGACCCTACACCTCGCTTTGACAGCCACATATTCAAGAATGCCAGCAATGTGACGTCGCTCACCTCATACCGGGCCTTTGAGTTCACACAGGTAACAACTGCACTCACCTGGTCTCTGATGAGTCATTATATACACGGTGGTTGTTTGCTCTGGACTTGTTTGATAATAAACTCCAGACCTTCAGATTTTGTCCTTGTGTTGTTTATTTCAGCAATATTTCTATGAGTATTCCTTCGATGAATTACGAGAGCGGCCTCGTCAAGTTTGTCCATATGCTGTGGTCTCCTTTCAGTTTAGAGAGAAAGACAGAATTCTTCCCAGGTATGAACATTGGAATTTCAAATACTGCACAGTATTTCTCTTAATTTCTTAGAACAAAACATGTGATGTGATGGTTTATATTATTTTTTCTTACCTTAAACCGGACAATAAGTGTGGAGAAAGTGGAGAAAAGTAAAGGTGAGCCCTGGTCTCCTTATAACTGACTTAAACTATGATGAAAATAATGTTAAGTTCATTTCAATTCTTTAAATTCATGGTATAAAAACTTTGTATTGTTATTCTTTTTTTTTTTCATTAATTTAGAGCGAGCTGAGTTCACTGTGTGGAGCGGAGATTTAGTCAAGGGCGAGCGTGTTCTCTGTCAGATCTCCCTTCGCTCCTTCTCTCCTCCTTTCCTGCCTCACAGACTGTGAGTAGTGACCTGTCTGCACCAACAATTTCAGCAAAGTGTCTTAGAACCTTATGATGCCATAATCCATGTCTCTTTGTCTTCAGCGTGAAAAAAGATGGCTCTGTTGCACAGTAATATTTGTAGAGTTTTAAGGAATTACAAGTTCAGAAATTATAAACCTGTGCCTTCAGAATATGTAGTTCCAAATAAGAGATGTTTTTCTGATCAGGATTGTGCTCTGTTTCAGCTTTCCTTCATATTTTATTCAAATATTTTGTCCTCAGACCAGAAAGACTGGAAATTGGTTGTGTGATGAGGATAGATCAAGCAGTCAAGATCCTCTCCCCTGACATTTTCTCCCATAACCTCTACAACGGAAACCAAGAAGGTAAAGTCGGGGAAAGGAAGGGCTAATGAAGTATTTCACTTGTCACTTGAACTTAGTTAGTACTTACTTACTTAGAGAATTTTTAAAAGATTACTTTTAACCTGAATTTGCATATGCAGTCACATATCACAGCCTCGTTTATGACTTGAAATGTTTTGCCTGTACATTGTATGATTTCCTGTTAAATAAATGCACAGGAATGCTAAACTACAGATTTCTCTGATTTCACAGTTGCAAAAGGCAGTCACTGCTGCAGGCTTCTGGAGGTGATCGACCAAGGTCGTTCAACAGGCATTATATCAAAGCTGCTGCATGAAATGGAGATAAAGAAAGTGGTAGGTAGTGTTCACGCTAACATTACAAATCTCTGAAATGAGGTGGTTTGGCCCATGGGCCTTGATTTTGACAGATGTGAGATAAACTGTTTATCAGAGAATGAGAAGAAAATGATCTGTTGTCTTCACAGGTTTTTGTGACTCCTCTCTCAGAGCGAGGGTTTCTCTTTCTGCTCTCCAGTGTTCAGATGGCCACACCTGCTGGTATGTCGTGGGACTGAAAAGATGAAGTGATGACTAATGTGGTTGATTATTCAAAATCATACAGTTGTTTACATCTTCATGATTTTAGCACTAAAGATAGGAATTAGCAAAAAATGTGATGTGTATTTTTTTTTCTCACCCCAGAGCGAGGACAGAGCTGGAAGAGGTGTCTCCAGGCCTTGTTTGTCTTTCCAGAGACCAGAGATTTGGTCAAATCAAGTGAGTACAGTACAGTACAACAATATTACGGTAGGCTTAATGGTTTTAAACCTGCATATATAACAACAGTCCTGTATGTCAGTAATGCATCTTCAACATTACAATTAAAAAATCCTATTTCAACATTAATTGCAGTTTTGTTGTTTTCAAAGCTTCACATTCATTCGATGCCTCAGACGTTGTGATGCCACAGCTGAACCACTTTGTTCCAGCGTTGCATCACGCGCTCGTCAAAGCCCGGGCCAACCCATCTGCAAACCTCTCTGCCGGTGTGGAATGTCAAGCTAGAGATTACCTCAGTGGCTTGAAAGATGGCAAGGTAGAGCACAGAAATACCTTTGACTGCAAGTATAAGTTGCAAACCCAGCCAAAGGATGAAAAAAAGTGCGACTTATAGTCCGGAAAATACAGCATGTAAAAATGTTATATTTCACTGGTGCTTGTTCATCTAAAGGTTTTATCTTTTTTTAAAGCATGAAAGTGTTTTTATGGCTCTCATACAATTACAATTTTTATTCTTGATTGATTGGGTGAAAACAAAGAGATTTTAAAAAGTCACTGTAATGCCAGTAAAATGTGTTTCTCTGTCTTTATTGTCCAGGTCAGGCAGTACCCCATGGAGCAGTATGACTCCAAACATGATGAGCAAAGTAAGGT
>NC_024317.1:17655722-17671896 GCF_000523025.1 Cynoglossus semilaevis
TGTTCTTACCTGACCAACCCGGCCATGTACCTGCTGTCAGCGGCCAGGGCCAGGCAGGTGGTAGAGACGCACTGTGGCCCAGAGGAGAAGCTGCTGGTCCGACCCGGAAAGAGTTGCATAGGCCAAGGAGAGACAGCAGAGGAGGAGGAGGTGACAGGCACAACAGGAGATGGAGAGATGAACTCTAAAAAGGTGAGAACATGTACGAAGGTCTTTGTTATGGGTGTGTTCCTTTTGTGGGTGGGTGCAAGGAAAATTACTGCAGTATATATATGCTAAGCTAAAATATGTGTTTGTTCCCCCAGATTCAGCAGCTTTTAGACCTGGTTTTAACTTGTAAAAGAAATGCAGAGAACGAGGTGAAGAGAGAAGAAAGACTAGATGGGCTCAAAACACTGGGGAGAAAGAGGAAGCTGGAGCAACGGGCAGCAGCGAGGGCAATTAAATTCCTGAAGGCAGCTCATGGACCTGCAGGCCACCACAAAATTCCAGGTAATGGAATAAGGTGGCGAAGATTCAGTTAATGACCAAATTAGAAGCCAATAGAATTCAATAAGCAACACTTTTTATTGCCCTGCTTTACATCATTACACATACTGAGAGAACATTGATTTTCTTCTATCGCATGAGTGGCTCATTTTTTAGCATGCTTTCTTCTTCCTGTTTCTGGCTGCCAGTTGAGGACAGACTGTCCACCACTCCTTACTCTCTTCAGTCTGTGATTGGCTCTCTGGGTTTAAGGGAAGGCGATTTAAGGGAACGTGGATCTGAGCCGGCTGTCAAACTTCTCCACTTGCTGACAGGTGACTGCAATTTCTAAAAATAGTGACTTTTTGGAGCATTTTTCAAAATCTCTAAATATTCTTTTTTTTTTTTTGTCTAAATCTAAAGGCCTGAGTCAGGATGCCTCCAGACTGACCAGTAAAGAGGAGGATCAGAGGGAATCCTGTCCATTTGGTAGGTTGGCCACAAAGTTGGGCCTTCCTGCGAACTGTGACATTGACCTGAGGAAACAGGAGGAGCTGGAGGTACATTTATTAAACCATTAGGAGAAGGATATCTGAAAACACTGATTAACACAGATGCTGTGGCATTTTTCTAATTTAATTATTTCTTCATTAAATATATTGATTATACATCTGGTGTGTTTTGTGTGTGTGTTTAGGAGCAAACAGCAGACAGTGTAAGCAGTTTAGAGGGATTCAGCCCGGGCTCACACAGTGGGGAGATGAATCTGCACAGAGCAGCAGGCGGGAGAGAAAAGAAGGGAGCAGGTGAATACGAAGAAGATGAAGAAGAGTGGGAAATCCCCTGGGTCCTTATTCCCATCACAGGTTTGTTTGTCTGACTGTGTTGTTATAACGTGCAACACTAGGTTCAATTTTGGTACAGAATTTCTAACAATGTTCTGATAACATTCTGGGCTGATGTCATGTTCGTCACAGCAGATAATCATTCTGTAGCTTTACTGATGATCACAAATGTCACTGTAACCATAAAACAATGGGGAAAATGTTTCCTCTGAACTCCGTCTGCAGGTCTGGGTTCAAGGCAATACCCTCAAAAAGACAGAATCCTCCCTCAGGACCCTCGCTTCCAGCGCCTCAGGGTGGAAACAAACATCACCATGACAACCAAACCCCACAGGAAGAGCCCCGCCCAATCTCCTGTGCCCAGCCCCCTTGATTCGCCCTTACAGGGTTCATTCCCAGATACGAAACCTTCTGTCTCCTCCTCTCATTTCCCGTCACCTGACTCTAGCCCTCCTCTTCACCCCTCCCAGTGTCTATCTCCAGAGCCCAGTCCTCCCCTTTCTCCATCTCAGTGCCCTTCACCCGAGCCGAGTCCATCGGCCTCACCCACTCGTTGTCCATCTCCACGGCTTATTCCTCCTCCTTTTTCCACCTCCTCCACATTCCAGCTCAGACCTCCTTCATCCCCGTCCAAGTGCCACTCCCCAGAGCCCATGGAGCACAACCACCTAATCACAATTAACAGCAGTTACAATGAGGAGTTTCCACCTCCCACATCCTCTGGAGAGTTTACAGGTAACCGTAGACAAGTGGTCTTGGATTAAAGAAACAATGGCTGTTCAGTTTGTACATTGTAATGACAAACATTCTGTCCTTCTTGGCTCTGGGGCTCAAACGTAAAAATTGAAAATAGCTGCTCAGTGGAGGGAATTTGGAGGGAATCATAAAACAGATTCTTTTAAATTATTCATTATAAGTTTCACCTAACTGGAATTCATGTCTTGCTTTTTCTGTGTTTTCTTATGTTTAGCTTTTTCATGTTGTCCATTTGTTTTGAAGGTACAGCCAAAGACAAACAAGAGGAACCTCAGGAAAAAGACACAGTCGATACGGAGCCATCCTTTCTCAAATCCGTCCAATCATCTGTTATTCACGCTGCACAGAAGAAGCCAAGCTCCTTATCCACCCTCTCTGTTCAGGACAAGCCATACCCACAAAGGGAAAAGATAAATGCAAACAAAAATCAGCAGGTGATGAACAAGCAAAAGGAAACAGCTGCTGTGGGCCATAAAACGGGTAAAGACAAGGAGGTGCACTTCAGAGCTGAGGTGACCAACAAAGAGGAAACCAAGGGAGAAGAAGGGAAACATGTTGCTGGCTCTACATATTCTCAGTCTGCACAGCCTCACAGAGACATCGACAGCATCGTGGATAGAAATATTGACAACTTCTTCTCTGAAATGCAGCTGCTGCTGCAGGAGGAGAGTATTCCCTGCAGCTTCTCGCAGACTCCACACACAGCTTCTCACGCAGAGGCCTCTATACCTCAGCACACACTGTCTCCACACTGCCTGACCACTTCATTCTCACATTACATATCCGTACACCACGACTGTCCTACAGTCCAGGACTACGTCAGTTCCCTAAAGGACGGCATTAAAAGCATGATGACAGATTTTGGTGGTAACGTGACACATGACCCTGCCCACACTGAGGCTGACACAGTGTTAGCCAGCAGAGTCAGTGCTTATGTTTCCAGCATCCGAGCAGCGAACATTAATACAGAGAGATGTGATGATTCTTCTGCTCCAGGCACGTCTGCTCCCTCCACAGGAGGTCAAATGTGGCGATCGGATCTAATGAAAAATCAGCAGCCTGATGTAAACAGCAGGCAGTCTCCAACTGATCTCACTGTAACTGTCCCTACCTTTCTGTCCGACAAGCCCCGTGACATCCATCACCTCCGTCCTCCGTCCGGTAATTTCCCAAGTCGGACCTTAGAGCTCAGCGGAACATTCGCTCAGAATGTCAGACAAACAGCGGGCAATATTTTCATCAAGACCCTCGACTGTACAGTGCCACACACTGAGGTCCCGGTGTCAAGCTTTGTCCCCAAGACCTCAGCAGAACCTTCTGATCCCGACTCTGTCTCTGCCTCTGAGGCCATGGCCCCACAACCCACAAAACTGAATTCACTGATCAACACTCTGGAGCCAGAGGTGTTTAGCAGTTTGATAAAGATCATCAAAGATGTCAAAAAGAACTCCCTGCAGTTCTACATACATAGCACCGAGCCCGTGGACCAGGTCTTTGTGGATGTGAAGGTAACTTCAAATTTAATTTACACTACAGTACAGAAATATTTGTTACTTTGAGGAATAAAAAAATGTCGATACATTTTTTTGTTTTGTTTTGCAGCAATACTTGTTGAAACAGGGTAATGTGGAACAGACTCCTGTGGCCTTTCTGAACCAAGAAAAATCAAACAGCAGGCTAATGGTCATCATTAAGAACAAAGATATTGCTGAGCACATACACAGGGTAAAGTAGCTTTTTTCTCTACTTGTTCTTCAGAATTTTCCTTGAATCTAAATAGTGTAGCATGGAAAAGGATCGTTTTTCTATGCTTTTTTTTTTAACGAAAGTTGCGGTTTGTGTACACTTCAGATCCCCAACCTGGTTTCCCTAAAGCGACGCTCCTCTGTTCTGTTTGTGGGAATCGACTCTCTGGATGACATCAAGAACAACAGCTACAACGAGATCTTTGTGTCCGGCGGCTGCATCATTTCAGACGAGTTGATATTTGATCCAGATGTCGTCAGTGAGGGTAAGTTTGACCAAAGTAATCAGCTCCAGTTGTGTCAAGTTAAAAGACACAACTGTCTCTTTTTGAAAAGTGAGTGATTAATAAGAGGTGGATCTTCAGGTCAACTGGCCGAACTGCTGAAGCTCCTAGAACAACAAAACTCACTGGAGAGTGTTTGGAAATGGAAGATTCACTGCAAAACCCACAAGAAATTAAAAGAGTTGGCCAGGTAACAAATTTGTCCACACATGATGATGGCACCTCCCACAGGAAATTGCACTGACGTTCCTGTCTTTCTTGTTTTAATGATCCCAGGATCCGAAAAGAAGCAGCAAATGTGTTGGAGCTTCTGTCTGTCTACCAGAAACAGCAGATTGTTGAGTTCCTTCCATATCATCACTGTGACATGGCAGACCACCAGTCACCTGACTTGGACTGTGTCATCGAGCTCCAAGCTCGTTATACACAGTACCGACACACCATCTTCTTGACTGGTATGCAGCAGATCTAAGCTCATGTCAACATCGGCGACACATCATTTCGTGAGTGTCAAACCTATTTGAACGGCTGTGTTTGTTCTCCTCAGAACGTTGTCTTAATAACTCCCCAAACTATATCAGTGGTGGCATCATCGTGGCTGGTGTTGAAGAAACCCTGCACAATTTCAGCAGACTGGTGGGTTACCATAACATCAAGGACAGGCAACCAGTGTTGGACACCCTGTTGACATCCAAAGGTAAGTTGAGTCAAAATGTTGTGATTAGAAAGTAAGTATAGGCAAGAAGATGGTGTAAAACTACGGCAGTGAATTGTTATGGTAATACATGCAGACCATCCATAGCTGTTGACCTGTGGGTTCATACGAGCCCGATATACAGACCCTTTCCAAAACATTAGAATATCATTGAAAAGTTTATTTATTTCCATAATTCTATTCAAAAAGTTAAACTTTCATAGATTATAGATTCAGGGCCCACATCCTTGATGCTGGTTTGGTGGCAGTTCCAGAGGTTCTTGGTCAGATCTACGAGTCCCTGACAAACAACTTAAGACGTCAGTTCACGAGCTCTGACCAGCTACGCAAACGTTGTCCACTTCTGATTGGATGTACTTGTCCTTCTTGGGATCTGACTCCATTTCTGCTGCTGGGGCCCCCGTCCTGAAACTCAACAGTTACTGTTACTGTAGGGAGTTGTTTTGTTCCCCAGCTGCCAGGCTGTTCTGCCCTGTCTTTAACAACAGGAAAGATACTATTATTTTTTTGCCATGCTACATTTGTCACACAATCACCCAGTCAGTTCAACTCTTTGTCACACAAATGCTCAGTAGTTTTCCATTCTTGAAGCTTCACTTTTATGATACAATACTTTCACTACTAGTTAATCATAAGGCACGAAGATTTTCTCTAACATCTACTTAAACTACTTATTTTTAACATAGAAATGTGAGCGCTGTTAATCAATTGTATTTCATTTTTGTTTAGCAGACGCTTGTGGAGTCAAGGTACCTCCATTCTATACATGTTTATATGGGGATGGTGGGGGAAGGGCAGATAGGAAAATGTTTGGAATCAGAAGCTGTGTTCAGAAACAGTGTTTCCAGTTTATCCACATTACTAGTGGACTTTTTTGTAACAAAAGAGTTTGTAGTGATGACACACTTCCTGTATGTATGATGTCTTTGCACATAAAAACAATCAGCCGTTAGTTGGTTTTAAAGTAATCTTGGAGTATTAGGAAAGTACAAGTTTTATTTTCTTGTAATCTTATGTCTTTAATGTTTCCATGTGTTTGTGTACATTATGATCCCTGAATGATTCATGGATATCCTGTTCACTTTTTCATCTGCATTGTTACCTCCATGTGTAATATTTTGTGCCGTAGTTCTGGTGTCATTTGTTATATAAGTGTATCAAGGCTCTGAGCGCCGTCTGAATTCACAAGATCAGAAGTTTTAATTCTTGCAGAAAAAAACAGTCACACTGTGATTAAAATGCTGCTGAGATTCTTGTGCAGCAGCATGGGTGGAGGTTTGGCTGCCAGCTGTTATGAACATATTCTTTTAACAGAGGTTGGTCTGTGTTTACCAGACCTCTAAAATAAGATTACAGAATGTTTCCTTCTCCTTTTTAGCGCACTGCTTCTCATGCATACAACAATAGTTTTAAGATGAGTCATTCTAAGACAGTAGCATCATTTCTATTTCATCATTCATTTGTATAAATGGGTCCGAAACTCCTCCTGCTGCAGCTCCTAGAGAACATGCATCAACATCTCTGTCAATCCCTCTCTTCTGTCTCGTCCTATAGCTTTTTCTTTCTTGGAGACACATCTCTGTTGACATCTCTGTTGACATGTTTGTCCTCAGGTCTCGACAGCCAGCTGAGTCCCAGTGACCCTGGGTTGGGCTCTGAATGTTCGCCCTCTATTTTCCCAGAACACAAACACCTTCTTGCCTCAGTTGAGAAACACCAACATCTTTTCCTGCAGCCTGGCTTTGGCTTCCTATCACAACCTCATCCCTCTGACCAGCTCGTCCCAGACGCCTCCTGTAAGGACGTCATGCCTCAGCCGTCAGACACGGACTTCGAGGTTCTGAGTCTGGCCATCTCACAGTTACGGGCCGAGCGTCAGGCTCGATTACAACAACAGCAGCAGCAGTTGGACTCAAAGCTAGAGTTAAAAATGGACTTTCCACAAAGCCCGACAACCAATCCAGTTAGCAGAGGCAGCAGTCACTCTAATACTCCACCTCAAAGTCGAGGAGTTCCCACTAAGTCGGCCCAGGGTACACGTAGCAGGAAGGCTGTTGCTGCTACTCTGGATTTTATCCACTCAGCGCTGCAGGAGGAACTACAGGAAAAGGAGGAGGAGGAGGTCAGAGTGAAGTCTACGGAGGGACAGCAAAGGGAGAAAAAAAGCACTGACGGTCGGGGAGACTCAGGAGACGGTCCCTTGGTGAGAGGAACGTTGTCAGAAGAAAATCAAAGTCCCAGTCAATGCAACACATCTACCTCTTCATTCAGTAAGAACAAAACTGCAGTGACAACAACACGGGACAGAAACCTGACAAATGCAGAGACAATAAAAACAGTTCAAGTCCAGGATTTATGTCCTAGTGCAGCCACCTGTAGTACCGTCTCCTGCCCTACAGGAGTCGACAAAGCAAGGTTAGTAAAAACAAACGTGTATTTATTTGTATATATTTGTATGTATGTACATTATTTAAAGAAAGCTTTTAAACGTTTTGGTAAAAGATGTCAGGATTGAATCATAGGAGAGACAGTTTTGTGAATACATCTCTATACAAAGAACATTGTTACTTGCAGTATTATGAAAATTATACATGTATATTTTGTGAATTGTGAAAGATCACGCTCTGCTCTGATTTATCATCATTTATTCCCTTTGTAGAGACACCCGGTCAGAACAAGAACAGCCAAAAAGAGAAGCACAAGCCCAATCTGGACCTGTTGAAAATGTCAGTGGGAGTGCCACGGCACCAACCAGTCAGGACGACAAACCAATACCAGTTATTTCCCAGTCACAATGGAGCCATAAGACGCAGCAGAATCTGCAGGCAAAGCAGTGGCAGTCCTATCCACAACACCATCAACCTTTACTTCACCGTCGTCAGCAGGAGCAGCAGTGGAGCAGCAGCTACATACCCCCCCATCTCCTGTCACATTACTCTGGCCAGCCTCTCGCTGTAGCTCCCATGCTGAGGCCACTTACTGCACTGGGCAGGACAAGGGGCCATGTAGGACCCACGCCCGTGTGGGCCGGTGGCCTTAGGTCTGCAGGTGCCACTAACTTAACCTGGGGGTTCCCTCAGACTGTCTCGGGGATGTACCACAATCCTACAGCTCAGGGCAGCAACGTGTACAGAGGAGGGCAGAGAGGAGGCTTTAATGGGATGTAGGTTAAACCACATGGGTGAACTGCTCCAGAAAATGACTTTTTCTTCAAGTCCACTGATGCATCTTATGTCAAATAATGAAATAAATTGACATGCCCTCCAGTGGACACTTTAGTCTTCTTGTAAAAAAATATATATAAAGATATTTTTGTTCTAAATGTTCGTTTGGTTACCCTGAGAATTGTTTGTGTTGTTGTATGTAGTGATTCTAACAGTGGTTTTAAATTAAAAATCATTTTATGTTGTTTTTTTTACATCAGAAATTTGTTTTATATTAAACTTTGCTGTATAATCCAATCCTGGCTACAGTGTTTTTTCCAAATACACTGCATCATGCTGTGCTGTGGAAAAATATTTTGTTTATTGTTGATCATGATGAGATTTGTTGTGGTGAGACAATTAAAATTAAAACCGCGGCAAAGTAGTTTGGAATCGCTGATCTAGACTCTGGAAATAAAACTCACCAAACTTATCCTTAACTATATTTTTTAAATTTTTTAAATTGATTTTATTTTTTTAGTAAACATTTACACAAAAGCAGTTTTATTCAAAGTGTCCAATTATTATTGACATTCATTTATTACATGCAAAATAAATAACGGTAAGATGAACAGAAACCGTACTTCATGCACTAGGCTCCTGGACCTGCAGGAAGCTTTAGGAAACAAACCCAGATTTTAGAGAAGAAGCGTCTCCCAGTAAGTGCATTGAAACCAAAATTAAAATGTAATTGAAAATAAAATTCCACAGACTTCATACAATCAGTTTAACACCCCATCTTCCTGAAACTACCAGCTCCACTTCCTGCCAGCTAAAGTGGTTTCTTAAAGTGGTTAATCCAGACTAGTTTTTCACTTAAACCATTCACTGTGTGACAGAACACCAGTCCACTGTAAGTGTGTGCAAAAACAAAAACTATCAGATCCCATTAATGCTTTGCATTAACTTGGGACACTGTTACACACCAAAGTCACATGTCACCCATTTCCGTCAGTGGGTTAGACATGGGGTCTGCAGGTCCTACTGATGGCGACTACGGCTTCTTAAACATAGGGTTCAGATCTGTCTCCAACTCCCTCTGCTTCTGTAACAAACCCTGGGAACAAAAGAACCTTTACATTACAATGACATCAGAACTGTCCAGAAATTATTCACCATAAACGTTGAGATTTCAAAGCTCTCATGCCAAAAATTCTAGAAACTTCTTAAGATACATAAAATATCTCGCTTATTCTTTATTTAAAATGTACTGCTCTTTGCCCTCTGGCCATAAATGACACTTTTTGAATATGATTTTGTTGTAACAGTAGTGTTCGCTAAGAGTCGGGTCAGAATGTGCCGAGTGTGTCCTGGGAGGACAGCTCCTGTTGTTACCTTCCGCAGCTGAGCCAGGCCTCTCAGGATCTCCTGCTGTCGCTGCGTGTGCGTTTTACAAAGCTGCCGCTCCGAGTCTGGGTGTGAGGAGGCGGGAGGAGACTCTGACCTCAGAGGAGGAGGAAGGGGGAGAGGAGCGTCTGAAAGAAGGACATGTTATGAAGATATGTGAGTCGCCGGGGCATTAACGGCTTCTGTTTTTTCCATGTCTGACAATAATCTGATAATAAGTTGAAGTCGACGAGTCATTTTAGTCATTGTCTTATAATGTCTGCATATGTATTTTAAAAAACACAAATGTAAATGTTGATTTTTGTCTGACCTGTGTCAGTGTGTGTCTGTGGTGACAGGTTGGCATCAGCCTCAAGAGGGTCCAGCGTGACTTCATCCGTTCTAATGAAGGGAACAAACTCTTGGACCAGAGGAGGAAGAGGATCCGCAGCCTGTTGTCTCTGCAGTCGGTGCCTGATGGAAGAAGAGCGCCCCCAGGTGGGCATAACATCAAGACAGAAGAGTGAGTTTAAAACCATGCCGTGTCACCATAGATTCTATTTAACACCTGTTGATTAAGAGCACATTCTAAGTCACATTGGCTATAGAGATAGTAAAGTATTTTCTCCAATAGAAATTACATGAAGTACAAACCTTTCACTGCTGCTGTCTGAAGAAGAGTTCTGTCTATTCTCAATCTGAAAAGAAGAGAAAAATGTGAGTGTCGCTTTTGCTGAGCATCAAACATCTCCTACATGACAAGGTATTTTCTTACCTTACTGTTGGGTCCTTTTCTGGCCTGCGTGCTGCTGGAGCACAGACGAGGGTGGTTGTGCTGAGGAGCAGGAGCGGCAGGAGGCTCCGTTCTGGCCGTACATGTCCTCTCCTGCAGGGCTTTGAGCTCAGCCTGACGCTTCAGTCGACTGTCCAGTCTGTTCCTCTGCAGAGTGGCTGGGTAACGTTCGGAGGCAGGAACAAAACGACGGCTGGGCCTGGAGAACAGAATCAGGGTTAACCCACAAATCCGCAGGTATCCGTCTGGTACTTACTCCAAACTGTTGTGCTCCTACTTTTGTGTGTTCCACTCAGGCCGCTTCTTGTCCTTCTTGCTCCTGTCCGTTCTTGCAAACTGTTCGTATGGGTCCCCTCCTCCTGGCTGACAGATGTTCTCCTTGCCCATCTTCAGGGCTGCGTTCTTACCGTTTGTTGGAGCAGCGTGTGACTGGAGCTGTGCAGAGACCTTAGCAGTGTGACCGCTTTCTTCTCTGATCCCAGAAAAAGCAGCTGCATCTATACAGGAAAAAAAACATGACACAGATTCATGTACACAGATGTCACAGCAGCTACAAGATCATACAGAAAATATTTAGTTAGGTTAAAAAAAACCCAATATATCTGTTTTATTATTTACAGTAGTTGGAGTTACCTGTCTGTACTGCAGTGTCTTTGTACGGAGGGTCTGAACTTCTCACATCCTCCTCCAAATGCTGTCTCTCTCGCATCACTGTTGAACACATGCACATTTAGTTAAATGTCTTCCATTTTTCCCTAATTTTTTTTACCATCATTTCCTCTTTTTCTGCCCTTAGTCTGGTTTAATGTAATGTTATTGCTGTAGGATAATATGTCATAAACTCAGTTCCATTGAGGAGACAGCAAAGACTGTTGAAACTCTACAAACACAAGAAAGTCCTTTTGTCTGTTTTTCCCTTGTTCTCTGTGTTTATTGGCTTTGTATTTGTTATTCTACATTACATCCCTACTGACCAGTGGACTCCAAGGTCTCCTGCACTCTGTCATCACTCTGGTTACCTCCTGACTGATCTGCCAACTGACTCTGTTCCTCCTGGGGGGAAAAAAACAGACTGTGCTTACAATAGATTATAGAAAATAGTTTTATCCTTCAGTTGATGGTGCTGTGAGTACACACAATTACAAAGTGTGTGCACAAGCTGCTGTGTTACCTTCTGGCTTTCTCTTGTCGTGTCCAGCTCATACTGTCTCCGTAGCATCTCCCTCTCCAGTGCTATCCTCCTCGCTTCCTCTTCCTCCTCCTGCCTCCTCCTCGCCAGCTCTTGCTCCTTCTGCCGCCTGCGCTCTTCCACCTGGGCTTCAATCACTCGCTGGAAGGTACAGTTAAATCTTCAGAGGAGCCAAACAACATGTGAAACATGCCTGTTTTGTCAACAATATGTTTGCTCTGCTCCTCTTTACCTGCTGCTCCAGCTGTTTCTGCCTCCTCCTCTCTCGTTCTTCTATCTGTGCAGGGTCCAGCAGAGCCGTCATGGTCCGCAAGTAGCTAAAAAAACAAACAAACAAACAAAGTGTGCTTAATAAGAACTACTGAAATCAGTTCACACCTGTTCAACTGGCTCTTCATCACTCCCATCCCTACACTCCCTACATCCTCCTCATCTGCCCATTGATCTCAGGTTAGATGCATCCCTCCTACCTGGCTCTGCTTGGGTATTTGCTAGTCATATCTACACTGACGTCTGCAACGCTCTCAGCTCCACAGCTGCTTGTGGCCTCCCAGACCAAGGAAAGGCTGGATGAAGGCTCCCACTCTCCTCGCTCTGACATGCAGGAAGGAGCGAGAGGTGGAGCGGACAGAGCGGACGGAGCTGTGGAGTGGAGGGGAGGCCTCCTCTGCAGTGAGTCAAAGTGAGTGTTCCAGAGATCAGAGTCTTCTGCCTGAGGAGACACAATGACAGTTCCTGGTGGTTTGAACTCCTCACCACTGGTCCTGGTTTTAGTTTCAGTCTGGACTGGACTTCACTGCACCTGACTCTGGAGCACTTTTTCTCGTCTCCTACGTTCAGCTGTTTCCTCCCTCTGCCGATCCAGCTCTTCCAGCCAGCGTCTCCTCTGCTCTTCTCTCCTCTCAGTGCTCAGCACTTCCTCCACAGGCGTAATGTCCTACGATGTCAACACAGTTCAGGAGTTTTGGAAGCAAATTTGGAAATGAAGGTACACAAAACACTTTCACACTATGATCTACATTGGTACATTTGTGAGTGTCATCTTGAAAAGGTACATGTTTGTGTTGACCAGGGCAAATACAGGAAAACTATTAGTGGCTTTAATGATGATGGAGAGAGAATATACTGTACATATGATATGTTAAAGTATCATTTTCCCTATCATGTCACATCATCACACACACACACAGAGCTCCCGCCTCCTTCATTAACACTCTATACACACCCCCTCCTCTGTGGATCCAAACTACCCTGCACATCCCACCTACTCACACTAGAGATCACCAAGGTGATAAAACTGTCAATGATATGAGAAAGGTGTCTCAGGACACTCCCTCTGATGGTTCATGAGTTTAAGGTTTTTACCCCGAGTTTGAGGCTGGATCTGATGGCTGCAGGCGGCTCTCTTTGGTTCAGGGAGCTGTGAGACGATAACACACTCCTTGGGTTCTCGTCAAACTAAAACACAAACACATACAGTTACACTACGTCCAAATCATCTACCCTAAAATGAAGGTTGTTGTCTTGATTCAGCTGCCGTAAAACAGTGACTAATAAAATTAATTAATATTATATTTTAGTTGTACATGATTAAACTTTGTTTGTGTACAAGGTACACCTTTACTGTATATTTAAAACAATGAATCTGCATTCAAATATAATTTCCTTCCTGTTGTAATCATGACCACGGTCACAGCCATCTGTTTACTACAGCACCAAAAAGATCAACAAAAAAGAAAAAAGTTTAAAAGTCTGTGTCATACTTGCGATCTGTCTGGAGCTGAACGTTTCTGTTGCTGTTTTAGCGCCACCTGTTCATCTGACAAACACACAAAGGCAAAAAAAAACCCCATCAACGTCATGTGGTAAATGTATGAAATGTATCAGTGCACTGTATGTGGCAGAAATAAAGAAAATATTAAAATGAAACTGATTTGCCACTCTGCACCTTCAGGGGCACCCACGCCCCACTTTGAGGAACTAGTAATGAAACAAGTAAAGAAAAGTTAAAATTATTTTAACTATTTCATCACCAAGTTCTTTTCTCCACTGAGCCTTCTTGTTTTTGATGGTTGACCTGCAGTCAAACTGTCGCTCCTCCAACCAGCTGAACAAACAGCCTGACAACCTGAAACACAACAGTATGTCTATTGTTATATAATACAGCTCAACGTGACAGCAGACTGTGCAACGGTTGTCTGTTCAATTTGGGTGAAATTCAGTTGGACCTCAAATGGCTGGTTTCCATTTTTAACAGCTCACCTGTTCTCAACAAAACACTCTTTTATTGTGGTAATTGGTGACATGACTGAATAAAGGGTTACATGTGAAAGAACATTCTAAGGCATTCAGTATTTTGTTATCAATAAGAACATTTCCAGGTGGAGTCATTACCTGCTCTCTGTTTCATGAGAGTCATTTCCTCCACCTCCATTGTCTCCCTTCTTCATTTCTTCTCCTCCTCCTCTCTCTTCCTCCTCCATCTCCCCTCCCTCATCTCCTCCATTTAATAGGGAAGATTGCAAACCTGTTTTATTTTGTAAAAAAAGATAGTATTATTCAATGCTTAATTTAATAGTGATTTCTACTAATGTTTGAACAGTTCTAGTGCCTTTGCCACAGTGTTGGGCTAACATCACCACTGACATTACCCTGCGGTTTCTCCTCCACTGACTGCTGGGACTGATTTGAGGTCTGGATAGAACTGACAATCTTCTGTAGCTGCTCAGTTGTCAAAACCACCACACTTTCTTTGTGTCCGGTGTCTCCAGTGGACAATTTATCTTTTGGTCCCACACTTCCACCGATGTGCATGTCAGTGTTCTGAGACTTTCCTGATCTTTTATTGGACCTCGATGATCCAGGAGCTGAGCTCTGTTTCTGTCGGTCTGATTTCACCCTGGTCACCGCTTTAATAATTCTGCCGTTGTGATTGTCACACGTCTTTGATGATGATGGTGTCAAAATGCTGCTTCTTTCTCTGGCGGCTGGCACTACGGTCTTTATTTGGGCCTCTTTACGTCTCCCTGTCTGTTGCCATGATGGAGGCTCCTCTACCTGCAACTCCTCCAGACAGGATGGCTGCCTGGAGCTCAAGATGTTAGCAGCTCTGGGCCTGAAGAGAGGCTGCAGGGTGTAGATGTTATTTAGTTAGGTGTGTGGTGAGCACACAGCAGTCACTCAGACTAATATTAACGTTATCAGTAAAGGTCTAAATCAAATCAGCAGACTCTAAGAATTCTTACCCTTGTGTGGCTCTTTTCTACACCTAAAGAGAAGGTGAAACAAAATTTCTGTCATTGTATAAACTACAAACCACGATACAATAAATTAAAAACATGATGTGTCTCACCATGACTTAGTAAAATTAACTTAGGTTTTCCATTTTCCAGTTCAAACAGTAGACCATCTCTGTTGAAAACACAAAGTAAACGTAAGACACAAAACACACGTGCACTGTACATTTTGCACTAATTCACATTAGGCGAATAAAATACAATGTCATCAAAGTTGGTGGTGTTATGAGGGCATGCCCCGTGGGATTGACCGCTCGATCTAACAGTGGCTGCCAAACCATGGTTACTTTGATACCGAATACTACCGTCAGTAATCCAAGTAGTCTATTTCCTGAAGCTTCAATTTACAAGTATAGCTTGTTTGACACAAACGGTGTTAGATTTGTCCACTGTGGACAAATTTGGATCCAACCTGGCGGCTTCCATGGATGAGGCTCACTTCTTGTGGAAGTACAACATGACCTACATTATGGAAAACTATTCATACTCTGAGTCAGAAAACCATAGCTGAACTATATTCTGCCTATAGAATATGATGCAACTAACAGCCAATAAAACGGTGATGACAATGTATTAGAACTACCATCGATTTATACTATTATACTATCTTACGAACACATTTGTTTACGCATATAATACATTTATTAACACGTTTAGATCATCGTGTTAGCATAGCTTGCTGGTGTTTTGATTGTAGAACCAGACTTACCCGAGATTCATAGCACCTCTTAAAACTCAACAATACAGCAGCAGGGTTAATAATGGCACCACATTCACAAAGACGCCACGTAAAACGCTGTACATTAACTAAATTGATCGACTTTTTAGCGCTTAGAATGACTGTACGGTACAATTCGTGCAGTGTGATTGTGTACGTTGGTTGCTGACAACGACCAACAATGTCTTCACCGATAGGCTTGCTGTGCGTTTACTGGAAATGTTCAGCCAATCACAGGAGGTCAACTCTTCGACGATGCTGTTTTTCTGTTGGTTGGGAGTGTATTTAAAAACGCAACTATTTGAAAACAATGCTATGATTGGTGTGTATAATATCTATTTTTTAAAAATGTCATTTTCAGTCAACAAATTATTTAGTTTTTGGTTTTTTTATTTCCTTGTAAAGTGCACTTTTAATTGAATTTTTCTGCTTTAACAAACAAATAGTTCAAATAAATAAAAGACAAGACAAGAAAACTATGACATCCATTGACAAAATGGTAACTATTTTGTCGTGCTACATAAGGATTACATTTATTAATTTTTTTTCTTTCTTCGTTTTTACCAAATATTTGCAGACCATTTAATTATCAGTCAGTGAATACTAAATAATTTACAATGTTCCTTCCGTGGCGTATACACGTGTTTTAAGTTTACGTCAAAAGTTGTCAAGTTGACTAACAGATAGGGTGGAATCTAGACCCATCTGAGGCCTGTAGGTGTCGCCACGGTCTCACTTTTGTGTCAGTAGACGCGTACACGGCAAACAACCTGCGTTAGCTCTGCTGTAATGACGTTAGGATGTTTTTTTCTGCCGTTCGAGAAGACAATTATCCA
>NC_024317.1:17671962-17751610 GCF_000523025.1 Cynoglossus semilaevis
TGGACACACAGTCTTCCTCTCAGCATCAACTCGGTCATCTTCAAGGTACGTCTTTACTGTAACACTCGCTGGATCAAACCTAGCACACAGCACACAGTGTGACGTGAAGCCTCGATTGATAGCCACTTAGCTGGCTTACCTAGCATGGACGGGTAGTTGAATAAACGGGTTTCCTGCAATTTAGGACATACATATAAACTGCGCAAAAAGACGCAGTTTGTACATTAGCTGTAATGACATGACCGTAGTTGTATTTGCACAACTGTCATTATTTGTTGACTGAGTCTGTTAGACAGTTAGCTCGTTGTCAAGCTAAGGTCAAGAAGCTGGTCAGCCTGGCTGCTAACAAACATGGTAACTAAGTCCATTAACGTAACTATCGGTGGATTGTCTTCTATTTATAACAAATGTCATGTAATAACAATACTATCTAAAACTTCAAGAGTGACGTCTGTCCGGATATCTCTGAGTATCAGACGTAGGTAGTATTAGTACCTTTAGGTAGTGCTAAGTGATTTTAGCTTGACGTTAGCTCATTGTAAATTTAATTCAGGACAGAAAAGCATCAGTAGTAAATGGCAGGTTGTTGCTGTTGTTTGGTGGCTTGGTTCGGCAACCTAGGATCAGTTGTACCAATGCTAGTTCAGATCGTGCTTCGAACCGTGTTTATTTGAAGACATGCCGGTGATGCAGGGCTGTTTAATCATTCATCTCCTGAATGTTGTGCTTGCCCAAGTCAGCCACTAACGAGCGAAGCACTTTCAAACTGAATTCGGGATAAAGAATGTGTGATGACTTTCTTTAGTAAACAACGAATTGTAAAACTGCACGTCTTTCTCCAGACATTCATGTTAGTTTTAGGTTCAGCTGTGATTAGTTTTACAACACAAAATATAACAAAATGACAACAGTTTTGTTTACTTTTCAGAAATCGTTGAGTTTGCAACCTTTTTTCCTGAATGAATGAAATATAAATGACAGGGGCCAACAGCGTTGAAGCAGGTAGTGTTTAATTCACTAGTCAAAGAATCTTTTGACCGTTTAATATGTTAAAACTAAACAAAGTCATTTTGTATGATAACCTTTTTCTAAACATGAACAAAGTTGAATCAGACATATTTTTCTAAGCTCTGAAATCAGTTTTACCAGACGTCAGTTGAAAAGTGATTTGGCGAGGTATAATTTAGTCCTTAGCCTATAATTTGATCAGGTTTTCTTTTCCAGGCAGAAGACCAACATCTGGAGCTCTTCTACTAATGTTTCTGTGTGTATATGGCAGACCTTGTAAAGTCTCGGAAAAGGTTACCCACGTTCCTGGCATGCATAGGTTACTGTGATTAATTTGCTATTATCCCAGTTAAATCACAGTTTCTTGTGAGCTAAAATCTGTCAGTCTTCAGACTCCTAGTTGCTGTGTGATGTGCTGGTGGTCTGTTCCTTAGAAGTCTTCTTTTGTCAGAATTCTTTGGAGGTTTGTGATTATTTTCATAACTGGTCCTGGGTTTATGTTTGGTCATTGGGTTCTGGTTGTGAGCCAACTGCACAGGAACATGTTGTGTTTGTTTGTTTCTGTTCAGTACATAGTCCTCTTGCGCTCTTCCTCAACTGAAGGTTCAATTGGCATTGCTTGACTGTCAGCTGGTCAGGTCTGTATTTACATGGCCCACTTTGCAGTTAGATCAAAGCATGAAGGTAACCCTCACCAGTAAATTGTTGCCAGTTTTTGGAAAAAGCTTTAATCTTGGGTCCTTTGAAAAGTCATGGTCCTATGATACAATCCCTATGTCAGACACAAACTGCCATAAAATAAACCAACCTTACATAAAATAAACCAACCAAAGAATCAATCCTTACTAATGCAGTTAGATCAGCAGTTGTCATTAATTGCAGGTAGGTCGTATAATAAAGCAGTAATGGTGCCGGTGTAGGGTAGATGTAAATAATGTGTTTTATGTTTAAATATGTCCAAATGTTTAAATGTTAGCATTCATACAGATCCCATTTAAATCTTGAGAAATAAAAATTACTAAATGAACTAACTAAAAAACCATATCAGAAAGATAAGTAAAATATCACCTGTCTGGTACTAAAGTCATCAATGTAGCTGTCATTGTAATTAGTCACCCCTAATTGAAAGTTACAGTTAAAGCACACATTTTTTCAAATTTTGTGGTGTAGCTTATTACATATCAAGTTTGGTAACAGGAATTTTGCAGGTTGTTGAAATTTGTTTTTGAGTGTTTCTTTTTGTGTCTACGAAGCTGTGTCCACTGTGACTCTTAAATATGTTCTGCTTCTTGTTGCATGATTTATGTTAAATATGGTTTCTAATTAAATGTACCATTCCAACACTGTATTAACAAAAAAAGTAATAAACAAATTAATTTACAAATTAAATGACAATCAAAATATCGATACCCTGAAATATCAAACCTGTAAATCAACTCCAAGGAAATCATCATTTTATTCCCAACTATAATAACCCTTCTTGGTGTTAGTACTAAAATGTTTTTTTTTAGCTGTGTGAACTGTTGAGAGTTGTAGTGGTTGTGATGACTACAGAGTCTGTGGTGAGAAAGGGACTCAAATGGCAGGCATGTTCATGCTTCATAAGTTGTTTTGACTGCCTTCAGTTGTTTCACCCGGATGATAGTGTGTGTGTCTGTGTCTGTGTGTCCAGTTACAAATCAACAGCTGCTCTGTTGATTTGTAACTGGACACATGGAGTTTTCTGGATGAAATTCTCACAGATGTGTTTTCAGTTTATCTCCCACAGGGCTGTATTATTCAGAGAAAAAGTTGAGAAGAGAAAACTTTCCTCAGTTTTACCCTTTCCATTATTCCATTATTTGTCCCTCTGCTTTATTGTCTTTTTAGATTTTTTGTCATATTTCATCACTTCATTTTTATCTGACAACAAGTTTATCTCATTATTACTTAAGCTGAAGATTAAGTTTGTGATCACATCTAGTGTCAGTGTCAGCCTTCGGCCCAACTCCAGCTATTTTCAGCAAATTGAGTAGCTGAGTGAATACATCCTGTTGTATCATAAAACATTATTTTGTCTTCTGAGAAGGAAGGAAGGAAGGAAAGTGAACTACTTGTCATTGTGACACAGCTCACCACTGCACACAACCAAATGTGACCTCTGCATTTAACCCATCACCAAAGTGAACAGTGGGTAGCTTTAAGGACCAGGGAGCAGTGTGTGGGGACGGTGCCATGCTCAGTGCTCAGCTTCCTTAGCCACCACTGCCCAGAAGAACACATTAGAAGAATTCTCCACTGAACTTTATGTCACAAACATTCCACATCCCTAAGGAGAACCCCCCCCACCCTCACCCCATCCCCGATTTGGGAACCATTGCAATAGGGAAAAACCTGAGACTAAACCTGAAATCAAGCTGCTTAAAAAGATGATCTGCACCGGTGCAACTCTTAGAACCACACCGAAGTCTGCCTGAAGTAATTATACGAAAGATGAAATGGTCTGAAAGCATATTATTCAGTCAAGCATGACAAAACAGACATTTTTGGTCAATGAGATGTTATCTGTGTTTAAACTAAACTAAAGCACCTGAAATTATAGCACTGAAGGCAAGAGATTTAACTACTTAACCTGAATTTCAAAACTATTTTAGGTCTCTTTACTGTGTAGTTGTGCAGTTGGAAAACCAATCACATATTTGTCTTGTTTCTTGTTTTGTTGTCAAATGTGCTACTCAGAAACCCCCTCTCACCACAGATATTTCTGGTAGACCTTGTTTGTCTCTGTCATTTGAAGAGAGCTGGATTTCCTGTCATACACATGATCAGTAAGAAAGTCAGAAATAGCAGCTTAATCAGTCTGTCACCATCCTCTGACTTATCCCACTGATGGTTGATGATGTGAAGCATGGTCAGATGGTCAAACAGATTCTTTAAGCTGATTGGCTCTTAGTGGAGGTCATCTTGCAGAAACACCTGAGGCAGATATGATTATGACAGTAACTTGTGTCATCTGCATGTCTTTTGGTTTGGTTTGTTTTTACCCACAGACTGCACCAGTCACAGTTTCCCGAATACTTTCAAGCAGGTGCTTATCCTCAGCTTAAGTGCAGAGTAGGGATAGTGTTTTGGAGGTCAGCTGATTAAGGGCACACTCACACTAGGTCCAGTTGCTCTGTGTTGCGCTGAAGTGCCAATTGCCCCCCTCCGCATCCCCCTTTGGCCTGCACTCACATTACCCCAGAGGCAAGCAGGCAAAAGCCCGGTTGCCTCCAACACATGCGTTAATGACTGTTGTTTATACGTGGTTAAAGCAGGGCGATTGAGAGCGAATCTGACAACAACGGACAAACACCTGCTTTGTGAATGATCTTCAAAATAGTCAACCCTCTGATCAACATGGTCATTACTGTGAGCTGCTGTCGCTCTGAAACATGATGGAGAAGAATATCTGCAGCTGCATCTGACTGTGATATTCATGAAGGGTGTGTGTTTTGAGTGGAGGACAGACACAGAGAGACAAAGACAGAAAAAAAGAGATACACATTAGCCCTCAACAATGTCTCGATTTACTGACTTCACAAGGTAGCGATTCACAGGTTTTTGCAGTGGCAAAACGCTGCATGTGTGCAGGTTTGGCCCTGTGTTCCTCACCACTTCCAAATGCACTGTAGCGTTTTGGTGCTTCCTCAACACACCACAGTCCTGCTGGAGCTGGGATTTAAACTTAACCACTAGGCCACAGGTTGGCCACAACTGTATCATGGGCTTTTAAAAGAATAGGAGATAAAGAAATAAGGTATAGAAGTTGTGGGGATTTGGGAATAAAAGCAACAAGAGAAGAGGAGGGGGGACAGGCAGGTTGACCTTGACTCTGTATTTAACAAGCATTCGGACAGCCTTTTGCTGCAGCACAGACACAGGACGCTGCTTCGACAAACACACACACACACACACCTGTTGTCTATGCATTAGCCTTGCCATTTACTCACAAGGATCTAGAAACAGAAAAACACAGCGCTCAAACGGAATAAAATAATTTGATCTGATTTTACTCCTCTTCAGCCAGCCTGTGTTTGGTTCCATCTTTTATTTACCCTTGCAGTGATGTGAATGACCATAGTTTGTTGTTTTGTAATTGTAGTTGTTGAAGGTAAATGTGCGTTTTAAGCTTATTTAATTGTGCAACTATTAGTAACATGCAGTTGGCAAACGAATGTGATACTTTCTGAAATCATGGACCCACACTGGTCCCAGAAATGAACAGATGCGGTTTAATGTTCTAATCTCTGCTCTTGCAGACTCTGTTGTTGTTTATGATGTGCATGTTGCAGGGGTTTAGTGCTTGGCCAACCTTGGAGCGTGACCTCAGACAGTTGAATGTTGAATCTCCATAGATTTTCTTTTAATTTTTTAAATACATGCTCCATTCAGTGAGTCATGATTGAGGCCGGTGTTGTGGCTTGCTGTCAGTGCCTGCTAGCCTAGGCCTGGAACGATGTCGTCAGACATTTCATACTTTGATGACATGTCAGAAGACTTGAGGTTTGTCTACTGGCTGAATCTCACGTAAGTTGGTCGTTTATTTTAGGTTATTTGCCCTCCATCTGTCTCTTTAAATGTTCACATGACACGAAAGCTGAATTGAGGAAAATTGAGATTTTCCAAACAGTAGTCATTAAGAAATGGGAATGGTAGAATGGTGTTCATATTTTTCGTGACTTGTATGAATAAGCATTGGTCAAAGAACGACTGTAATGCAAAAACAAAATAAAAGCCACAATAGCTTTGAGTGCTGTTCTAAAGTGATGTTGCTCATTGTGTTGGAGACATTATCGAGCAAAATGCAAAAATCAATGTCATAGAATTTTTTTCAGTGTCTGAACTGCAGTGTACGTAGAATGTGTACGTACTTAATTTTTAGCTCATCTCTGTACATCATTAGCTCTCTTCAGTTATGACAATGACCAGATGATGTTTTCACAGCCACTTCTCCACTCTCATCCTCAGACTGACATTGATGGGAGTCACAGAAAAGGAAATGGCATAAAATTATCTAATTAGTACCAAAGTCGCTGATGGCCTGTTCTAACAGCGGCCTGACCCATTGAAGCAGCCTCTTCTGTGACATTGAACACTGAAAACCATGTGTGATTTATATGCTGATTTAAGCTGATTGAAACTGTTATAAATAGTAGTTGTTAAACAACACATTTATCTTTATATTTCTGCAGGAGTTGCTGTTCTGCCTAACAAACATCCTGCTGCTCCTGGTTGCTCTCTGCCCCTGCTGATCCTTGTCTTGGTGTAGTCTTTGTGCTGCCAGCGGTGGATTGGAGCACTCTGATCAGAAACTTTACAAGGTGGTTTTCCGGTCTGGCGCCGCCTCCCCCAGGGGCCGGCGTGCGCTCCCAGCAGCCTGTGGTGCCCTGTGCCCCCCCTTCCCTGTCAGTGCACAACAGAGCCCATGCCCAGGGTAAGACAGAACTGTTCTGGTATAGAACAGGTGTGATTCCTGCATTAGTTCAGCTTTTAAGTTATTAGAAAATTCTCATTAAAAATAATCCTTCACTTCTGCAGAAGGAGGCACAGTTCGTACGCCTGGAGCCATGTGCCTCCCTCACACTAACAACATGGACAGCAAGCTACACGGTTCAGGACAGGGGGGAGGGGCTTCACTTCGACAACGAGGAGGAGGTGTTCCACTGGAACCATTTATACACCAGGTAGGAAACACAACTGAAACGGTAGAACATTTGTCATGGAACGTCAACGTTTGATGTTGTTGGTTGTTCATAGGTGGGAGGTCACACGAGCATGATGCGCTATGATGATCACACCGTGTGTAAACCTCTGATCATCAGAGAGCAGCGCTTCTACGAGTCTCTGCCTCCAGAAATGAAAGAGTTCACTCCAGAATATAAAGGTCAGATGAAGCGAATACTTTCTTTTTTTCCTTCAAAACAGAAACAGAGGATACAAACAGTGGTGCAAACTTCCTGGTTTTATTGTTAATGCTTTGAATAAAGTGTATTATACAAATGATCTTCCATTAGACCAAACCTACATTACTAAAGATTAATGAAACAACAACAAAACAAATGGATTTTTTGCCAGAGATTGAATTTAATCTTCTCTCAGGGGAAGTCACCTCTTCTATGGTCGACCTTTCAACACAGCAGCAAATCTAATTCTGTTCAGTTCTTCTCTGTTTTTTATCAC
This sequence comes from Cynoglossus semilaevis, assembly GCF_000523025.1. Lineage (NCBI taxonomy): Eukaryota > Metazoa > Chordata > Actinopteri > Pleuronectiformes > Cynoglossidae > Cynoglossus > Cynoglossus semilaevis. The sequence goes on from NC_024317.1 coordinate 17,679,172, forward strand.
ACGGACAGATAAACATTGGAGACAGAAGATAGACTGTCAGATTGAAAAAATGTGTTGAAGTTGTTCTGGTCTTTATCACCATTCTAACCATTTGCTCACATTCTTAATGTCAGTACTTGCTTAACTTGTAGTAATAGACGCAAGCACATTTTGGTAGATATAAACACACACTTTATTCAATCTGAAAAGGTCAATAAAAACAATAACCTTGTTGGTAATTAATCACGTTCACAGTCACTTAGAAACATGAGGATGTGAAGGTCGACCTATAAAGTTAACTCTTGTCAGTTGGTGTTGGATTGACATAGACACACACAGTTGTCTTGATAGGAGGCTGGTCATGTTGCAATGTCTTTGTAAGGGTATCACATGTCCACTGACATGCATTATTATAGCATTGCACTGTCCAAATATAACCTTGCTGAAGCTGTTGGTGACAGTTTTTTTATTATTTCCTAGTGTCAAGACTTTGAGTCTCCATGTGTTCTTGAAAAATAAATAAATAAAAATAAATTTGTACTATATTGATCCCATACTTGGGAAATTATTGCAGATATTCTGTTAACAGGCTGCCCCTAGCAAGAGCCAAACATGGTTTGAGAATCCTGGGTTCGATTCCTCTGAGAATTGAACCCAGGACTCTCTGCTCCCTAGGCAGGTGTGCCAACCACTGCACTAAAGATCTGTTGTGCTCCTGTTTTGATCTCTGTCTCCTCAGGTGTGGTGCTGGTTTGTTTTGAAGGAGATTCTGATGGTTACATCAACCTAGTGGCCTACCCCTACGTGGAAAGCAGTACGGAGGGAGGAATTGCAGAGCATGAGGATCGTGATCCTGCTGAGAGGGAGCAGCCAAGGAGAAAACACTCCAGACGCAGTCTACATCGATCCTCCTCTGAGCACAAGGAGGACCGGCCTGACAGGAGAGAGTCGCATGAGACAGATGCCACTGATAAGTGAGAACACAAATACAGCAGTATAGACAAAATAAAGATTTAAAACACACGTACAGAATAGTGGATGGATTTGTTAAGATAGAGGGGTTGTTAATAGTGATTGACTATAACAATTCAATCTTGAATCTTTCTGGAAGTTTTGCAGAGCTGAAGAGTCCCAGAATCGACTCAAAGATCCACTCAGATGTTCCCTTTCAGATGTTGGACTGGAACAGTGGTTTGACCTCAGAGAAGATCAGCCATAATCCCTGGAGCCTACGCTGTCACAAGCAGCAGCTCAGCCGCATGAGGTCGGAGTCCAAGGATCGCAAACTCTTCAGTATCCTTTCTCAGCCAGTCACTGTCTCAGATACTTCACAGACTATCTTTTTTTTCTCCGTTGTCCAGACTTTCATCCTGGGTATCCTATCTCCTGGCTGTCATCAGCCATTTTTGTCTCATCTTTTACTTCATTCATGGGAATTCTTGTTTCAGTTCAGGCCATAGTTGTTGATGCTATTTATTAGTTGTATTGATGTCGATGACTCTGATCATTTGGACTGATTACAAAAAGAGCCACTGAATATAAATATGGACGCGGCTTAGAACAGAGAGAGAAGAAGGGATGGTTTGAGGTTATCAGGTTAAAGGTCGTGTTTTGATGTTGAGCTTCAAAGACTGCAACTGCCATGAACACACAAACACACACACAGACTGAGTCCATCTATTTTTACTCTCAGCAGATTTAACAATGCTGCCATTTCTACAACTATTTTCTTGCAGGTGAACAAGAGGAAAACATATTCATACACATTCAGTGGTTCAGTCGCACTTCACCCCAAACACAGTAAATAAAACAAAACTGTTGATGTAACAGTCAAACAAACGTTGCCTTCCTAAACAGTGTTTAACCAGAGTTCCTGTTGTTGGAAAATGTGGTTCACCACTTCTCCTACCCATGCATTCTGGACCTGAAGATGGGCACCAGGCAGCATGGAGATGACGCCTCAGAGGAGAAGGCCGCCAGGCAGATGAAGAAATGTGAACAGAGCACCTCAGCGACACTGGGAGTCAGAGTGTGTGGCATGCAGGTACAATAATCACCTATCTAACCTATTTAAGAAAATTGTAGGGAATCCTTAGGGGGAAAAGTAACACCCCCCTCCTGAACATATTTGTGTCGTGACATTGATGGTCACATCTTTTCAGTTAGTTTCTCTGAATTTATCCATAACCAAATGACAAGACAGAGAGCTGGTGGTTATTTGATTCAAAGATCTCCTCCAATATAATACATTAGATGAGGTTCAGTCATACGAGTCATACAGCTCACTAATACGTGTGTAAGTGCTTTGTTTTGAGCTTGACTGGTTTTCCTTCTGCAGGTGTACCAGCTGAACACAGGTCACTACCTCTGCAGGAATAAGTACTATGGTCGCGGTCTGTCGATTGAAGGCTTCCGTCAGGCACTGTACCAGTACATGCACAATGGAAAGGGTCTGAGGCAGGACCTCCTGGAGCCAATCCTGAATAAGCTTCGGAGCCTTAAGGAAGTGATTGAGAGGCAGGCGTCCTATCGCTTCTACTCCTCTTCTCTGCTCATCATCTATGAGGGAAAGGTGAGTCAGTTTGAAGTTATTGTGCAGTCCTACAGTGTAGCGGTCATGCAGGTGGAAGATGCTCTTTTTTGTTTGAATTAAAACACCTGAAAAGGACAAGTGCAGTTTAAAAAATGTTTTCGTAAGAAACTGCTGCAACTACATATGCTGCCCTGAATTTAGACTAAAAATGTGAGATGAAGTCCTGATGATATTAATTTACATTTTGCCAGTGCAACCTCTACCATCACTGTGGCATTTGCAGTGGTGGCCAGTTATTGCTTTTACCAATGAATTGTATCTATAACAAACATCAGGACAAAAAGAAAAAAAACCTCTCAGCAACCTTTGCGTTGCTCAGCAGTGGAATATGAAGTTTCACAGCACTTGAGGATAAGATTAGCCACTACCAGCTAGTATAAACAGGGAAAGTCAAGAGTGTTATGTAACTGCAGCTGTATGTCACTACTTGACACATGTTTTGTTTCGCTGTCTTTTTGTGAAAAACACATGTGGAATGTGGTTTTCCAGACGACTTCCAGTTTCCTATAGACATTAAAAACATGTGAGTGTGTACATGTCAGACATACTGTCTGTAAACCAGAAATGTTTTATTGTCTGCTTCATTATTGGAATTCTAATAATAATTATTAACTTATTGAGCTCTGGTTGACATAACCCAACAATATGTTTTACAGGAAACTGATGAGCCCTCCATCTTCAGCCCTGTGCAGCCTGTGGTCTGTCCACAGAAGACTCCTGCTGCTCCTTCAGAGCCCACCCCAGGTCCCCACACTCCTCTGGCCCCCGAGGCTCCCTGTAAAACGGACATGAGTCAGAACCCAGACCCTGGGTCAGTTTCCTCTCAGGTGTCCGAACTCAAGGCTCAGCCCTCTCACTCCCCTCAACCTTCCCCACAACCACCACTGACCACCACGTCAGACTGCCACGCCTCCCCTTCTTCCTCAACTCGCACTCATCCAGACTCCTCCACCCCTTCTTCCTCTGCTCCAAGTTTATTTTCCTTTGCTCCCTCACCTGCACCACAACCTAAACAGCCCCCCCTTGTGGATGTTCGTATGATCGACTTCGCCCACTCCACTTTCAAGGGTTTCCGTGGAGACACAGCAGTGCACGATGGCCCAGATAGAGGATACGTGTTTGGACTGGAGAGCCTGGTCCATATCTTGGAGAGCTTGCGGGACGGCAACCTGCCGTAGCACGCCGCACATAACAATTTGGGCACACACATGCGCACAACCATGCACATTTACGCATACACACTCGGATAAAAATCCCACACAAATCTGGCTTTGAGCTTGATTAGGTCATGCCGCTGAGACGTCTCGGCTGTAAATATGAAACAGGGTTCTCCAGGATGTCGCCATGGAAACATGAGCATTCTACAGTCAAGTAGTTTCTATAGCAACAGGCAGTCGGTGAGACAGCAGCTTAGAAGAGGAAAATCACTTCACTGTCACAGGTTGTAAGTCTACTTGTGGGGACACTCAGTGTAATTTTATCACTTAAAATATCGCAATGTCAGTTTATTCATCTTCGCATGTAAAAAACAAAACCACAGGCATCTTCAAGAAATATAGATAAGAATATCACAGGAGTAGACTGAAATGGAATAAAAAAAGTAGTAGTTTGCAATTGACATGGAGGTCACTCAGGACTTAGGTCAGAAACATGACCCACATGTAATGTCAGTGAAAGGTCTCATTTTTACTTCAGCATCCATGTTAAGTTGCAAGCTTGAGCTATTTGAACTCTGAGTGCAGGTTTAGGTTCTGGGCTTCACCTTGAGAAAAGGCAAAAGGTATCATTGTAGCAGACTGCCAGTGGAAGCTGTAGTGACAACTCAGTGTGAACGACTGACACACGACAAGTGCTGCAACAGTGGCATGCTGCTCAGGTAGACTTAAAAGAAGGGTATGCAAAAATTTACTAAAGAGAAATTGTCACATTTGAACGGACCACCAGAAGTGTACAGTGGTGTTTTCTTCTGCAGGGATACTTTCCTGTGCAGGGATTTTCCACTCTTTTCTTTTCTGTGTGGTCAGGATAATCCTGAGTGGAAGTGTTTCCTGGGGACAGATACACCCACTGGGTGTACTGAGTGACTGTTAAAAGCCAAAGAGAATGAATTAAGATTTGAGGAAGGTTGGGGTCCGATCACAGGGTGAGATGAATGTAGGTTATGAATCTCTACACCCGTTTGTTTCATAGTGTGATTTTTCTTTTTAGAAAATAGTTGTGTTAAATGATGGTTTCATTTTGATCACCAGTTTTACATATTTATATTTAGTATTAATGTAGTATCAGGGAAGTCAAAGGCTAAATTATAGCATCCCCTGCAGGCAGGAAGCCCTTCTACTTGGAAAGCGTTTCTGCATACTCTTCTTTTAAGGGAATGGTAGTTCCTACTTGAGCTCAGACATTTCCCGACACCTTTTATATATATTTGAACCTATTTACATTATATACATTTCCAGAAAATAAATGTCACAAACATCACTTGTCATTCCAGACTTTTGAGTAAAGGTTTTACATTTACAAATGAAGTGAACTTGAATCCAAATGAGAAATCAATCGGTGGAGGAAGTACAAATGTGTCTAAAGATCATGTTGGTCCTTGCACAGACTGACCAACAGCATCATCCAAACATGCACACAGACGCATCCTAGGAGCGTTTGTCAGCAGAGAAGCTCCGTGAACAATCATTCAGCTGAAACTTGGCCAAAGTCCTCACTTATTTTATTCACTCCTAACAACAAATACCCCCTTTTTCACCATCTTACTGTGCAGATACAACAAACCAAACTAAACCTGGACCGAAGGATGGATTCTTCAGCATGTCCCATTGGAAAACACACACAAACACCTGAGAAAGCAATGGATGAGGATGATGATGAACATGATAGATGGCAACTCTTTTCTTCATCAGTGTAGGGGGGGGTCGCCCCCTGGAGGAAGTGACTGTGCAACATAAATGTGCATCATAGAGTTAGGCTTTAAGAAGAAAATACAGATCACTTAAAAAAAAGATACAGTACACTGTACGTCTGTTTTTGGGGTTATATTTAAAAAAATATGTGAGTACTGTGTGTCCTGTTTAACAAAGAAAAACATCCTCTGGGTAAATGTGTCAGTGTCAGTTTCACAAATGTGGTCTATAACAAGTGTATTTTCTATATTGTCAACAATTCCCATGGAGAAAGTAGAATCAAATGTGTTGGTTTTAACAGAGGAGGAGTTCTAAAACTGTCTGTTACCTCAGTGTACACTTATATACCAAACAACATTGTGCTGTTAAAACGCTTATGACAGATTTGATCCCCAAGTTTGTATTTCCATCTATAGTCAATGCAATTGCAAATGGCTTAAATTGTGGATGATGTGCTGCTGAGGAGATTTGATCATTTCCTCAATGTATTGTTTAGCATAAATGTGATTTTTACACAGGATAATAATGTCAAGGAACGCATTTTTGCTTTTACACACATGGGATTTGCTGACAGTGAGAAAAGAATAGATTAGTTGCAGCTATTGTCTTTACGTGAGGGATTGGTGACAGAGTTCGTGTGTCAACAGTGTTGGTTTATACATGTACATGTCAATGACTGATGGTGAACGCAGTCACAAAGTTCTGTGTCGTGACCATGTCGATGGGATCAGTTGGAGAAAACGGTGACTTGACTGTCACCCAGCCTCGCCTCCAGCGTCACCATCCTGCCAGTGTCAGCAGAGGTTGTGTCACCACTGAGGACGTTACACCACTATTATCCCCTCTGATCGGTCTGATTAGACTGCGTCACCCAATGACAAACAACATCCAGAGGCCAGGGCTGTGCTGTGATACTGCACTGCCCCCTGCTGAAAAAGAAGAGGAAACCAACCCCAGGAGCTGGACTTACAAGAGAGATAAAATATGAATATTTTATTTTTGATTTCTCAAGGCGATAATTTATTTTTTTATTGTACCTTTATCGATATGTGGGGGTAAATGTTTTGTCTTTCACACAACTCCCACGCCCATAAATGTCTACAATATAAAGAGGTTTAAGTGCTTTAGAGACGGTGCGTAGAAGTTGTTAGAAGTATGCTTTATATACATATATACACATATGTATACATATATGTGTATATATATACACATATATTTGTATACATATATGTGTGTGTATATATATATACATATATGTATGTATATATGTATATATATATATATACACATGTGTGTATATATAGGTATGTATATATGTATATATAGGTATATATATGTATGTATGTATATACATATATAATGATTTTGCTGACATGGCCTCAAGTCTGTTACTGATGATCTGCAGACCACCCAGGTTTATCAGCAAATCCAGGCTTGATTCAGGCCCATAGAGTCCCTACACCTCAGTTCTGTTATGGGAAGGTTCTTAAGCCTTCGTGAGTGTGCGTGCGTGCTAGCATGCAGGTATAGAAACCATCTTTAGTATTCAGTTGATTTCGCCTCACATTTTATTGAGTTGGTTAAAAAAACGCCCATTAACATCCTCCTGTTTTTCCTCAGTTTTTCGCACCACATTGTTACAGCAGTCTCGCATTCTGAATGCAGCGAGTCCACACTCAGATTATCATATCTATTATTCAATGGTTATTTAGCAGCATTTTCTGCATATGGCATTGTCCTGTTTGTTAGAAAAGTGAAATTAAAGTGAGATTAAATCTTTCCACGAACTTCTGGTGGTGGTAGCTGGTGTTGTAATTACGGAGTAAAAGGTTGATCCATGTTAACATGACTTTTTTTTAGTACCTTAACCGAGGAATAAGAAACCTTGTCTTTTAAAAAAATATTGGTTGGTATTACATTGGCAGAGTTAAATATTTATGCTTCACTTTCAAACAACAATAACGCACAATAAAAAAAGTAGTCTGTGCGAGGCCATCAATGAAACTAGGTTTTATATTCTTTTACAACAATCTCATTTTACAGGCCTGAAGAATAAGCTTGTGACACGGCCGAAAATTCTGATACGGTTTTATTTCAGACGTGGATTCTTAGGCCTTGGAAAATGGCTGACAGTGCACACCATTTTTGCTGTCACATATGTAATATTTTTTATTTAATAATGTCTACCTGAATGTATGAATAATGGTCATTACACCTGAATAAGGCCCTTTTCTGTGAAAGTGAATTTTTTTAGATGAACCCACAACTAAAGTACTTTTGTTTTTTAGATTTGATTTTAAGATGGAAAATTATCTTAACTAAATCTTTAGGACAGACTAATGAAAAATACTTCAGTTTTTTAACATCCTTCTTTCTCTTCCTTTGTCCTCATCCCGTTGTCATTCCTTGACAACTATACAGATCATACTCCCTGTACAGGACATAGTCCTTCAGTCGCCCTGGCAAAGGCAGGAAGCTCATAAAGACAGGTGACCGGAGACGAAGGCGTCCAAGGCAGCGACGGATTGTCAGCCGGCAGAGATGCTGCAGACAACGAGTGTTTTCTGAGAAGGAGGTAGAAGTTCAAAGTTCACTTTTGTTCTCCGGCTTCATCCCTGTAAAATGTAGGCATGAAGAGAGTTTGCTTTAGTTCACCCTGTAGGCTGCATATGTCGGGCCACTCAGGCTGCTCCATCACTGTTGCCTTCAGTTTGGAGCACAGGGCCACGTGATCCACGTAGTCCAGTAGAATGCGAACAACTTGACCAGATAGATGCTTCAGCCAGGAGACGGTGATCACCTCACAGAACTGCACTGACAAGAGTAAAAACAAAAAAGGTCAGAACTGCTCCGCCATTTACCTGCAGACTTCTCTGCAGTGATGTACGGTTAATATTTATATTTTATAGGATTTTTGATGTGTAACTCCCACATGGACCTATAGATCCAATTAATCTGACCTTCCGTATCAGAAAGAACATTGAGATGCCAACCTGTCATGCGTGCTAGATGAAACACCAAAGTCTAGTGACAAATCTCTTCACAACATTAATTTAATTCATTTAACATTTTTATAGTAGTTGAATTGTTTGACATATCTGTCTTGGAGATGCAGGGACCATGATGTTCTTCATCTGGACTCTGACTGTGGTTTACCATAGTATCTCTGATCACAGAGTCACTCCATCCCTCATAGTCATCAGGGAAGTGGGGTTTGTTGCCATAGCGACAAGAAAAGCACTGCTCCACATTGTAACCAAAGTTACACAGCATTCGAAGGACCACCTAAGACACACACACACACACACACCTGAGAAGATGTCAGAATATTGCGTGAATGTGTCACAGAGCAGGGAGGTTTTGCTGGTTTACCTCGTCCTTGAGTGCATACTGCAGAGCTGAGGGGAAGTGTGTTGTGTTTATTCTGCAGAAATAGTTGACATTGGCTCCAAACCTCAGCAGTAAGTGGATCAGCTCATAGTTGCCCAAACGTAGTGCAACCTTAGTGCAACATTCAGTGGGTCATCAACAGTGTTGTTAATGTTGATTTTACACATGAACACATTGTAAACATACACACACACACACCTGCAAACATTTGACAGGATCTTGATTGGCCATGGCTCCAGCCTCCAGCAGCAGTTTGGCTGAAGCCACGTCGTTGTTGGACACTGCAAAGAAGAGAGCCGACTTCCTCTCATCGTCGTAGCTACGCCGAACCCAGGGGTGGAGCATGTAGTTGGGGTCGTAACCAGCCTCCAGCAAGGCCTGATGGGATTTATGGGACAAAAAGGGCTCAGTGTTACATAACTGATCACTGATATGAACAGTGTGGACACTGTGAAAACTTTAAAAACTAACTATGTATTTATTTAAAAAATGTTTTTCTTTTAGCTGATAAATTCCACCTTATTAGCCTAATTCTCCAAAACATACATTTAACATCATTGCAATTGACATATTTGCCCTGACCTTTACTAGAGCCTCAGATAAGAGAATCTTCCTCATTATTAACAAGTTTGCTGTTTATTTTTTTCTTTTTTTTCAAAGATATAAAACATCAAATGGTGAGTCAAGGACCTGGGGCTTTGTAATGAATAAACAAACTGGACTTGAACAAAGAATAAACTGGAGTAGACTGTAGCTAAAAACGATGAAAGGATGAATTTATAGAAAAAATAGAAAAAGCACAGACACACACTTAAACACCTTGATGCAGTGTGTATGTCCTCCTGCAGCAGCAGAGTGTAGTGGACTCATCCCACTGTCAGTTACATCCTCCATTGAAGTTACAGGAATCAGCAGATTCAAGGATCTGAGGAACAAACACATGAAACATGACCTTCTTTGTATGTGAAATGTACCAAGTAACATCTATAGAGTGGACATAAAAACTAAAACTTAGTTTTCTTCTTTTAATTTGCTATCTGAATTGTTTCTGTGTGCTCGTGTATTTACTATAATAATAACACTAGCCCTTCAATCAATGAGCATAACTCTGAGTGAAAATATGATTATTAATGATTTACTCCAGGTGTCCTCGGTGTGCCGTACGGTGGATGGGCATGTGTCCTGTGTGCTTGGCTACGTTGGCATCTGCTCCGTACTCCAGCAGCAGACTGATGACAGCTGGATCTCCGGCTACAGTTGCTTCATACAGGATGGACGCCTCGTCCTGCGCCTGGGACAGGACGTCTGCACCTGCAGTACACAAGTGTGAACAACTTCTCCCACTACTCTCAGGTCAGTCTGTTTATTTTCCACTGCAAAAGCACTGGAGGTGTGGTTGTTGGTGCATTGTAAAAGGTTGGTTGCAATATTCTTGGAGGTGTACAGCTCTGTACAGCAACAGGCCCTGACACCTAAAGTACGGCGTCATCTCCATGACCAATGTCCATGTTCCAATATGTCAAGTTATACATCTGTCCATTAACTTCTTTGGTAGCAATTTAAGTAGCCTACTGCTCCTGGTGCCCAACCTTTTTTGGCTTGTGACCTGATCACCAATTTCAGGCGACCCCAGAGTTTGGTGGCATTTATAATTGTAATTTAAAAAAATAATAACAATTAGGTGCAAAAATATTTTTTTCACTATTTTTTACATCAATTACAAGACATTTCAGGTGACCCCATTTGAATTCCAGGTGACTCCATGTGGGATTGTGACCCTAAGGTTAAAAAAACACTGATCTAACTTTCTCTTTAAAGATAGAACAATGCAACAATTGTTCACCAGTTGTGTGGATGCTGTGGATTTACTTGAGGCCTCCCTGACGTCTCACCTTTCTGCAGAAGAATCTGCACCACCTCCAGGTGTCCACCCTGTGCTGCTAATGCCAGTGGCGTGAGGCCGTAGTGGCTGCGAGGGTCTGGCCATGCTCCGGCATCCAGCAGCTGGTTCACCAGTGCTGCTTTGCCCAGCCGTGAGGCCTCATGAAGGGGCTTGCGTCCGTTGCAGCCCTCCTGGTTCACCCTGGCGCCGTGCTGAAGCAGCAGCTTCACTAGGTCTGAGCGCTCGGAACGTATTGCTGCAGTGAGACACAGTCGGACAGACAGGTGAATTAACCTGTGATTTATGACAGTGGTAGTGGTAGTGCTGAGCAGCTTACCAACAAACAGTGGTGAGTCCTCGTCTTTGTCCTGACAGTCTGTCTGAGATCCATGGCTGAGGAGGAAGGAGACGTTTTCTATCAGACCTTGTTCTACTGCCAGGAAAAGAGGAGTCTGACCTTTATTAGTACGATGCTTTACAGAGTTGGACCCTGAGGCTGAGGACAGAACAGCTGTGTGTCAGGTGTCGGACATATTTATAAATCAGTAATTTGGTATTTATGCAGAATCAAAGTTGTCAGGGGGATACAAACCTTTGTATGTGAACTCCAGGATGGTTTGGTTGCTCTGAGCCGCTGCTGCATGGAGAGGAATCCAACCTTTGCCGTCTGCCTGCAGAAACTTGTCTTTGTATTTGGCACACAGATCCTTCAGGTGCTTCACATTTCCTGCAGACAAAGAGAAATACATCAACTCTCAGCCTTTTGTACTTTGTACTATTCTGTGTGTAACTAGGAATACGTGTGAACACAAGAAAAAACTTTCTTTGGTTAAAGCTCGATGCTGCAGAAGAGCAGCGTCACCTTCCTCACCTTGTCTAATGGCAGTGAAGATGCTGCTGCTCTCTGTTTCTCTAGTGGAAGACGAAAACAGACAGTTTGAAGTGATCCATGTTGCATCATGGACTATAATTTAAAACTTTAATTATATTATTTTTTATTTTCCACTGACCTCCTATCGACTCCAGCTGCACTCTGGCTGTCCTGTTGCCTGCTGCTCTCCACCAGACTCTGTTCTATCATGTGCTGCGTGGCTTCATCGTCTTCGTCATCCACCTCCTCCAGGCCAAATCGCTGAAACTCCATGTTGTCCTAATTAAATGTTTTCACAGCCAGGGGATGAGGAGCTCTACAAGGCCAAAAATGTAGGGACGCTCGCTCCATTCATCAACTGTTGGTTAAAGCTGTCTCAGGTTTATACGACAGGACAGGGCCAAAATTGAATTGTAAGTTCAATATATTTTCAAGAAAATACAGTTCAAGTAAACAACAGTACACAGAGGTTCTTCTTAATTACCTTAAGGTCTGTGTCTGTATTTCCGTCTTCTGATTGTGGAGTCCCTGCTGATTGAATCTGTTGTCGTATGGTTTTTCTAGTGCCTCAGCAGAAATGCAGCTGTTTGTTCTAAAGATTTATCTTTGATAAAAGAAGTCTTAAATTATTAAATTACAAGGAATTCTTTGGTTTTGCAGTGTAGTAACTGCAAAATGTCAGACGGATGTTTTGATCTGCACCCAGAACTCAAACAGTAAAAGTTATGAGGAACAGGACTGTGCTGCTATATTTACACTTGCAGCTAAGTTTATGCAGTCAGCTGATCAGCAGTCACTCTGCACCACTGACCATAGCCAACTTCATACACTGTGTTGTTCTCTTTGAGCTTGTTACACAGACACAAGGAGTATATTTACAGTAGGCTCAAAAGGTATAATTTTGAAACTTAATTAGCATACAAAGATGTGTTTTGTCCAACTACATCCAGTATTAGGTATAAAAACCTTTATTCTAGTTAAGTATTCACTCCAGAGCAGTCATTTTGCCTGAAAACACTGAATCCTCATTGGAAATTTACAGTGCTAGTCTTTTCAACTGCTACAGGCTGCCACAATTGAGGCTCTATTAGATATGTGGTTCCTCTGGGAATTGAACCCAGGACTTTGTTTTTTGCAAGGCAGGCTTGCTAACTGCTACACTGTAGACTACATACAGCATATACAGGGGATGGACAATGAAACTGAAACACCTGGTGACCAAAGGTTTGACTATAGCTGCCCAGCCAAGTATATTGACCCTGTGGAGGCCCTGACGGACAGTTTTGGTGGAAACGAGAGTTGGTTAGCACCCGGATATCCCTTTCAGACAGCTTCCTCTTACGTCCAGTTACTCCTGTTGGATGCGGTTCGTCCTTCTTGGTGGTATGCTGACATTACCCTGGATACCGTGGCTTTTGACACATCACAAAGACTTGCTGTCTAGGTCACAGATGCATCAGCAAGACGTGCACCAACAATTTGTCCTATTTTGAACACTGATATGTCACCCAAGTATTCAACTGTTAGATATACTAGACATTAACACTGTTTTTTGGTCTTGTGTGTTGATTATGTCAAACAAACAGCAGTTCATGCCATTAAATGAATTACAAAATGACAAAACAACCATATTAGTTCAAAATTTCTTTATTTTATTCCTCGCTCCATCTTTTTATGACCTGGGCCTCTCCTTCTTGCCTTTGTAGAGTGCCAGCAGGGACACATTGGCCACTTTGACCACCTTGAAACGAACTCCGGGAATGTCACCGACGGCGTGACCTTTACGTCCAAATCCTGCCACTAGAACCTCATCGTTTTCCTGAAGGTCAGGAGAAAAGGGAAAGAAACATTAAGCCTGGCAGAAACTAAGCCATGATTAAAAAATGCTCCAAATTAATAGTTAATTACACCTGCTAAATCCATTCTCTTTTAGAGTGTATAACGTAGCTTACCTCGATGTAGTTAAGGCAACCGTCATTGGGGACGAATGCGGTGATCTTCTTGCCGTTTTTAATGAGCTGTACTCTCACACATTTCCTGATAGCAGAGTTGGGCTGCTTAGCCTCGACACCTCTGCAGAGGGAAAACAAACCAATTAAGCATCCTGGGTAAAATACTTTAACAATATATAAAAAAAGGGAGACAGGATGTCTTTAAACATACAATTGATTTCCAGTGAGTCTGCAGGGTATTCACTTTGCAGTTTACTTAGATTTATTATTTACAATATTCTGCTTTTGTTATCTTTAGACTAAAGACCCAAGTGTTAAAGAAACTGAGGTTCAGGACCTAAATAGTTGGATGTAAATCAGCATAGTGTAGAAATCATTTGATCAATGGTTCTATAAGTAAAACTTTTACTTACACTTTCTCCAGGACAATGCCTTTGGCATGGGAAGCTCCTCCGAAGGGGTTAGCCTTCAGGGCTGTGCCCAGATGGGCTTTTTTGTACTGTTTATCGTGCCATTTCTGCTCACGACGGTGGTTACGGAGCTTCCTGGCTGTACGCAGACCACGACACTTTCCTGAAAAACATACCAGTAAAACAAAACTATTAGGACAGTCATAGTCCCTTATTACAATGGTTATAACTTATTCATTGAGTCAGCACTTGTCAAACTACCCCAAATTCCTGTTAAATTTTGTTTTATCAACCTAAACAATTAAGACACTTGCCCACAACTAATTATGGATAATGACAGTGTCAACGCCAACACGGGTAATAATAAAGGACATACCCCGACAACAAATCTGCCGTTAATTAATCTTTTCTGACCGAGACAACTTTTTTTTTTATACTAAAAAATGTGTAAATGACTTTTTGGTGTCACTTTAACCGTTCACCGAAAGCCTGTAGCTTTGCATGTGAACTGAGGCCACCGGCTACACGCCGATTATCTGCTAAATAAGTGTAACCTGAGTAATACAAGTATGACTTAGGCTCGATAAACCACAAAAACATCTAGGACAAAACGCTTTTGTTATTCTTACTCAACAAAAGAATAAAATGTTGTGGAGCTCACGCTAGGCTAACAGTGCTAACTCAGACGTATTATGGCCGCCCCACGTTGCGGCGGAAGACCAGGATAAAACGTTAATTCTTTCACAACATTGTGCGTTTTTACTGCTAAAATCTCATCAAAAACAATCCATAACACCTTCATGAAGACCCCGAATGGGTGAAAATTGGTTTAAATAAGAATATTTTCTAATTTTAAGAAGATATTTTACACATACCCATGTTTTCACTAGCGAGCCTGGGACCGAAAGGAAGGATCCAGAGTGCACCGCGGCAATGTCGATTCCGAGGACCCTAACCAAGGTTCCCTTCACTATGTGCCTGATTAAAATATTTTCTTATTATTCTGAAGACATTTATATTCATGTGTCAGCTGTCAAAACTTTATTGTTTATGTTATCGTAACATTTTAAAACGCTGACTTTATTGGATTATAATTTCTGATCGATAAATTAAATAATATATGTACAGTCTAACATGATTTTACGTTAGACTGTACATATATTACGTATTGTATTGTATGTAAGTGTATGTAAGTAAATATCAGCAGAGCAGAAAATGTTATTGTCTGGACCTCTTTTAATGTGTTTATTTAATCGGTGATTTAATAACATTGATTGATTTTAAATTACATTAAAAAAATATTTAACTGTTTTGTTCCCAGTGTTTTTATCATGAATTTTCTTGTTTTCTTTATTTGTGCTACTCCAATGTGCTTGATGCATTTAACTGTCATCCATGTTTCTAAAAAGACGTTTTTTTTGGTAAGTCCAATTAGCTAAAATTAAAGTAATTAAAGCTAAAAGTAATGGATTCCATTACAAATATTACAATCATAAAACATGTTACATATTGAAATAATCTAAAAATAACAAATGTCCACTTAAAACTTAACCTCAAAACATTAAGTTATAAGAGCTTCTAATGCATAACACATCATATTTAAGTTATTGATCAGGAAAGCAATTAAAAAGCAACTAAACTGCCCCAACAATGACACCATACAGGACTCTGTATCCCTTCAAAATTCAATGTAAACAAGCGAACATCAGAGAAGCTGAAGTGATTTTTTCTTGGTTTGTTGTTGGTCGCTGTATCTACTGTGAAAATGATGGTGGCAGCAGCAGCATGCTTTGGAGATGCTTTTTATACATCATTTTCTTTTGTTTTTCTGAAAAGTCCTTTGCTTTAAACACGCTGACCTAAAAATGAGAAAATGTGCCAACACCTTTAGCGACAGATTGGTTTCTCTTAACCCATTTCACCTCTTTCTCCTGCCCATTGGCTGATGCATGAGACCGTTGAAGGGCTTAAGGCCAGTGGGCTGATTAAAGTAGATTACTAGGAGGTGAGGGAAATAGAGCATGTGCTGCCATCGCACTAGGTCACAGCAGTGATGGCTTCAGTGTGGAAATATGCTTGTTTCTCCATCTTCTCTCTGTTCCTCCTTGAACCTTCTACCTGCCTTGACCAACAACCTGGAAAAACAAGGTAAAACAAGACAGGCAGAGAGGCAGAGAAAAGGATGTAAAACAAATGTATGACTCTTGATGTTGATGTTGACCTTACTGACTCTAATCTTTGACTTTTGACGTGTGTTCAGTGTTCAGGTTCAGCTACAGACTGACCAGACACTGGGAATTTCAAAACCGACCTACTATTTTTTAATGTAATTGTATTTTATGATCATGAAGGACATGGAAACACTGAACTCAAACAGAAATGAAAACATTTATTTTGTGACCTTTCATAACTCATTTGAAAAATCTTTAATTTTGAAATGGAAAATTAAATTTGAGTGTGAATGGTATGATGGAACAGTAAATGAACTGCATGTTTTTGATGCAGTTTACATGTTGTTGTCAGCCCTTAAGCAAAGAGTTTGTTTGTTTTTTTTTTACTTTTCACAGCATGAGCATACTGTCCACAGTAAAAGAGGATGAAGCTTCAAAATCTCCATTTGGCTGAGAGCCAACTGATTTTCATGACCTAACTGTATGTGTACAGTATGTGTGTGTGTGTGTGTGTGTGTGTGTGTGTGTGTGATTGTATTCTCTGGTTGTATTCTGAGCATGATCCAAAATCCAAATTTGTGAACCCTAATCCAGTAAATACACAAGTTTATTCTTTTTCTGTTGTTTGGTTGGCCCTGCCTACGGGGCCAAATTAAATGCCGTCCAATATGATGTGTTAGGCACCAACAAGGCTACCACATGAATAAACATGATGTTTTTTAAAAATAATACAGTTCCAGTCAAATTTCAAGCTGCATTGTTGATATGGAGCATTGACAACTTCTTTTCCATATATTTCCAGGATCATATCAATTCAATTAACCAGGGAGGATCATGGATGTTTTACTGTTTAATCCTATGTGTTGTCCATTATTATTAACAAAACCAATTACAAAAGAAAAGGCTGCATATAAGATATGATCTTATTGATTGTAAAAAAACAAACAAAACCTGAACAAATAAGTTCTGTGATGATATTTATGATCTGAATCTTTGATCCCTTCTCTTCACAGGGATGCTGTTTATTCAGTCTCTGATGAGCACCAAGGTAAAACAAAAAGACATTTGGTCTATGGTAGAAGGTAATACGTTAATACATAAGTAAGATAAGTATATGAATAACTAATAATGGACAAGAAGAATAAAGTAAAGATGGATACCTATACATTCAAGTCACATTATTATTATTATGGGTAGTATTCTTAAGATATTTCCATGATGAAACATACTCTAAAAATGTTTGTTTGACTCAGATGACGTGATGACACAGACTGATGCTGGACTGTGGTTGAAGGACAGTTTCGTACCTGCAACCCAACAATTTACTCAAATGCTGCAGGTAAACTGTGCCCTGCTGAAATGAACATTCTATTCATTTTATATCAATGTCAATCAGGCCACTATGTGTCTCAAAAATATTTTAAAATAATTTATCACTTAAATTGGCATATCAACATAATATTTTCCATTAATCCCACCCGCCATCCCCCTCCCCCAGGCTGCTTTCCAGGTTCCAGGTGTTGTACACAGGAAGTTACTTCAAATGCCTGGAGTTGCGGTGCCCTTCTCTCCCCTCAAGGTGGCACAGCTTTTAATATTTAGAAATACTTTCTAAAGTTGGTATAGCTTTATTTTGTGGTGGTTTTTAGATGATCCAATAGAAGGAACGGTGCTCTCATTGTTGTATTAAATGAGCACAAATACATCTCTGGGATTACACATATATGAATTGAATAACTTTGACAAAGAAAGCAGGTTTTATTGGTTTCTCATAATGTACCTATTAAAAATAAGTAATTATCTATTAGTACTATTGCCATTTACCTTCCAGGTGATGTCCAGTGGTCAACCGTGCATCATGTTTCAGGCCAGGAAAGTTGCCCTGAGTTACAGGCAGCAGAAGCAGCTGGACCTGACTGAGCAAGCTTTTTCTCCCCAGAAATCTGTGGACACCAGTCAGTCCATCTGCAGCCACGACAGGGCAACGTATGTCTACCCTTTGAAACTGTTGTTACATATTCCTAGAGCCAGGAGTTTTTCTTCTTTCATTATTTCCTTTTTCACCTTGGGTCAGATATTATAACAAACATAGATTTGACAAAGTCCATACTACAAATTAGAAACAGCACCAGATGAAAACACATTAGGTTTTAAACCAACTGTTCTTCATTGCTGGTGTGAGAAGTTCCTCCAAAGCAGGAGAAGCAAACAATCTGAGACTTAACTGAATAACTAAAGTTTAAAAACCTTCAATGTGTTTCCTCTTTGTTTTGTCTTTCTGTCTGTGTTTCTGTGTTTTTCAAAGGCTCGTCATGAAGTTCGGTGATGTTGAGGATTTAAAAGGCCTGTCCATCAGGTCAGTTCTATCACCTGTCTGCAGCGAGAGTCAAAGGTTATAAAGTAAGCATTTGGTTAGATGTAAAGTTTGACGGGGAAAGTTTGTTCTTACTCCTTCAACGGCAGACTCCAGCTGTCCAACACTTTCTACGAGTCTTCAGGTCAATGGTGGTTTTCTGTGGACAGCATCTCTCTGCTCTTCAACACTACTGGGGAGGCAGTGTTCAATGTCACTGAGGTGTACGCTCCGACCTCCTCTTCCTATCACTGCCTTCATGTCAGCAACCTACAGCGTCACAGTGCTCTGCTGCTGCCCACCAATGACCCCGCCCACCAGTGGACTGTCACCTTCACTGACTTCCAGGTTGACTGGTCTCCAATTTAAATTAGTAGAAGAGTAAAAGAGAAAAGCTAAATTTCCAATCTAATGTGTACTTGTTTTATTACAACAACAAACACCTCCACTTGTGGATGTTAGACAACATACTTTGAGGGCTTCTTAAAAGATTTTCATAGATTCATGTGTTTGTTCTCTCCTCAGATCCAGGCCTTCAACATCACAAGTTCCAAGTTTTCTGCAGCCAGCGACTGTGCCACCTTCCTGACACCAGCCATCCTGATGGGCCTCATCACTTCCCTCATCCTTCTGCTGGTCCTGGCCTATGGCCTGCACATGGTCATCCACCTCAAACACATTGAACACAACGAGGAACAAAAGGCACACATCTATTTCCTTCAAAATGCTGAACAGTCTGACCACGGCTACATGGAAAATGTTAAGGAAAAAAACATTCTATAGTGTCAACACATGTAAACACTATAAGATCGTGGTTTATTTTTTGTTTGTTTGTTTTTTTTCTGGCTTTTTCCGTTTTTTCCAACCTTTGCTAATTGTTACGGAACCACCAATTTTTGGTTCTAAGGGCACCTGGATTTAGTCAAACACAATGATGACATTATGACTGACAGAAATGGAAAATGACACAAGAAAATAATGTTCATAAATCTATCCAAAGACAATATATCCATATGTAAAAGTCTATGACGAGGACACAGAAAAATAAGGAGAACAAAATAGAAATGTTGTTGTTAAAATTGAATTACTACTGTAAACATCAATCACACCTCTCAACACACAAGCACAATTCAACTCCACTGGTTTATAAATAACCCGTCCACACACTTCCTGGTTAATCGGCTGTATTAGACCTACTTTCTGTAAATTGACCTCAACTCTGGCCACAACAGTAACATTTCTCTAGTGCACTGAAACTGCATGGTATGTACATTACAGTTTTGTTGTTTTGTTCATATACATTTCCTCGTTGCATTAAAACAGTCAAAATAGGCAAACAAGGACTTGTATAAACGATAAAATGTCGAATTTTAAAAGTTGACTAAAATCTGCTTATTTTCTGTAGTTCCCCCCATCAAAGCCTATCACTAGGTGGCGCTACAGTACGTAATAGACTGCCCTTGTAACCGGAAGTAAACACCAGAAAAAACCTCCCATGCTGCCTTCAGAAGTGTCCGTAGTTAGCACAAATAACTATTAAATTCCAGGTTTTATGTGGTGTAACAGTTTCCTAGAGGCCGATATATTATGGTTTAATTGGTTTATTTAATCTTTTTTTAGACAGCTACGTGTAAACTACAATCAGTTGTTACGTTATTTTTATTTTCCTCGTGCTACTACTGGCTAATTGTGTAGCGGTCAGCAACAGTACTCCGTGTCACAGCGTTAGTGCTTTATTTTACTGCGCTCTGCTTCTCCTGCCTAAGGGACCTTATGTTTATCCGTTTTCACACTTTTCTCACACTGTCTTCCGGCCGACTGCATATTTTTTCAGCAAGACCTTTAAGCCGAGCCTGGCCGCTCCACAGCAGGATGGAGTCGGCGGTAGTGAGATGTCTCCCCGGGGAGCCCAAACTCACCATCTCCTTTATTTTGGGCGGCAGTCAAAAACACATGCAACGGGACCAGGACGAGCCTCTGGGCAAAGCGCTGACACGGATCTCCCACAACTTCGCCAAGGATCAGAGGAAAGCTAAGAAGTCAAAGAAGCATATGGATCAACAGGCTAGTGAGTCCCCGGAGGTCACCCCGGTCAAGCTCATCTACGAAGGGCACGAGGTTGCGGAGACGGTGCTCAACTCGGATGCTTGGCAGGACGGAGCCGTGCTGCAGGTGGGAGATGTCCAATACTCCATACAAAGAAACGCACCGTCCTTCATCACAGCCGAGCTGCCGGTGTCCATGCTGGCCGATTTTCCCGTCTGCCCTAAACTGGAGATGGAGTTTGGGAACCTGCAAGAGTGCGACTTCTCCTGGTTCAAAGAAAAATGCACGCAGACAAGGTACCTGTTAACAAGAATGTGTAATGTTCATATGGTAATAAATAAAAAACCTGCTGTTCGTTATCATAAAATAGCAGCAGCCAGTTACAACCAAGATAACCTCTTTGGGACATAGGTGAAGACATATAAATATATATTTTTGTTTAAAAAATAACAATTTTCCTTTACTTCTTTTGTAAGCCCTGAAGCTGCTGAGACCGATGCTCCTCAGGATACAGATTGGACTCAGGTAGGAGTTGGGAGAGTCTACGTTCCAACCAATCAGGACATTGGGTGCAGGCTTAAACTGCGGTGCACACCTAAAGATGGAAGTCGCAGCGGCTTGGCCAAAGAGCTGGTCTCTGTTGGAGCAGTGGAGGCTGGACCGGGCATGTGCACGTTTGACAACAGACACATATACACAGTCAAAGAGACGGAGTGGCCGACCATGAGGGTGGTGTCCTACAACATCCTCGCAGATATCTACGCCCAGACAGAGCTGTCTAAGACTGTGCTTTATCCCTACTGTGCTCCCTACGCCCTTCAGCTCGACTACAGGCAGAACCTGATTAAAAAGGAGCTGGCTGGTTATAATGCTGACATCATCTGTCTGCAGGAGGTGGACAAAGGTAATCAGTGAGGAATTATATCACTGAAAAATATATTTATCTAGGTAGACTATGTATGGATTTCCTAAAAATATGCCATAGAATCATGGCGTGTTTATTGCTAAGAGACCTACCAATTGTTTCAGTGAGGTGCTACTAGGACTATTTTGACTCTGTTTTAATATTTCCTGATATTTTCTGCACTTTCCAGGGGTATTTGTGGACAGTCTAATGCCATCTTTGGATGCTTTTGGTCTTGAAGGTGTCTTTAGAGTCAAAGAGAAGCAGCATGAAGGACTGGCCACATTCTATCGCAGGTAAGACTAAGATACATTCTTGATTATCTATAAGTGGATGCATTAAGGGGCTCAGGTTTTTAAAAATTTCTCAGAACAGATGCTATCTTCTCTCCTGGAACTTTTGGAGACTTGGAGAAAAATGCTGCTTTTTTTTTTTTTTTTACTGGATTGACTAAAGTTGTGTTTCTGCTGTGTTAATGAAAAACTTAGTCTAGTTTTTAATGTGGAGTTGGTATGTTGTGCACAAGCCTGATATGTGTAATGGTTGTGAAGAAAAATTGCCCTGTAATTAAAAAACTGCACATTCAGTGAAACTCTCAACTCCACTCTGTCCTGCTTGTTTGTATAAACCCTCACAAGTTGTGTATTTTTTTTAATGTTCTATTTGCTGGTGAGTGATTTTACTGTACACAAAAAACTTGATAAATAGATTTGGAGGTATTTGATAAATTTAATTTCATGTGTTTTAGGTCAAAATTTCAGTGTTTGAGCAGCCATGACATCATGCTCAGTGAGGTCTTGACCTCTGACCCCATTCATTCAGAGCTGCTGGAGATGATTTCTAAGAACAGTGTCCTGAAGGACAAGATCCTGCAGAGATCAACCACACTGCAGGTGAGATCAGCTGATGTAATCTTACAATGTAAAAAAAAATGCTGCAAAAATGCTTCTAAAGGTTTGTGTGTGTGTTGTAATATATTATCAGAGTCAAAAGATCTTTTAGACAGTAGCTTCAGATCATTTATATCAACAAGACGTTTTTTTCAGGTCACTTTGCTTGAGGATGTGAGAAGACCAGATAGGAAGATTCTTATTGCCAACACTCACCTGTACTGGCACCCAAAAGGTAAAAAACACTAATTGTAAATGTATAGAAACCTCAGTCTCTGTTTTAATCAAACTAACTCTAATCCTATGAGCAAACAGGAAATATAAACACTTTCTTCCAAAGGTGGGAATGTCCGCTTGGTTCAGATGGGCGTGGCTCTCAAACACCTAAATCATGTGAAGGCGGCAATCGCACCTGAAGCTCCTTTAATTTTCTGTGGAGACTTCAACTCCTCCCCTGACTCTGGTGAGTTTGCGTCTGAGGGCCTGGCCACTTTAGTGCCAGCCTTAAAAGTCTAAGAGTTTATTGTGTAAAATAAGAATTTATTACATTGATCTGCTCTGGTGCAGAGGTATCAGCGTGTTGCTCTTTCCTCTGTCCTCAGGTGTGTTCCAGCTGGTCACAGAGTCTCTGATTCCACAGCAGCACCCAGACTGGAGTAGCTCAGAGCCAGAGGAGTCATGCAGGATGAAGCTGATCTCTGGCTTTCCTCCGATGCTGAGTGCCTGTGGTCGACTGGCTTACACCAACTATGTGGGCGGATTTCACGGCTGCCTGGATTATATCTTCCTCCAACCCGAAAGCATGCAGGTACTAGTACTCACACCTGACCAGTTCCATACTATGTAATCTTTTTTCATGTTTTGTAGGTTAAAATTTGGCTTTTTCTACTTCAGAATACCACTGTAAATGTTTCACAAGCATTTCAGAAAATAATTGGGATGTTTAATTTGCATGTTTAAATCTGATGTTTATTTTGTGTTCACAGTAGCTTATTTAAAGAAGAAGAGCTTTACATAGAATCTTTTTGTAGTCATGGGTGAAGTTCCGGTATTTCTTTTGATTAAAAAAATTATATTGTTTTCGAATAACTAACAGACCAGCATTTTTCTTTGTTTATGTGTAAAGGTGGAGCAGATGATTCCTCTGCCTACCCATCAGGAGGTCACCACCTATGAGGCTTTGCCCAGTGTGGCTCATCCCTCTGACCACATTGCCCTTGTCTGTGACCTGCACTGGAGCCCCTAACCTCTGACCTATAATTTCCAGACACCTGGATGTAAGATGGCAGAAAAAACCCCAGTCTTACTTTTTTATTTATATTTTAATGAAATCAGAGTGTGAGAACAGAATCCCCCATCTTTGGAGGAAATTTATGAATTATGGACTGTCAATGAACAACACAAGTCAATGTTGTTGTAACTAAACATTATTTATGAGTCCATTATATAAAACAATATTTTTATCACTGATATTTAGTGATGAATTAATAAAATATGATTTAACGGATTGTATAGTCCTGTGTTTTTTAGTTAAACAGTATTTATTTTGAGTTCAGAGCATTTAGATATCTAATGCTATTATTATTGGGAATTATAGTCAATTCATTGTATAAACTGTATTTGATGGGTGCGGACATCCGCCTACCATCGCCACGCTGTTTTTCTCTCATTGGGCAGAAGGGAAGGGGAGGCGGAGCCAGTGCGGAACTTCCCACTCGGTCATAATTGAGGGGAGTAAAGAAAGTTTATATTTACGATAAATCAACCGTGCATATATGAAAACAATACTGTATTTATATTATATTATTAAAAGTCTTTGAATTCAAAATGTTTACCGTTTTTTGTTTAAATTTTTTCAACGGCTGTCGTTTTTTTAAAGAGTCACCGGATTTCAACATAAAGGAGTCAGTTAGATTCAAACCGGAAACGACTGCGTCGCTCTCAGTATAAAAGCACGGTAACATTTTCTGTTTACATTTTGGACTAAGCAAACCTATGTTATTCATATATTACATCATGGTGTATCTAATTGACATTAGAATTGAATCAGACGTTAGCCAATTATCGACCTATTAACATAGTTTGCAATATTTTACACCGTGTTTCCTTCTAATACTAATACACATTCTGAAAATAGTACAGGCGAACCCGTTTTATTTTGAAACTTTAAGCCGGATGTTGTCTGTCCCATCGGCTCGGCTTTAAACGCTCTTACGTGTCATTCTGAGTTTGAGTTAGAAATCTCTTGGACACGTTTGACCAACAAATTCTCTGTAAGTTTTATTTAATTTTTTGCTTCAGTTACACATTGACGAAAAAGCCAGTTTTCACTCTCCTGTAAATTGACGCTGTTTAATTTTATTGTTGTCAATTCATTCATGTAATGTTAGCCCCTGTGGCTAACGTCAGCTAGTTAGACTCGCTGGTGAAACAGAAACCATATCTTGAGTTCACTGTGTATTTAATCTAAAAATATCGGTTTTCAAGCAGACACTCATCTCAGTATACACTACATCTATTTTATACATTGTTACATTTAATGTTTAGGAAAGCCTCCGAATGACTTTTGAATTTTATTAGAGATGCATTCACATGTTATCACTGTATTGTTACTGGAGTAGTCATCAGATATATTACATTCTTTACTTATGATTATCGTACTTTTATTAATTATGTACTTTACTAATTAGCCAGCAATTGCTTTTATATAATACAATATTACTACTGTCTTAAACAAATATTCAGGAACTATTTTTCCTGGGTCACCACACCTTCGTTGATGTAATTATGATCTTGTTTATTCACCTGTAATGTTAGCAAAGTAAGTCACCTTTTCAGCAACTGATGTTTACCTTATAGTCTGGTTGTGCATAGGTGCAGAAAGATCAGATGTCATTATGGAATTCCTTCCATTCCATTGAAAGTACACCACATACGCAAACATAGTTTGTATCAAAGTAATACTTGAATCAAAAGTAAGAATGATTGACGCATGTCCTGTATTAGACATGCAGTCATGTCAGCTTCTGTTCTCTGGTGCTTCTGGTTTAGGTTTTGATATTGATGAGCTGCAGTCGCCCAGCCCTAACTTATTAGAAGTATGAAGGCATTGATCCTGGTGGGAGGGTATGGGACGCGGCTGCGCCCACTCACTCTGAGTGTTCCCAAACCTCTGGTGGAGTTCTGCAATAAACCCATCCTGCTTCACCAGGTTGAGGCACTGGTAAAGGTAAGAGAAGACTGTGACTATTTGCCCTCCTGTCTTTATGGTCTTCAAGTGACTTGAACTGTCTGTTCATACAGGCTGGAGTGAAGCATGTGGTTTTAGCAGTGAGCTACATGTCAGAGCTGCTGGAGAGAGAGATGAGAGTCCAGGAACAGAGGGTATGTACGACACTACGAAAACATGTCAGCAGAAACAAAACACAAGACATTTTTTATAGTTCAAGCCACAAGACATTTGTGTGCTTTTAAATAAATCCTAGCTTTTTTATGTTGAAAAACATCACGTACATGAAATTAATTTGTTCTGAGACTTGAACAGTGATTTTTCTGCTCTTCTCTCTTCAGCTTGGGATTCGTATCTCCCTCTCTCATGAGAAAGAGCCTCTGGGTACAGGTGAGGTTCTGCCTATCACAGAGGGGGTGGGGGGATGAATAACATTAAAAGATCCCAGCTGTTCGAGACTGTCACTTTACTGCACATTTAAAGAATTATCCCATGTTAAGTTATGATGTTAGTATTGTCCAAATAAGATATTTACATGAGAGATTATTATCACAGATGTGACTGGATTTATCTGAATATATGTCATGAACTTGACACTTATTTCTGTCTCCTCTTAATGTGCGTGTGCGTCTGTGTGTGTGTAGCTGGTCCCCTGGCTTTGGCTCGGGAGCTGCTAGATGTGGACAATGAGCCTTTTTTTGTCCTCAATTCGGACGTCATCTGTGACTTTCCTTTCAAAGATCTTCTGCAGTTTCATCAAAACCATGGGAATGAGGGAACAATTGTGGTGAGAGACAGAGATAATTTGAATTATTTTATTTATTTAAGGGTTAAGGCTCTGTCTGAATAAAAACATGTAACATAATTTAACAGGATTAAATAAATAGAAAGAATACATTTTGTTTGTTTTTATGGAATTTAAGTCAGTTTCTTTTTGCAAAAAAAACTCAAGGTCATGTAATGTTATGACGCTGGTAAAGCGTAGTTTTGACTTAGTGTCTGTGTGTTTATGTATGTGTGTCTGTGTGTGTGTTCAAGGTAACGCGAGTGGAGGAACCTTCTAAATATGGTGTGGTGGTGTTTGAGGCAGAAAGTGGTCGTATCCAACGCTTTGTGGAGAAGCCTCAGGTCTTTGTTTCAAATAAAATCAACGCCGGCATATACATTTTCAACCCCAGCATGCTCAGCAGAATCCAGGTGAGACACACACACACACACACACACCAAGAGCCTCCTTCACACTGTTTTGTTAGCAATTGAGTTAAAGATATCAAGGATCATCTTCCAACTTTTGAAATAATACGTAATATTAAAATGAAGTCAGTTAAAGTTAAAAAAAACTAGTGAGGACACCGGAGAGAATAGAGGCGTCTAGATTTCCTTTGTGTTACTGCTGTAATTTACTTGATTTTTTTTTCCTCCTCTGCAGCTGAGACCCACATCTATAGAAAAAGAGATTTTTCCTTTCATGGCCGAGGAGGGGCAGCTGTATGCCATGGAGCTGCAGGGTAAATGTAATGACACAGTCAAATGAACACTGCTCAAAACTCTGACCGACAGACCAACGAAATTAAAGAGGTAGACTTGATTGCTCATCAGCACAACCAGAGCTTCTAAACATGCAGATTTGTGGGTTCAATTCCACCTCGAGTCCACATCCATGTTCTGTTGTGTCCTGTGTAAGGGCTCTGCCTAAATCACTGTCGCCAACCACTGTGACACTGGATTGAGTGACAAGCTGAAAGTGATTCTTCTTCTGTCAAATTACATTTTATTGAATTACATTGAGTTTTGGTCCCAAAAAAGAAAAATGGTGTGAAAATGTAGTTGCATTCTGACTGCAGGGATGATGTAACTGTTGCTCTCAAATGACAGTGAAAAAATAACAGCTTCTGCATGACAGGATTGATTGGACATGGCTGCCGAATTCTTGGCTTGGTTCTTGGCTTAGAACAGAGTGTGCTTTTGTTACTTGCCAAAAAACAAACTGATTTATCTTATTATATATTACCTTGAGTATTTAAACAAAAGAAATTATATCATGAAATCATAACAGGTATGTGTGATGGATGATTAACCCCCTATATTTAAGGCTTAAGGCTTACAATGGCATCTTTAATGTGACTGCAATTAACTTTGATCTCTGCAGCAAACAGCTCATCCAGACATAAGTGCTTTGTCTTTATAGCTGAACTTGTAGTTTTGGATTCCAGTGTAGAGATGTATAGAACCAAACAGTCTTGAAGAACCAACTTTGAATCTCCTGGTTGCAAATATACATGCAAGCATTGAGTTGAATGGAAAAAGTGAATCCTCATTAGTGTTTCTGTGCTGCTTCAGTTCCTCAGCCCTCATTTAAAGACATTAGCTTCCTCCGAAACAGTGTTAACCTCATGTTCAAACCCTCCAGTTTGGTAGAAAATCCTTTTATCCTGTCCTTCAGAACAAACCGACTGTTTTGACTCAGTAGCTATGATTACAGCAGCAAAATTTTCATTCACTATAAAATTAATTATTTATTACCTTGTTTATCTGGGAATACAATACGACAATCTCTGTATGATGGGTGCACGCATGCATGAAGTATTGAATTAAAATAATAGGAAAACGCTTCACCTGATGATGATGATGATGATGATGATGGAGAGGAAACTTCTATAAAGTCTATGTAAACATAGCTACTGACTCCTGTTAACCCTGTGTCCTTTTTTCCTCAGTCTGACTTTAAGACACGGCTAAAAGAAAACTTTTAATCTTTCCCTTTTTAAATGTAGTAAATCAACAGTGATTTTTTTTTCTGGCTAATGTCAGATATCTTTATTAAGAACTTCACCATGAGTTTAGGAGCAAAAGTGTCGTCCGTGAAGCCCAAACATTACTAATCCAAAATTAATTAAATGGAAGATTTAATCAACAGGGTTAGTTTAATTTAGTAGACTCATAAATTACCTGCTGCCATTACCCCCACATACCAGGCAGTTAACGGGTAGTGTTATAGCCTTTATGTCTGTTTGGTTCTAGTGTAAATAAATGTAGAACACAGAGAACCCTTCAGGTTCCGTGTCCACATCCCTGTCTCAGTGGTTTATTGTCTGTCTGCAGGGTTCTGGATGGACATCGGTCAGCCCAAAGACTTCCTGACAGGGATGTGTATGTACCTTCAGTCGCTACGACAACAAGCTCCTGAGAGGCTTCACACTGGACCCGGTTTTCTCGGCAACGTTCTCGTGGTGGGTGCAGTTCCTCCTCTCTTTGAAACCTCTGTCAGTGGAGAGAATTTCCATTCAAATTCGACCTCATCTTCTGTCTTCTGTCTGTTTTTTTTTTGCCCTGCAGGACCCAACTGCCCAGATCGGGGAAAACTGCACCATCGGACCCAATGTAACCATCGGCGCCGACGTAGTTGTAGAGGATGGCGTCAGGATAAAACGTTGCACCGTGCTGAAGGGGTCGCGGGTTCGATCACACTCATGGCTGGAGAGCTGCATCGTGGGGTGGCGCTCTACTGTCGGGCAGTGGGTGAGTGCAGGAGGATGACATGTAACAGGATGACATCAGTTCAATAATGACAAGAGTTGCTTTTTATCAAACGTACAGTCCAGTAAGTGTTTGTGTACTGGTGTGAAAACATGGTTTATTTAAGAAAATGTGTCAAAAACACAAATTTAATGATGGATTTCATTGGCTACACTTCATAGATGTTATTTAATTCGCATACAACACAGCGGAATAATGTTAAACCTACAGTCAACAGGAAAGGCCTCCAGCTTAGTACTTAGACCTTATAGTGCTCCTCACAGTTTTAAGGTACTACTACTTCATACTGTTGGTAATTCAATCAGAACTTAAAACATCTCTAAAACTAACTTTGAAGCACCACTATGTCAAACAGCAGTCACTAACTTTCTGAATAAAACACTCCAAGGCATTGGTTCTCAACATGAGGTGCAGGTATCACCAAGCGTCTTGAGTCTTGAATTTAAAAGGTTGGGATGGCTCGATACATCTTTTTCATGTATGATATCAATACCAATACTGCAATTTGAAGTATCGGTTGGACTATAGCTGTTTTTTTTATGTTCGCTCCTGAAAGTTTGACCAACATTAAAATGATACAGATCCAGAGTTTTGGATCGAGCCATCCCTGAAAAGATGTGAATGTGTGGACACCGGGGACGACAGCCGGCCTGTCGACAAATGGAAGCTTGTTTGTGAACTGTTGGTGTATGTTGTCTCATGCTGTGTTTAGTTTCTGACGACGATTCCTGTCTGCGTTTACGCCCGTTGTCAGGTTCGTATGGAGAATGTGACGGTGCTGGGGGAGGATGTGATCGTGAACGATGAACTTTACCTCAACGGCGCCAATGTCTTGCCTCACAAATCCATCAACGAGTCCGTTCCCGACCCCAGGATCATCATGTAGCACGGGATAGAGGTGGAAGATCAGTGTCCATTTTTATTGTTACTGAACTCAAACCGATGCCCAAACTGTGCCAGGGGAAAAAAGAGGGAGAATGGGTTGAACAAGGAAGTTGAGGGGGAGAGGAAAGGAGTCAAGAAGAAGAAAAAGGCCTTTTTCATTAGATATTGTTAATTCTGTGGGGGTTTTTGGCCCTATTTTGCTGTCCCTCTATACAGTCCGACTTGATGAGATAAGCACGAGTGTGATGTCATCAAGCGACTCAGATCCTCAAACTATTCTGAAAATTACAATACAGAAACAGGTCTGTATTTGAAGAAGTGCACACATCAGCACACTGTACTAAAGGCTCCTAGAGATTCTTTAATACCAAAAAGCAACATTTCAATCCGGGGAACAATGATCTGGCTTCAGCTAATCATGACTGTTTCTTTCCGAGGTTTTAGTTGCACACTTCATCCTGTCTGGCCTCTCTGGACTGGTCTATCTGAGCTGGTGAAAGGACTAATCTTTGTATTTAGGGCGAATCATGGTTAAAGATCACTGCTTCTTATATTCACTATGCATTTCCTGTGTCTGAACATCTATAGACACTGGGTAAACTGGAAGGAAATCACTGCACTAGGAGACACATGGACACTGAAACAATGACTGAGACTTCTGATCTGATCAATTTAACTCTATGCAGTATAGTCTATAGTTGTGGTGCACTTGAAGCAGCTTAAACAGCTGTAACGCAGAGTCTGGATTAGTTTAACCGTATAGCAATGTTTTGTTGATTGCAGTTAGCTTGAGTGCAGCCTTCACTGACATCATCAGGTTGGCATTGTGTTCTTTGGTTCATTGATGAAATGTCATTTTTAATCATTGAATGGCTCATTGTTTCTTGTTGCCAAACAGTTTACTGTTCTAAAGTGTATACATATAGTAAGGTTTTACTTTTTTAAACATGTCTTTTACAAATGGTACTTGTACATCTCACACTGTCTACATCAAACTGTCAGACGCAGCGTTTTCCACTAGGTGGCAGCAGATGGATGTAAAAGTTAAAAAAAAGATTCTTATAGGTATTGCAGAAAATGTACTTTCTTCAATTCCTGTGAGGGTTGTGTTCAACTAAACAGGTTTCACACTGAGGACGTAAATAGGAACTACCAAAACATTATATTTCATTACATATAATTTTGGTGACAATTTAATGTGGTGGGGCGTTGTGAGATGTTGGGAAACACTAGTTAGGCTAATGGACAGATGATTCACTAAGAACAAGTGGTGTGTATTTCTTAACCATAAATAACTGCAGGAGAAGGCTGGATCTTAACCTTTAATATTTTCCTTATTGTGATGTCACCAACTGAGGTTATGTCAAAGATGTCTGAGAGAAGGGAACGAAAAGCTGATTGTTTTTGACTCAAATATGGAGTCCAGGTGTGAAAGGTTTTTACCTTCTGTTATTGATATGAGCTGTGCATAATGACATACAGCACTGAGTACATGGTAAGGAATCTTTGGGTTGATTTGTGATGATGAAAAAGATCAGAATACTGAGCATGTGAAGACCTACGTGTCTGGGTGAATGAAGTAAATTCTTATGATCAAGTTGTTGTTTTTTTAAAGAAAATAATATAAATTACTCATTGATATCATCTGTCTTGTCTTTTTTGCATTATGTTGCTGTGCATGCAAAAATATCTTTGCATGTGAATAAGAATGAAACGTTGAGAAGATGTTAGTGTTTGAATGGATTGTGAGAAACGTGGTTTCAAGTCAAACTACAGCTGCAGTTAGAATTCAGTGTTTCTGTAGTTTTCTTTTTAGCCGCCTATTACATTTTGAAGCATTTGGTCATTTTTAATATGAATAAAAAACTGTGTTTAGAGTTTAAGATTTAAAAACGTTTATTTTGGGCTTAATTATACTCCTGAAAATTATTTAAATATTGAGCATTCTAAGTTGTTTTGCTTCATCTCTCAGTGCCATAGAAAAGTGAATTATCCAGCAGGGGGTAGTGTTGCTATGTGATGTTTTCCTCGTGGAGAATGAAACGTGTTCATTCATCTGGTACAGAGGAGAGGCCTGAGTTCTCCTACTGCTGTTTCATGGTATGTATGTGTATATATATATATAACAACATATATATGTTTTTGTCTTGCACAAAAATTGAACCAAATGTTTGAACCAAATCTTTGATTCTTGTTTTAATATTGTCTGATTTACACATGTATTTCGGACACATGCTGTTTATACCAGTTTCTAAGACAGGAAATGACAGGATAATTATTGGAGGTGACAGATGACAGGTTTGAATGAATGAGCAGATCAAAGGAACAGTTTGGACCTAATTTCCAAGAGGCGAAGACTTGGACATGAGCTGATGTGAGACAATGTACAGTGAATGTTGAAGCTGGAGCTGCAAGGCAGTTGGAAAATAGGTAGATCCAAAAAAAGTATAATGGAAATGGTTGGTGTAACAGTAGTTGTTAGTCAGTGACCAGTGATGGAGTCCAAACACAAGGGTCACATAAGTACATAACTTTATCTGACATGTTTTTAGGGACAGTGATTAATTGAAAGAAATGTGCTTAAGTTTTCTTAAAGTGCTGCATGAAGTTCACAGATTTGAGAAAGATCTAGTACATAAGTACATAAATCTATAGTACAGAGAGTGGTGGAGTTTTGTGTTTTTTATTTTTTGTTGTTGTTGTTGTTGTTTCTTTGCATAAGTGATGTCTCTCTGTCCTTCTTGGCTCTGTGGTCTTCATTCTTCTCAGCAACCGAAAAACCAAAGAATGAACGGAAAAGGAGGAGGACGAGTAGAGGGAGGAAGAGGAGGAGATCTCACTGATATTTTTATTGGCTGAGCTTTTTTTCAAAGTGTTTTCTGATTGGCTGGTAGTGTGAAAGTAGGGAATCCCACAGGTTTTTTTTCTGCCTCAGTCTCAGGTTTTAACCACAGTCAGAGTCACGTTCAGTCCTGGTCCTACTTGACCAGGTAGCCTCAAGTCAGCAGTGATCCAAGAGCAGCAGTTCTGACTGTTCAGCTGCTGTTTCAACATCAACTCTGACCTGATTATTGTTTTCCCTGTCTGTTAAAACCAGGTCTAGAGTTGTTACATCACAGGTACCTGTAGAATTCACCAAAGTGGAGAGAAGTCAGTACCACGTGAACAAAGAAACTCCTGTTTGACTGGAAGGCTAGAATAAAAATCACATTCCCTTCAGCGGCATGTTGGAGCAAATTCAGGAGGTGAAGAAACCTGCTGAGAGTAATTTAGAGGGTGGAGACGGGAAGTATATTTTTTTAGTTGGAAGTTTACAGCAGTATAAAAGGGGAAAAAAGAGGGGAAAAAAGAATAATTGTTAAAGTGCAGAGTGTGAACAGGGATTTGCAGTGAGCGTTGATGTTGCCGGGCAGGAATGAAGATGAAAGTCTAGACAGTTGTGGAGGGCTGGTGGAGCTGAGGGGCAGCAGGAGCGACCGTGGGCGGGGAGAGAGGAAGTTTGGTCAACAGGAGAGGAATTTAAAGTCCCATTGTTCTGGAGGAGCAGAGGCAGAGAGGAGTGAGGAGCTGAGGAGTCCGATCGCTGACAGACGCTGGACACCATGGACATGAGTGCAGCTATGGCAAAGGTAGGAGACACACCTTCACACTGATGTATTTCACCTGGACGTCTTCAGGTGGAGTCATCTATGAAGTGAAGTTAACTTCCTGTTATTATATGTTCAGATGCTTTTTAAGATGATATTCAGAACTCAGTGATATTTATTTTGGATTATTTTATTTTAAGGAAAAAACTGTTTGATTTCTGCTTTAAAAAGGTATGATGATATGAGGATCACTCAGCCAGTTTCTGATGAATGAATGACCGGACGAATAAATGAATGAAATATGACTGGTGATTATAGATAAACAACAGATTAAGTAACAACATTTGTCATTACTTCCATCCATGACGTTTCTGTTTTTTCTTGTCTATGTTCTCTCCTTTAACTCTCTTAAAGTGGGGGGGGGGGGGGCTATAAACACAGGTGATTACCTAAACACAGGTGATTACCTAAACACAGGTGATTACCTGTGTTTATAGCTACCTGGTTATTGTTTGATGTAAATCTAATCTTGTAGCTAAATCAAATCTGAAAATGTATAGAATTGACCTTTAACTTGTTGCTACGATAAAATTGATGGGCAGGAGAGGACTTGGCTCCAAACCTTGACCCTCTTCTCAACATGACTCACTGTCAAATGCAAAGGCCCTCTATTTGATATTTTACTGTCAATTACATTTTTTGGGGTTAGGTCTAGATAACTCTCCTGGGCTGATCCTAATCCACTTTCTAATTCAGTCCATGAAACTAATCCTGGACTTGCCAAAACACTGCCTCCTCTGACGGTCATTTGTCTCCCACAAATTTCTCACTAATTCAGCCTCTGGTCTTTTGTGCAAAGGTCACAGCAGACTGAAGCAGATAATGTGGGGCATCAATGTCACCTGTCCAGGGTTTGATCCCCTCGTCCTGCTCCTTTCTCTGCTGATGGAAAATCTGTCATCACCTGGATGAAAATAAACATTGGCACACACACACGCAAACTCACAGAGCAACAGGCATCACTCACTGCTGTTTACACCATAAACGCTGTCCGGTGAAAATGAGTAAAAATTAAAAATCACAATTTCCTCTCGAGGTTCTTGAGTAAAGATCTGTGTGATGCTGCAGACAAACCTGGTCCAACAGAAAAGTCTGGCCCCACTCTGGCAGCTTGGTTTCGTTATTAGAAAAAGGCTCTTGAGTAACAGAAGCGTTCAGTGGTTTTGAGTTTGGGAGTTTGGTCCTCGGCTCATTATTTTCCATTTAACTGAAGGGCGGTTGCAGAAGTTTTTTTTTATTAGGATCTATGAGAAAGTACATGAGAAACACCAGTCGTCTGTGACACTTGGGTTTAGAAGAACAGGAAATATCAGGGATGCAGACTGTGAAGGTCTGGGCACAGACTTGGACTGGATCTGTTGGAGCAGGTTGAACTCACTGCTCTTTGACCTCCAGTCTCTTATCTCACAGTGTTTCCTGCAGTTTTGCATAGCCGACATGTTTGGAGTCACCCGGCCAAGTGTGATTTAACATACTCATCTAATCTGACCTCTAAATATAGAACGGCCGCATGTTAATCTCTGTCAGAATGAACCTTTCCAGTGAAACTTATTCAACTCTATGGGAGTCAATGTATTTGTCAAAGAATTCAATTATAACAATAAAAAAGTCGCAGTGCTTGTAAATTCTATTTTAATATGTCTGTGAACAGACAAAAGATGAATTATTAGTGTTCAATTTATTTTTTTATTAGACTAACTCCATGTAATTAATGACAGGATTCAACAGTATGTGACTCAAATCTGCTTAAATTGGTAATGAGAAACTGAATGTGTTGATGCTCAAAGAACCGGATCAAATGTGTAGTGACATCATCATGACCTAATTTGGAAACAGATGTTACACCTTTGGCATCACCTTATTTTGTATTTGGTTTAACTTTTGAGTAATGTCTGGTGCCACAGTGACTCAGAGGCTCCTCCCACCAGTCAGTTACTGAGTCACACACAGTAGTTCATTCACATTTAGTGAATCAATGGAAAAACAGTAGCTTCAGTTTACAGCTCCCTGGGTCAAAAACATTTGGATTTATTTGGATTAGTCCTTACCTTTAATGATGCCAGGAAAACAAAACCAAAAAAGAACTTTAACTTAGAACACAAACTTTCACATTTAAAAAAATATATATAAACAACGTTGTTGTTTTTTTTCTGTACACAGTAAACAGAGGCAGGATTCTTCTCATTAACAACACACACAGTCACTGAATTCCCACCTGGCAGCAGTCAGAGGCAGCCGTCAACACAAAGTGTGGACTGAACATGTGTCCAACAGTGTATCCACAGGGACATTATGAAGTCCTCAGCTGTTTGCAGTCCAACTGTCATCACTGTGACCTTTTCAACACCTAATCCCACTCCTCTGTTGTCAACCGCTAATGACCTGCTCTGGTACAATGACTTCTGAACCATTTCAGGCAGATGGACACTTTTACCCAGACTACACTGGGACCTGACACTGAATATGAATTCATTGTTGGGAGTGGACCTTTGTCCCAGCAGCCACAGTGTGTAGCCTTGTACACCTAGGGTGTGTGTGTGTTGACTGTCCTGCCTGCAGTCCAGACCTGTGTCCTCATTAGTGTGTCATCAGGAAGTAAATCAATGGTGAACTCACCTTTGTCTGAACCTGAGTGTGCTGAATGGAACAATTTCCGAAGAAGTTCACGTTTAACACATATGTTTGTTATTGTGAAGGCATTTCTTTATTTTTTTGGCCTAATAATATGAGATTCAAGTGCATTGGCTGAGAGTGCGGACTAAATGACATTCCTGGTGTCTCTGATATAAATACAACCAGAATAGTCACGGTTTTGCTGGTCCCAGTCTTTTTAGGTTGGGGTTTGAATTTCTGTCTGTTCCCACCCTCGAGCCACAGCTGTGGTTTATAAATGTTTAACAATGCAGAGCCAATAAGATCCCTTAAAAAAACACCAAGTATTTGAATTGGAGATGCGTTGGAACAGTGTTGGCAGCTCCTTACCTGCCACCAGCTCGTGTGGTGCTCATCTTCTATAAATATCAAATATTTTCATTGCATATAAAGATCTTTCTGAGCAGAGACAGGACTGTTGATACCTTGTTGACAGTTGGACAGATGGACAGTCCATTTGTCTGTCAGACAGAAAGACACCAGCTGTTTTAGTGTGGTCAGGTTTCCTGCCAGGTACACACACACACACACACACACACACACACACAGTCTGGCTCTCATGAGTTGTGAGGACTTCACATAGATATAATCCCTAACCACTGACACAAGGATGAGACACACACACACACACACACAGTTGTTTGTGTTTGGACTCTACGATGACTATTATTGCTATTATTATACTACTGTATTATAGAGTTTTACCACCTTGTTATTTTAAAAGACAGCAAGAGAGAAATGGACAGTGTGACAGACAGGGAGGACAAATGAGGTGATGGAAATTTAAAAGAAAACAAAAAACAAGATTTGTCATCAATGATTACTGGACATCACTGTGAGATCATCAGTGAGTTCATCCACCCTGTGTGTGTGTGCACATGTGAGACAGTATGTGTGTGTGCATATACACATACACACCCTGTTCTTCCTCCCGTTCTCACAAAGAATTCTCTGTCTCGACCAGAACTTCCTCCCATCTATCATCATATGTGACCCACTCTGTAACTTTCTTTCTTTTTGCATTTTTTTCCTCTATCACCAAAACAATGACTCAATAATAATAACAAAATAATAAAAATAGTTTTTAATACATTTATTTTGAACTTTTTTCTTTGCGTGAACACAAAAAGAAATAGTTTTTGAGGTTTTTGAGATATATTATTTACAAAAGTTGAAAGAACTCTGACACCCTGTCATCCTTGCTTCAAACAAAATTGTGAATTCAAACACTGAGCGACCTTTGACCTCTTGCAGTCTGTATTTGGTTAAAAACAGCTGTATCTGATGTCCATCTTTGTGTTTCTGCTGACTTCTCTTTTATTCTGCCTCCTCCCAGATGTCCGTGAAACAGAGCGCAGGAGGAGAAGCGGTCTGTCTCATATGTAAAGAGGGCTGCTCTGGATTTCAGCCGCATTCTTGGAGGTAAAAGCAGTTTTTTAAAATGA
This sequence comes from Cynoglossus semilaevis, assembly GCF_000523025.1. Taxonomy (NCBI): domain Eukaryota; kingdom Metazoa; phylum Chordata; class Actinopteri; order Pleuronectiformes; family Cynoglossidae; genus Cynoglossus; species Cynoglossus semilaevis. Next base: position 17,716,917 of record NC_024317.1, read on the forward strand.
TTATAATTGCATAAAGAAATAAAACCAAAGAAGCTCTGAGGCTAGATGCTGTCCCAGCGTTCTTTTATTCAGCGTTCTTTTTCATTCCTTTATTTAACAAAAACAAGTAGTGAAGAGTGTTCAGTCGGCTCAGATTAAAATCTTACATTTTAAATTTTCATGAAACCTCCGCACCTCCACAGGAAAGCCTGTACGGCCTGTGGCTGCAGCACAGTGGACCACATTCCTGGTGGTGACCTTGAAGATGACCAGCACATGGGACGCCTGCTCTCTGAGTCGCCCTGCTCCCACCTAACTGCAAAGGTCAAAGGAGGTGGTGGCCTTCGCATGTACAAACGCAACCGCATGATTGTGACCAATCCCGTGGTGTCGCGCAAAGACCCCACATTCAGCACCACAACCTACGACTGGGCACCCGCCGGACTCAACCAGAAACTGGTGAGCGGCAGATAATTGTTGTGGTGCATATTTGTTTTGATAGGCGTCATTTGGACCAATCTAACCTTAATAACAACAGAAATGATGAATCAGTGAAGTGGTTAACAAACAGCCAGTGGTTTTTATAGCCCAATGTCTCACATGTTTTGTAGTGTATCTGAGATTTTCCTATTGTATTCTCTATTCTATTTGAAATATCTATTACTATATATGCATATTATATGTTTCTATAAAGCCAATAATCAGAATCAGAATGACTTGATCTGGAATTACAAACAAACTCCTGATGGAAATGAAAGGTATCTCAGCATATGTGAACTATGATACTAGTAGAAAGAGAGTATAAATGCAGGAAAATGTCAATAGCAGCCTAATATTTACAACAGGGTCACTGACACCAGGGGGCACTGGACATCCAAATGAAAAAAGAAATAAAATCGCAATTTTGTGAGACTGTATTTTAAACAGTCATAAATGATGGGGGATCACTGATAGTTATTAAGTAAGAATGTAATGAAGAATTAGCTTGAGTTAACCTGAGTTATATGAATCCAATATAAAAATGCAGTAGAACCCACAGTAGAACATGTAGAACACACACGCCCTTGGTTGTTCACGTCAGCGATGTGTCCTCTTCTTAGAGGTTTATACTCCAGCCCATGTCAGACAGATTAAATACCTCTGTGTTTTAATCACACCGTACGTAGGTTTCTCTTCATCTCCCACAGAGCTGCAGAGATTACATACGAGATGGAGAGTTTCAAAACTCCGTGGACCAAACCTTGACCAACCTTTATCGTGGGCCTCTTACACGCTGATGGCAACAGCCTGCTCTTCCTAAACAATTTTAAACCCCTCCTGCCTCTCCACTGTCTGGTTTCTATTAAAAAAAGCCAAACCCATGTTTCAGGTTTCACAGCCTGTAATTATGATGATGACTGTGATAACCCGTACTGCAGTAGTGGGGGACATTTATGTGGTTGTCCTGTCCCAGCGCTGAGGCTGTTATCCAGATGTGTCTCTGAGAATAATCTTAATATGTTTCAGTTTTTTACTTTTAATTTTTTTGTTTTTCACAGCATGTTAGTCAGGATCTGCATCTTGTGCAAGCGAGTAACGGCACACAGATATGTCAATGACAACAACTAAAACTGACGTGACACAAAAAGATTTCACACAAAGAAGTGGTAGTGAGACAACAACGATTTCTAAAACAAAACTAAGCAAGGATATGAACCCGTTTATTCCCACAGTTTGAGCTCTCAGAGTTTCTAGGGCTGATGTATCTCGGTGGGGTTCCTCAGTCAGGGCTGTACAGTTTCATCTCCTGCTGTCAGAACAGCTGTTTCTGACACGCCTGTGGTGTCACTGGGTCTCACTGGGTTCAAGCTGTGGTTAGATGGATGCTATTTCAATTATTCTACTCCCACTACAGGCCATGCAGTACATGGAACTCCTCCTAGAGAGTCACCGCCCTGTCTCAGGGACCCATGGAGCTGTGGAGCGGCGTAGGAAGCTCCTGAGCCAGCTCCCCGTTTATGACCATGACCCCATGAAGTGCCAGAGCCTCGCCACTGACCAGGAGGTACAGTACTGCGCTGGCATCATTTTACCAAACACTGAATTTTACCAAAGATTGTATCTAAGAAATTGACAGAGCTTTTTGGTGTCTAGCGACTTTGGAAAGTAAAGTCCACGAACCAGTGGTTGGGAACCATTTGTCCATTGTAATTACACATATAAATAAACAACGGATTTTTCATCTACAACAGGGGTGGGCAAACCTTTTGGCTCACGGGCCAAAATGAGGTTCAGAATCTGGCTGGCAGGATGTCGACTGCACGGCAAAGTAATTTAAACACAAATAAAAAGAATAAACCTAAACCTTTCACAGACGATTTGGCAGATTTATTGTCTGCCATCTAGTGGCATTAATAGGTATTACAGTCGATTAGTTATTATGCATTAAACAAAGGGATTGACGTCAGTCTTTACTAGACGTTGTACCAGTGTTTTGTAGGGCCAGATTAGTAAGCCCAGCGGGCTGTATTTGGTCCACGGGCTGTAGTTTGCCCACGTATGATCTGCATTAAGTTTCAGATGACATCAAAGTCTGATAAAACACCTCTTTAACTTTTTTTTTTCTTTCAGATTTCAACAATGCTGCTCTTTGTGAAGAAGTACAAACAGGAAGCGCTGGGTGTCGGGGAGGTGGCCTTACCAGGTGAGGGAGGAGCACTGAGGGAAGCGGCCATTCAGAGGATGGCGAAGGAAGCTAAAGATCGTAGCAACACTGACAAGAAAGATGCTCTGGAGAAGCAGGACCTCAGCTCGACTGTTAGCTGCGCTTCATCTGCTGCTGGATCCACTAACGGCACAGACGACAGCATCAAGAACGAATACGTATGTGTGACAGTTGTCAGTGATATAGAAGGAATCGGCAGAGTGAATTGTTGATTTATTTTTGGGCTGTTAGACTTTCAAACAACAACTTAAAAAATGCATTAGGTTATAACATTCCTATTATACTCTGTAATGTCCAAAATTCCTCCCTACTAACCTCACTACAGTTTTTTCAAACCAATCCATCCTATTAAAGACTCATATTTCTCAGCTCCAAAATCACCGATCCTATTATTAACATTTCTTCTCCTTCTCCCATAGCTGTGTACTGGTTGCCACAGTGACATTTCCAAGGAGAGTCCAGCGGTATATGCCGAGCGAGCAGGTTACCAGGATGCTCTGTGGCATCCCGGCTGCTTCAAATGTTCAGAGTGTGACCAGGGATTAGTGGACCTGGTCTACTTCTGGTCCAATCGGAAACTCTTCTGTGGGCGTCACTACTGTCAAACAGTTTGGCCTCGGTGTTCTGGTTGTGACGAGGTGAGTCGAGTCAGTAAAAAACCAACATTACACACGCTCATGAGAGTAGAGATGCTAAAATATATACTGAATATGATCCAACTATTGAAGATATGAAGACCTTAAATAAATATCTACCAAAATAAAACATTTCATTTCATCAATGGACAGCAGACCTTACCTTTACCCTCAAATGTCTTTCTTTGACACAAATATTAAGTTTACACTAGTAAATCTTGATGTTTAGTTACATCAAAACAGCTTCCTCCTGTTGTTGTTGATATTCAATAACTCCCCCCCCCGCCCCCACACACACACACACACACCCCTCACCCCCATCTCTCTCTTTGTTTTTCCAGTTGATCTTCAGCCAGTCTTTTCAGGGCGGGAAAGATGGACGCACATGGCATCGTCATCACTACTGCTGCTGGAAGTGTGGACAAAACCTGGAAACCCCCTGTCACCACTGAGACACTAACAGAAGGATGCAGTGTAGAGAAGCCTGGAGTGCTCCTTAACTCGACTTCAAGGTGCTTCACAAACAGTGAATCTATACTAAAAAAATAGAATATTAGACAACAGAGACAAATATCAATATTCTGAACTGATGTCAACTGTATTTGAGGACGTGTAACGTCTCGGTAGGCTTCAGATAAAAACACCAAACACAGAACAAGACAAATGAAATAATGATCAAGAAACTGATTATGAATTGTTTCTTAATATGCAGCCTATTTTTTAAAAGTGACTCTCCTTTGGTTTAAGCAGACACTAAAAAAATGTCAAAATTTTATTTTTGGAACTAGCCGATATTTTATAGACTATATTATTGGGTTATTGTTTTAACGTATCTGTGATGAAACGTTGAAATTTTTTGTTTTAGTTGTGCTACTGTGTTGTGCTACGTCTTATTGTCCACGTAAATTGTGTAGACCAGGGGTGCCCAAAAGGTCAATTTGAAAAGTAGCTCCCAAGCCAAAAAAGTGTGGACACCCCTGGTGTAGACAGTATGTGCAGATTTGTGTTTACATTAGAAAAGAAACTGGACAGTAGACTGGGTCACTACGTAGAAGTGGACCTTTGATAATGACCTTTTTAACTGAATTTGGAACTGCCAAGATATTTGGTTCATCCCTGCAGAGGAAGCCACATTTTATCTGCCTCTATCTCACCCTATGTTGAACTGTCACACTGACCGTCCAGAATCTTCTCTGAGGAGCTCTCTGCTCCTCCTTCCTGGCATCTCTCTTTGTCTTCCCTACCTTGTGTCCGAAGGTTAAACCTCAGCTGTTACGTATCCGGTCCATCCTCGTTAACGCCATAAAAGACTCTCATCATGGTCATCTTTGCTCCGGCTCTGCCCCGTGTGTTTAATGTAGCGCCACTGTCTCGAAACCAAATGTCCTCACAAAACATTTCATTTCACTCACACTGCTGTTGTCCTTGTGTCACACGTCACCCCTGGAATTCATGTCCACACCATCAATAATGGCTAGAAGATTAATTTATTTACTTCTCATTTACACACTACTACTTTTGTTGTTTTTTTGTTTTTGTTAGCTGTTTCAGATAAAGTTCAAATTTGTATGCGTTTGCCTCTCAAACATAAACATCTGCTGATGATGCGTCTACCAAAAGCTGCTGACTGTTTTCGATGCCTTACGATAAATTATTGCCATGTTTCTGTCACAGTAAGTTGAAAAAACCCTAAATAGTTCACAGTGAAGTTATTGTGCAGTTGAAAACATGTTTGCCAATAAACGTCTCCTAATCATCTCCAGGCAATACACAAACAGCTTTGCATTTGTTCCACAGAGAAATATATTTTAAAAAGATTAACTAGCCTATTGTCAGCTACTATCGGTTTCTGTTTGTTCCCTGTCTTTGTTAGTAATGAATAGCTGCTTATTATGAGAGAGCTAAATAATTCTGTGTAGCAGTGTTGCCTGTGAAGGTTTGAAACATAATAAAGTTTTCATGAACTTTAGAGAGAGAGTTTTTCTCTGCACATTCAGCCACACAACACAACACATTCCTAACAGGTTTTAAAACAACCTTGAACACAGACCAAAAGACTGGTGTGGGCAGATATTTCGATTAAGGACTGGGAGACTGACTACTAACAGTATACAGGGACTTGTGCTCCCCCTACAGGCCCATCAGTTTTGGCTTGAGGGGTCTTTTGATAACCTCACTATGTCTCATCTTCCAACTCTACTTTCTGTGTCCCCACCTTACTTTCCATTGGCCAACACATATTTTACAGTTAGGTCATCAATCAGTTGTCACTGTCAGTTTGCACTTAGATTTGTCGTAAAAAAAACAACCGTGACTGGGGTCACGTCAGGTCTGTTGTCCTGAAGCTGATCTTTAATTTAAGGCAGGGGTGTCAAACTCACCAGGGGACCACTTCAGCAATATGGTTGCCCTCAAAGGGCTGGTTATAACTAGAAGACTGTAAAGATGTAACTACTCCATAACATATAAGTAAATGTGTCTGCACCTGAGTATTATTTGTTCAAGTTGTACAAATGTTTAGTAAAGAAAACTTTTCATTCATCTATGAAGATACTCACATTCAAGTCAAACTTTTCTAGTAAATTACCAAAATAAGACAATAGACACAGACGTCTCTGTTCAGAATGATACATGTGAGGATATGCATCTGAGTCAAAGTGCATTGTTGCATTAATACGTATAATACAGTCAATATACTCTCTGAAGCAGCATATATTATAAGGCAGTTCAAGTGCTTTTTAAACTCTTGCGGGCCACAAAAAAAAAAAACTTGGTGGGCCACATTCAGCCTGTGGGCCTTGACTTTGACACGTGATTTAAGGCATCACACTCCACCAAAACTATTACAGTTGATTTCAGACAGTGAGACTAATGACGTTGTTTCCAAGCATTGCACCGATAACCCCACATGCTGACATACTCCGAGCAGAAATGAAAGACGTCCCTGTGGTTTTTTTGGCCGCCGTTCCTGAGCGGTTGCATCACGGCGCTGACTCATGCCTGACAGCTGGTGGAGCATGAAGGAAAAGCCAGAAAAGGATATTTTTAGTTCCAAACAGAGACAATGTTATAATATTTACTGATTGTGGTTAAATAAGGCTCTTAGTCAACAGAGAAGGTAAAGAGAGGAACTATTTTAGTCCTTCCTCTGAGTGTAGACACATATTACTTGGTTTACTAAAATACCATTCATGTTTAGGAATGGGCATGTTTTGTTATGCACTTAAACATTATCATGACACAGAAATGACAGAAATTTACAACAGATGACCTCATCCAAATAGATAAGCATTTTGCCATGTTAGAAGAACATCAGCGGTTCCTGTTCCCAGCCAAGGCTTTCCGTATGGACTCAGATAATAACCGTCATTGTCCCCTTCAAGACTTGGACAAGTGAATAATTCTTACACTCATCTCCCTTTTTCTCTGTGTTTCAAGCAGTAGAAGACAGATAAATGAACATTCTGAAAACTTGCCAGAAGGCAGGTTTATTTGTAATGCATCCATACACAGAGCAATTCACAATGATTTACAGTGGCAGAAATGGTAATAACACAGTACATTTAAAGTGTGTGAGTGAGTCAACAAAAATAATAGACGATAAACATATGAAAGTGCAATTAAAAAACGATGAACCAAGTCAAACACATCAAGTAATGCAAGTTCATTACTACTAGCTTAGCCACTTTGTTTTCAGACCTGATGTAAAAGAGCTAAAGTTCATTACTACTAGCTTAGCCACTTCATCTGCTTCGAACAGCATTCAATTTGACCTGGCGTCGCAGCCTCCCCTTGTGGTGTTTGCACATAAACACACGCACGCATGCGCAGAGGCGATCTGAGAATTGCTTTGTTGTTTCCAACAGAACGTAAAGGCAACAGCGTCCTGGACGTGCCGCTTCCCCTTTAAATAGAGTTGGCCAAGTATGAATGAGGTGAAAGGGGAGGAAGTGAAGACAGCAGCGGGAGGACACATCAGAGAAACGTCTGACAGGTAAGCTGCTGCCTTTCTGCTGAATATCTGATGATGATGAAGAAGATGATGATGATGATGGTGTTAATGTTAATGATGATCTGGATAGACGTGTCAATGGAAGCCATTGTGGGTATAACGGTGCTGCGATGGTAGAAGTGACTTTACGTAACCTGCTCCACTTATGTTGGTCATGCTAATTGGTGTTTTCAGTTCCTTATTCCTGGATTAAAGCTATTTCCTATCATGATCCTTAATAATTATATTATTAATAATAATATTTATAATAATAATCAGTGAGTCTGCCTGTCGTTCGCCTTCTCCAACCTTCCATCAACTTTCTGCGCTACTGACGTCACGCTACCACGACTGTCGGTTAAATTACACAATAATTAACCAGAAATAGATTTTTACTCCAATTTTTCTAATTATTGATGAATTCTAAAACGTTTGTAAACCTTCTATCCATCGTGTTATTGCACAAAGATCCGGGAATAGTATAAAAGTACTTGTCCACAACTGATGATTTACATCATCGCTTTTATGACTCTGTCATAACTGGTGCAGGCGTCCATGTAAAACATTGAACAGGAGAGCTAATGTCACAGTCAGTCCATATCTGCTTGTGTAATGTGTTACACATTGTTACAGTTTGTAAGGTTCTGTAATGAATTGAAGTTAGGCTTGTTTTTTATTTTAATTTTATCCCACTGTACTCCAATTTAAGTGAACCTTAAGAGTCTTGCGCTGCATTTCCTTTTAAACTGTGTGTGTGTGTGTGTGTGTGTATTTTTCTCTCCCACAGATGTTTGCAGTGATGGAGATGATTGTTCCTGCGTTGATAATCTCAGGGTGTTGTGTTGTGCTTCCTCTCAGCCTCTTCTTTGTCACTTTTTTCTTATGGCCTGCAGCGATCATCAAAGCCTATAACTGGTATGAACAAAATAGCAAAACAATCAGTTGTCATTGTTACAAACTGTCAGCACAGTGTTTTACACACTTGCGTTTTATGCTTTATTATTTTGTGTGCGCCAAGCTACACATGAAAATGTACTAGTATGTAAATGTAAGTTTGTCTTCGACTGGTTGTGTTAGTAATACAAGCAGCTCAACCGGTTTCAGCTTCACAAACATGAGTCAAGTCACCATAGAATCAGAGTGTGATTTGGTGAAGAGCATTGACTATTATTATTATTATTATTATTATTATTATTATTATTATTGTGTTTATCATTAGGTTAAAGTTCAGCCCTGTGTTGTGGCTTTAACGTCTTAGGACTTTCATATTGTAAAGGCACAGTTCCAGTAAATCACTTGTATTTTCTAAGCGTTTCAACCATACACACCCACACTGATGGTACAGTGTGAATGTATAGCTGAGTCACTGTGGTTGAACCCTTCATCAACACCTCTGTCACTGAGTCAAAGTTCAAGATCAACTTAGGAACATTATAGAAAATAAGTCTAAAACTTTTTTCAAGAATTTGTTATGAACATCAAGAGGCAAAGACAAAATATTATTACATTTGTATCTGTTGTATTGAACATATATGATGCAGCAGGGTTTTTAATGATACACACAAGGATTCTTGTATGTTTTGAACGATTAACCCATAGGATAAATGGCAAGGTTTAGTCAGCTCTTGATATTTACACAAGGAAACGTGAGGTTCACTCATTCATTTCATTGAATGTCTCATTATTTATAACTCATAAGAAACTGTTACTGTACTGGCATCTACGGTAACGTGATTTCACTAACATGTTGAAGAGACAACAACAAAAATGTGTTTTTGTCTCTTCAACATGTCTCTTCAACATGTTTGTTAACCAAGTTGAGACTTTAGTTTCCTTCAGTTGTTTAGAACATGCTGACTTCTCCTCATCCTCATCATATTCATAATGTTTGTGTTTGTGTTACAGCTCACTGTATCAACTGATCAGATAATTGATCTCATTGGACGGTTATGCTATTGATTGCTTGGTGCAAGACAACACAAGTTGTTTGGGCCGTAAGAGTGGTCAGCTTGACAACAACAAAGCATCATGTGATATATATTGATCACATGTCTCTACAGATAAACAAAGTTATAGCACTTTTGTTTTTTTTTTGTTAACCAAAAATAATCTGTGTTTATTTTCTGAAAAAACAAAACAAGATATGAGCTCTTAAGAATATTAATAATAATTAATAAATTAATAAAATAATTGAGTCTCTTATTTGTCCCACAATGGATACATTTACATTGTGAGTCTTTGAAACCCACACAGGCTGCCACTGGAGGCGCCATTAAGTACATGGTTGCAACTCATGGAAGTGTTGCTTTGTGCTCGGTGGATGCAGGACCTTTCTGCTGAAGGAACAGCTCTGTGCTGTCGTGAAGGGCTGAGAGGAGTTGTTCATGATGGATTTTAGCTTAGCCAAAACCCTTTTCTCAACTTCTTCCTGAGTGAGGTCCAGAGGACAGTCTAGGACCAAGCAGGCCCTTCGTACCAGGCTGCTGAGACAGTTGTCCCTCTCTGTGCATCCACCAGCCCAACAGAGGGCATAAAACACTGCAGAAGCTCCCGCAGTGTTGTAAAACATTTTCTGTATGGGACACCTGTGTGTTGACCGGTCCAGTTTGTTATTTAGGTGAATACCTAGGTATTTGTTGTCCTCTACAAGTTCAATGTCCAAACCCTAGATGTTCGCTGGGATGGTTTTCTGATAATCATCTCCTTCGTCCTGGTGTTGTTTATCTAATTATTTGTGTATACTTAGAAGTAATCAAATAGTGTAGTAGAATAAGTGTGTTACAATTTCACTTTGACTGTTCCTACTGTTCTACTTTCAGGAATGAGCGACGCAAAATGCGGTTGGTGGTCCACAACTCTTTCAGTGGAAGTTACCGCTTCAGTTATTTCAGCAATGTAACACCAGGTGGCTCCACACCATCGCTGCTCCTGCTGCATGGCTTTTCTGATAAGAAGGATTCCTGGCTCCCCCTCATCAAGGTAGCATATCTGTGGTGTGTGTGTGTGTGTGTGTGTGTGAATATATATATACTGAATAGATATTATTTATATATATATATATATATATATATATATATATACTCTGTCTAACTCCAATAAAGTCTTAACACTAGTAAGTTGGGAAAGCTTCTTTTTCTTAGCCTTCTTAGCCTAACAAAAAACAGCTTGAGGAGTTAAAGAAAATTAAGACATACAGAGAGGGAGAGTAAACTTTAAAAAAGCAAAAAATAAAGACATGGGAGTTAAGGGTAGAAAACAGAAAACAATAAAATCAGACAAATAAATAAAAATATAAAATACACGACACGATGAATGGTAGCGCTTTGGCCCAGAGTCAATGTCTCTGTCATTGGTATGGAACCCCAGGGTTCACCTCCTGGGCAAGATCTAATCCCGGTTAGGGCGGTTGGTACCTTCCAGTGAACTCACCACCTGCAGGAAAGTTCAGGGGAGTTGGTAGGGTGCAGTGTGATTTGAGTGGTGGTCATGGAGACTGCTGCCCCTGTGACCCGGTAACGGATAAGCGGATAAAAATTGATGGATGGACGACACAGAATGAGAGGGAAGGGAGAGGCAGGTAGAATAAATGGCTGATGACTATTATTTATTTTAAAGACAATACTCTGCTGACCTGTTGTTTCTTTTTTCTTTTCTTTTTTTTCACTTTTAGTACCTCCCTAAAAATCAACACATAGTTGCTGTGGACATGCCAGGACATGGGGGGACGAGTCGCCCCGATGGTGAGGACTACAGCATCGAGGGACAGGTCGTCAGGATCCATCAGGTCTGCATACAACATACAACCAAATGTCCTAATTCAGTTCTAAGTCCACTTTGTGCTAATGTGATCAAAGTAAATCCACATGTAAAGCCCACATGTTTATTTGTCCAAAACATCAGACACCTGTGTCAATCTGTAAAGTTTTTAATAGGACTTTCAATTAATATCTTACCTTTCAGTAACACCTTTAACATGAGGTGACAAAGGATAATAATAGTTCATAACAATTGTTAATAGACAATTGTTAAATATAATAATAATTATTATAGCAAAGCTGCGATGGAAAACATGTCTGTATTTTTATCCAGAGAGACATAAAAACCCTCATTCCTGTGTCTATGTAGTTTGTACAGAGTATTGGTCTAAATAAAAGACCCTTCCATCTGGTCGGGATATCGATGGGTGGGAATGTGGCAGGAGTCTATGCTGCCAGGTACCCTGCCCACCTGTCAGGGGTTACGTTGATTTGTCCATCAGGTAAATTTGTTAATAATATAAATCTTTTTTTTCTTTTCTTTTTTTAATAAAACACGACTCTCCCTCTGTTCTCCAGGCATAGATTATCCCACAGACTCTGAGTTTATCAGTCAGCTGAGAGAACTGGAACACAGTCACGACATTAACTCTGTTGCTCTGGTTCCAAAAACTGTTGATGAGTTCGAAAATATGTTGAGACTCTGCTGTCACACTCAACTCAACATTCCCAGACAGGTAGGGTGGTGCTGTGCAGACTAAAGGAAAAGTTTGGGTTTTTTTTTCTTAAGACTTAAGACATGTTTATCTCTCTCTGACCAAGCACCAAAAGAAACTAAATTTCCAACAGTAATTCAAAGTATTGTGTGTGTGTGTGTGTGGGTGGGTGTGTGTGTGTGTGTGTGTTTGTGTTGTCAGATCATCAATGGGATCTTGAGTGAAAGGATTCCAAACAATGAATTTTACAAAGAAGGTCAGTGGAGTTGAAGTATTTTCTTTTTGATCAGTTAGGTTAGCTTGTCAATTTGTCCTTCTAAGGTCTTTTTTCTGTGTTTGTGTTTGTATTTACAGTGTTGATGGAAATTGTCAGTGAGACCTCTAGGTACTCATTACAAGATAAACTACATCTGATCAGTACACCACTGCAGGTTATCTGGGGGAAGGAGGACAAGGTATACACACACACACAAAGATGCAGCTGAAAGCATACAAAGACATTTTTTATATCTGAATTTGACAGTTATTTCTAAACAGTTTGGTTGATACTAATTGAGGTGCTAGTATTTCAGAAATTACGTTAAAGATGTTAAAAAGCAATATGATCACCAAATGAAATAAAACTCATCTCACGGCAGCAGATACATAAAAATAAAAATAATCATGTTTCAGTTGCTGGATGTTTCTGGAACAACAGTGGTGCAGGCTGCACTGCCTTGCAGCCAGGTGGAGCTGTTAGACAACTGTGGTCACAATGTACCAATGGAGCGGCCCAGAAAATCAGCAAAGCTCATTATGGACTTCATGACGGCATGCAAATTTAGCATAAATGATGATAAGAAACATTCTTGAAGATTTCTGTTCGCTGGATGAAGAAGAGTGGAAGGAATGGTTGATTGGACAAAAGAAATGAGAGTTATTATAATGTAAACCAGTGGTCTTCAACCTTTTTTGTACCAAGGACTGGTCAGCATCTTTTGGACTCTGTTCTGTTAGTATCAGAGTCTGGATGACGTGATTTTGAGGTAATGTCAGATTGTCTTTGAATGAAGTAAATTGTGTCCCACTGTGGCCCAGTAACAATTGACCTATGGACCGGTACCGGTCTGCAGACCTGTACACTATAATGATGACTGATGTAAGTATTAAACATTTTTAATGTATAACAAGTTTCCCTGAAAGTGTATAGCCAAATGAAAACTTTACAAACACAAAAAAACCACTGGCTCTTAAATATGTTTGAAGTGTGATTTTTACATGCACTACACTTATGCTGTAATCTGCTATATCTTTTACCACATTTATTTCTTCACAGGCTATGATTCCTACTGTGTGCTAGGTCAGCTGCTACTACATTTTATTAAAAAATAAAAATAATTTAATTACAATTGATGACAGAGTTATGTTGTTATTCCTCGAGTAGTGTCTGCTCCCCCAAAAACAGCCATGATGTATGGTTTAGAGACAGTAGCAATAGGCAGAAGACGGGAGGCGGAGCTGGAGGTGGCAGTATGTCACTGTTTCACGATTAGATCACCATAGCTCTCACCCACTTGAATGTAGCACTGTTTAAGTAAAATTTCCTGTCTCTCTCAGTTGGCACGTTTCAGGAGCAACTGTGGTCCAGAACAAGTGCTGCCTAATTGCCAGGTGGCGCTATTGGACAACTGTGGTCATAGTGTGCTGTGATGCTGTAATGTGATACATGTGAATTGAATGGGAATTGTAAACCATGTAAGAATAAATACTTGAACTCATCCGATCGTGATGAAATGCCAATGAATAACTGTTCGAGATAAACGATTGCAGATACCTTTTTATTTTTAAACTATATATTTATTCAAAAAGGTAGCACTGTACATTATACTTTTAATTACAATGTCTTGAATTTGTTATCTTTGTTACATCAGTCAATACCCACCCACACACGAAGGGAAGAAGAAGAAATAATAAAAAAAATAAACAAGTTGTAGATATCTTTTGTTAGGCGAAGTCTGTTGCAGTTCCGGAATAAACCTATAGTGGGCAACAATGCACGATGGTGGAACCTCCCGAAAAGCGAACGAAGAAGACAGAATGCTAGTTCACAATTTCACAGATTGGTTGAAAACAAACACGCGAATATGTGCAGTTGGTGAGTAAAACTGGACTGGTATTTCTCATATATAGTTTTTTTTTTAACAGGACGTTCTGCTAAAGCTGCGATTTCTGAAACGCATCTCAAACAAGCCTTGGGTCCCTAGTCGATCAGTTTGACCTGCTGTTGGCTTATTTAGCTTTAAATGCTACAAACACGTGATACCTGATATTGTAGCTTAGAAACCTAGCATTACAGGTATTGATTTTAAGATGTCAATCAAAATCAGATATACACATTTATAACCATAATCAGTTTTACAGGTACAATTCTTTAATAGGACAGATAAAATCCTGATGGAAATGAGAAACTGTTTTAAGAATTAAAAAACATTAATGCAATAGGACAATAGCAACCCAAAAATAAAACGTGCGTATATTCATTGGTAACGATAACGATGTTGTTTTGTTAGTAAACTACTAGAATAGCAGCCTACCGTGTTGAAGTTGAGTATGTTTAGTATACAGGGTGGTCAAAGTAAATATACTGTCAGTGGGTAGAAAGATGAAACTTTTTAAACACTTAATGCATTAAAGAAGCAAAGATCATGAGTGTCTAGAATAAACAAAATGTTTAGGACTTTAGGAAATAATGTCAGAATTGTACAGTAATGAGACTTACTGTAATTTCATAAAGTTTGGTGATGGAAAAGCATCAGGTGTGCAGAAACCCCAGAGCAGATCTGTGATTCATTCATGAATTCATGTATTGCAATTATGCAACAAAGTACTTAAACTACTAGTCGAATAAAATGATGGTTTAAACAGAAAACGGCAGTTGTTTGTTTACAGTATGTCCTGTTTTAGTTATACACACACCTAACCAAACAATAAACTTAATTTGATCTTGGCACTTCTTTGTGCAGTGGAATACTTCTGTAATGCGTCTTAAAGTGTTAAAATCTTTTCAAAAATAAAAATGTTCTTCTTGATTTCTTTTGAAGGTAACAAACCCATCACCTGCTGCAGTCACTGATGCCTTATTATCATGAAAGGTGTCAGCACACAGAAGAAATCCACTGGTTATCAACGGGTCGTGTTGAAGAACTCTGCACCGTACCAATACCTGAAGACCTGCCTGTAAGTTGCTGCGCCGCCGCCTATAGGAATAAAATAAATCCACCTGAATCACTGAATCCAAATTTACATTAATTTCATTAAATATAAACAATAAACAATTGAATTTGAGAGATTTAGGTTTAAACATTTTAGGAAATAATGTAACAGTCTGTCATAGATTAGATTACGATAAAACTACTATAAATCATTTTTCCTCGGCTGGAACTGTGTCAGTCCCTCATAGTCACATTTAAAAAAACAATTCAATTTGTTTTTGAAATGTCACCTGGCATCATGGTGAAGAACATATGACATACAGTTAATCATGAAAATGTTTGTTTTCATTCCTAAGTCGATATGTACAACGAAAAATCGTGTTTTTCTCTTTTTTGGGTTTTGTCTCTGTACAACTGAAGCACATGATGATAGTGTATTTCTTTAGAGTTCTAGAAAATGAGTCCACCAGACTGAGTGCAGTGGAATTCAAGCAATTCATCATCACAGGTCTAAAGATTCTTTATGGAGAGGTGAGATCTTCGCCAATATCTTTAACCTACGTCTGTTCTGGGTGTTGACAACGCGACCGTTTATGTGACTCAACATCCTGATCAGCAGCCTAACTAGGCAGAGCCACAGCCTCCCTAAAACAGTTAAATGTGTCACAGGTGGGAGCAGCTTTAACATTTGACGTGTTGAAATACGATGAAGACAGCCGCACTGCTTTTCTGCGTGTGCCAAGCAGGTGAGAGTCAGTTTGACTGATGGTCAGCACATTTCATTGAACGACTCTACTTGACTGTGTGTGTGTGTGTGTGTGTGTGTGTGTGTTATTGTGTGTTATTGTTTTTAGGGGTTTAGTAAAGCTGTGGAGCTCTCTGACCCTGCTGGGCTCTTACCAGGACCAGGCCTGTGCTTTCAGGATACTACAGGTCAGCTGATGTCTTTTTTACCTGCATTTCTTCTTGCTTCTGTGAATGAGTCTTTCTATTGCAGCTGTAGTTATTATTTGTTGCAACAATATACGAATAAATAGAAATCCAGATTTGTCATGTACCTTTGAACATAGTTTCTCCTTTAACTTCTAGAGCACGTACGGACTATATATACTTCATCTTCCTAATTTAATTTAAATAAGATGTAATTTTTTTCCCTCCTCTACATTTACCAACCACATTGTCTTCTGCTCTTCTGTCCAGGTGTCTCCGTTCCTGCTGGCACTGACAGGAAACAGCCGTGAGTTACAGCTGGACTGAAATAGAGGAGTGTTGTTTCCTAAAGGATGACTTTAATACAAAGAAAAGCCTTTAACAAACTGCTCTCATGTTTCTCTAACATTGCCTCTCTACAATGTCGGCTGCTACACATTGGCCAGCGAGCCTCCCTCACTAAAACGTTCTCCACCCAAGATGTAGAGCTGTTTGCCAAACTAACAGGTGACACTAACCCCCTCCATCTCGACCCAGTCTATGCCTCCACCACTGTCTTCAAGGCACCCATCGTCCACGGCGTCCTTATCAATGGTCTGGTCTCTGCTGTGCTCGGCACCAGGATGCCAGGCCCGGGTTGCATTTTCCTGCACCAGAAGATTCGCTTTCCGGCTCCGTTGTATGTTGGCGAGGAGGTATTGGCTGAGGCTGAGGTGCTCAAGATCAAAATGTCGTTTGCCGTGATTGGTGTAAAGTGTTTGGTCAAGGGCAAGGTGGTGATGGAGGGAGAGATGAAGGTGATGATGCCAGAGAACAAGCAGAAGAAGGTTTGAAAAATGGAGGAATTATGTTGACAAGGAGTGCTTGTTAGGAGAAATTGCTAATAAATATGGTGTGTGGTGTAAGTCCATTTCACTTTTTGTTTAAGGAATAAAATAAATAATATTTTATTTGTATATTAACTTTTTTGTCATTACGTTTTGGCTACATTCTTTTAAACATTGAAAAATAATTCTTGACCTCCCTGAGCTACTATTTCTGTTTAGATGCTGTTTAATGCTGTGAGGAATAAACTGCAGAAGAAGTCATGTTTTCTACATTGTTTTTATCCTAATATGGGAAATTGTCAGTAAACTAAACATCTCTAAACATCTGGTGTAATTTCCACACATCCATGGCCCCAAAACCTGTTGGAACTCAATTTTCTAAATGAAAACATAACATTAATTTCTTTTAGGGCCAGTTTCTCAGACAAGGCTTAAGCCTAGCCTGAGACTAAAATGCCTGTTTGAGCTGTCTTAACTCAAAGCGACTTACACAGAACCATCTTAAAATAGTCCTAGATTTAGCCTTAAAATGAACTGACTGCATGAAAGGGGATTAAAGTCACACTAGGACTAAATTGAAGCTTAAATGAATCCTTCAATTAGGCAGGTTTAATTTCTGCTTAGTAGTTTGTGAGGGATGAAAATCAGCATGCAATACTGACGCCAGCCAGACAAATACTTGTGAATAGAAATACTCGATTAAATTACTTGGCTGAAATACCTTTTCAAGGCTTCTTTTAGTATAATATTTAGTATTAACATCTGTTAAAGTAGTAAATATTTAAAGTAAAGTACATTAATTTAATGTTATTAATTTAAGCTTTGAAACACAGCATACCAGTCTGAATTAATCCACTGTGCTCAACGTCTCCTGACCAGCAGACGGCAGTAATGCAGCGTTTCTAGCGCGCAGTCCTGACAGCAGATCAGGACTGATTGTGGAGCTGGCTAGCTGGCGGTTACTGGTTACTGCAAAGCTAAGCTAACAGCTAGTTTGTTTTGCCTTGGGGGTTGTTTAGCCCCCTCCACTCAGCTGGACTCCGCCTCACTGTTTTCGCTGCGGATTCACTCACTGACGGACAGAGTTACAGGTCGACCTTCTGTTGTCCAGTCACCAGGATGTCTGTACGTGAGAAGCCGGTCCCCGGCAAATTGCTACTGGACGACACCGTCCCGCTGACGGCGGTAATCGAAGCCAGCCAGAACCTCCAGTCCCACACGGTGAGTGTTTTCACTGGACCATAGTTTATCTGACAACAGCAGTAGCAGCTAGGACATATGCTTTTGTGCAGGTTGACGGACTTTTGTTCAGAACACAGCTTTTATCCTTCTTTTCTTCGGGGGGGCGGGGGGGGGGGGGGGTTTTAAAATTTTTACCGGGGTACATAGTTTAAATATGGGGGGGAGGGGCGTTTAAAGCATTGTCGCTGCGTCACAAGTTCAATTATCGGACACTGTGAGGGATCTGTTTTTTACATTTCCCTCAGTAATTGCCTTACACACTGGCGGTATTTGACATCCGGAGTGAAAATGGGATAGAATACCTGCCGTTAATGTCAACAGTTTCAGATATGATTCCCCTGTCTGGGTGATGAGTTTTGCTCTATGTCTACACTAATGGGACTGACAGGCAGCTGTCCCGGGCTCTATGGTGTTGTAAAGTGATTAAGCAATTTCCCGAAAACTGCCACAGTCAACAAACTGCTGATAAAAAGTGAGTGAGTGACGGTCAACAAACAGTGTCGTAAACCACAGCATCCGCCTTGAGTCACAGAGTGGGGACTTCACTAGGAGCAGTTAAAATGACCCTTAATTTATACACATCGTGTTTAATTTTGCTTGTGGGCATTTAAAATTGTGATTTAACAGTCGTATCATGTCAGCTATACTAAATACATTTATATTACATTATATATTACATTTTATATTATATTATTATCATTTATATTACATATATTACATTTATATTAAATACATTCAGCGTTGTGGCATGCTGTGATTTTATCGGATACAGTGCAGCATTCTGAAATGTATAGGGGCCGAATGGAAGATGCTTAAGTAAATATAAGACTTTAACACTGACAGAAAGTCTCTGCTTATCTTTACGTTAAAGCAACGTCGTAATATATTGAATCGAATTGAATTTGGCATGGGAGCGTGTTGAATTATTTACTCGAACAAGTATGCTCTGTTTATTATACAATATGTTATAAACCGTGACTGCGTGTGTAGAATGGAAAAACTATATTAGTGCCGCATCCAAATTCATTGTAGAAACAAAAGGAGACCGCTGCTGTGTCCGATAATGAATACATGGCATGAGGGTTTGTTGTTGACATTCCGACTGGAATCAGCTGAGCTAGTAATTTAGCTTCACGGTTAGCTTTGCACATCAAATTTAACTCATCGCTTGCACAGTTAGGGGCATTACTGCTTGTTACAAACATTGTCAGTGCTTTGATTTATCTTTGATGTATAGGTTATTTTTAACATGTTGGATTCGCTATATTCGCGATTTGCTATGAGATTGTTGTTAAAACCACTGTAACATATGTACTTGCAAGTTATTTTAGCCACAAACAGACATTTATAAGAATTCTCAATTCTTCCCAATTTTACCAATTATAAACATCAAATTAGACTCTTATTTATACATATATTTCCCAAACATCACATCCTTTTAGTTGACTGTGATATACGTTAGCAAACATGAGGTCATGCAGTTCTATGGTATTTTAATTGAATCTAAAGCGTGTCATGTGCAAATAAACGTGAAAGAAAATTGAATTACATAGTACATTATGAGAAAATGAATTAGTTACGTTTGGCTGATCAACAATGTTGATAGATGACATTAGAACAGATACAAGATTTCTTTTCAGTTTTTCCAAAAATAAATTAAAACTTCTACGTATAAGTCTAAGAACGGTTCTGGTTCCAGGAAGTGTTGTCAGGAGGAAGGGACAGGAGTTTGTGAGGCTGCTTAACTCACAAGGAGAAAGGCAGCTTTGTAGAGAAAAGGGAGTGTACAGTATGTGCACAAATGAACTGCACAAACGAGGACGGAAGGGATTGGACTGCAGAAAAAGTCCGTGTTCACGCAGTGATTCATTCTTTTCAAGAATTGAGTCACAAGGATCACTTATTTGGAAATAAAAGTGAAAGTTATGCACTTGAAATGAAAATCCTCTTCAATAAGGCTTACACACACACAGATACACACATAAATGGATATACATACATATTATAAAATCCGAATTGGTAATATACAAATGTATGTGTATATATATATATATATATACTTATATTGTATAAACACATATACATTATATAACAATAAATAAAAAACAATACGTTTAGCATGTTTAGTGCTAAACCAAATTCATTTTCTTAAGTAATATGTGTGTCAGTTTAATTAGTAAACCTAAATTCATTTTGATACTCTCATTCTCTCATTCCTACATATTGATGGACTTTCAGGAGTACATCATCCGGGTTCAGAGAGGTGTTTCTACAGACAACAGCTGGCAGGTAATTTACCATTCACATTCTGTTTCTGCATTAACTTAGTCCTCCTCCGCCAAAAGAGGACTTTGTCTCTGGTTATAACTCTACCATTAATCATTCTACTCTGCTCCTGTTAGAGTTACAACAGCAGGAGGTCACTCGATGTTCATGTACATGTAGGTTGGAGGTTAAAAGCTGTCAAGAAACACTTTATGGGTGATTTAATGTGGCTAAGAACTAGATAGAACGATAGAATGATAGATAACTATACATAAAGAGTTGCATTATTACAAATAGATATAAAAACAGAACTTTTGTACCCAACTTGGTCTAAATTACAGTGTAATTGAATAATTCTACAAAGACTAGTGAGCTGATAACCAAGCTAGTTTTTTGTTGTAGTTTCTCATCAATCTTTCAATGTAAAAGTTATCAACTTGTCCATCTTTGATTACATTATGTCTCTAATTATTTCAGTGGGAGCAGTTGCTCATCAGTGAATTTGGGGAGGGTTCAGTACCTTACTTGTCCTCTTATAGAGACAAATAAGCATTTACACTCACTTTCATATCTACAGTAATTACCACATACCGACAAACAAGAAGACAAGTGATAAATTACCGAACCTTAATCCGGTTATGTTCGTGTTGTAGGTGATTCGTCGCTACAGTGACTTTGACGCTCTCAACAGCAGCCTCATGGTGAGTTTAACCTGTATTTGCACTGCACATCAGGAGAGATGATAAAGCGTTAGAAAACTCTACTTGATACTCAATTCTATCCTGCGGATCGCTGTTGTTTTGTCATGGCACGTTAGAAAACCCACACAGTGTGGCGCCAAACAAAAATGTCCAGAAAAGCAAGCGATGAAATATGATGAATCTGAAGTTTCACTTTACTCATAATTTACTTACTGTGTGAAACCTCAGCCTGATGGGTTGAACACAATGCTGATATATGGAATTTAGGTGGGAACCAGCTCTAATGCTGTGACCAACTATCCACAGGCTTTTCTTTATTTTACAGGATCCCAATATAATGTTAGTTAAAAACCTCTAATCAACTCAGGTCACCGTAGATTAAAATTGTGAAATTCTGGTTCAGATTGATATTCAATAAATCAGTTATCAGTGGGTGTTTAGCTGATCTAAATTGTGGTCTGTAGGTCACGTCTCTCTGGATAGAACTTGTCATCCATTATGACCTTATCATTTCTAGAAGCAGGAAGTGTTCAGGTTTTTCTGCTGAGGTTTTGTCTTCACGTTTCCTGCCCAGGTCTTGCATTGACCTCCACTTTCAGCTTCTTATCACAGCGTGCCCTTTAGTCTGTTTGCCATTCTTGTATAGTTATGTTGAAAAAGAGGCAAAATGAGAAGGGAGACAGCGCAGGAAAACAACACAAAGTCACATGTTTTTGTTTTTTTTTTTTAATCTAGTTGGTTGAGATTAAACATCAAATTTGTAAAAAAATTAAATGTTCCACTTCTTCTGTCTAGGTTTGTGGCATCAGTCTGCCTCTTCCTCCTAAAAAACTCATTGGAAACATGGATCGAGAATTTATAGCAGAGAGACAGAGAGGACTGCAGGCCTATTTGGATTCCATTACCCAGCATCCTTTGCTATCTAGCTGCCTATTCATTAAAAAGTTTCTGGATCCCAACAACTACTGTGCCAACTACACAGGTTTCTCACCTCACTACTACTACAAATAAAAAATAACATGACATGTACTTACAGTACTTCTAACACTTCTACATTACTTCTCAACTATCTAACTGATTGCTTTTCTGCTTTTCTAGAAATAGCACTTCAGCAAGTTTCCATGTTTTTCCGGTCAGACCTAAAGTGGGAAGTCCTGGAGCCTCTCAAAGACATGGGTAAGTCTTAAAGATACTTTATAAGAGAGACAAACCGTACAATACTACCTCCAGTGGTATTGATACAAACTCAGTCTTACAAAACTCTGGTAAGTTTGGTACACTTCCTCTGTGTATAAAAAAAGTAAAATCCTAAGTTAGGTAATTCAGTTTGGACAGAGAACAAATGAAAATATATATGATATTATTGACAAGTAGCTGGAGTGGTTAGCTCAATTATGGAAACAATATAATCACAATTATTTCAAATAAATACTGACTATGGAAACATTTGAACATTCTTCATTCATAATGAAGAGCAAATGTCATATTCAATTCATAATTCATTTTCATCCGAAATAATTAATAATAATTAATAATTAAATAATTAAACAATTAATAATAAAGTAAACAAGTAAATAAAATCAACAACTTTTGAAACCTCTGGAAAACAAATACGCTAGGAAATGAAAACACAAAATGTATAAATGAAAAATGTATGCAATACAACCCAAATGTATCAATAAAATATAAATGTGACTCCATGTATTTTACTACAATACTAAGTAAAAAAAAGCAAATGCACTGCAACAACACAATAAAAGACTTTATCCATGTATTCACATTTTTAAAAATAAATTAAATAATCCAGTGGTTCAGTGGTTTCAATCTCTGTTTTAGTGTGACCTCAGACTGGAACAATGTTTATAATCCATCTGAGGGATTTATAATCTGACAGTTAAAGGACAGGTAAACACACAGATAAATTATTAATTTCTTTTCTCCTGTTGAAACCTCTACCCTGTTACTGTGGTCACTGTTTATCACTCAGCCGATTGAACGGCCCTTTGTATTTCCTTGGTTTTCTGAGCAGATAAAAGACCTCTTTGATCATCATTAACAGACACTCACATTTATTTCAGGCTGGAGGATCAGAAAGAAGTACTTTTTAATCAAAAACAAAGAGCAGCCAAAAGAGAGGTATCTACTCAGCTGGGTGAGTACAATTACTGATTCCAAGTCAGTAATAGAACACAGTGATCAGATGTTCTGTTTTATTTGACTATATAAATGTTTGATTTCATCAGTTCTATCCTCCCCCCCCCCATTCATTTACATAAACTACAGCTCTGAGACTTACTAATATGGACTCAGTTGTGAAAGAACTTTTGCCCAATTCACTCTGATGCAATATTTGTCCTTATCAAAAGCCACAAAACAAATTCTTCATGTCTTTTGTCAAACAAGAACCACACTTGATAAGCGTTCTGTTTTGTTGAGATAGATTAAAAAAAAAAACTCCATCTATGTAAGTCATTGCAATCGCCGCTGTTATTCTGCCCCCTCGTGGTTGGCTCTGCTCTTTTCTTCTGTCTTTATTTTAAAATGTCGAGGCTTATTTATTGTTGGTATCATCCTTCTTTATACAGATAACATTGATTAGTAAAATCTATGACATCGCCTCTGCATCTGATATATTACCAATGTGAAATTAAACTGTGAAAGACTTCAATAATGATGACATTCACAGATCTTCGTCTATGTCACAGGTGGACCAGGGTCCTGATAAGTTCCTTTCTGACAAAGACTTGCAGTCAGCACTCAAGCTGCTCACCAGTCTGTCTGTACGTAAACACTGTGTGTGTGCGTGTATGTGTATGTTGTCGTATTTATTTGGTACTGTGTTAGCTTCAATTATTATTAACAGAGAGTTCTTCTTCTTCTTCTTCTTCTTCGTCTTCGTCTTCGTCTTCATCATTGCTGTAGACGCCGTATCTCTGTCCACTGTTGTTTTCCAGCACTGGTGAATCTTCAGCTCTACTCATCCGGCCATTTAGTGAGAAAGGCTCCCTGAGAGACCACATCTGTAAGGTGAACGACTCTTTTGAATTTGACAGTGGTACAGTACGTGTCTAAGGACATACCTGGTTTCTCCCTTTCTGCGTCTAAAAAACATCCTTCTGCCTTTTTTTAATAACCTGCAACTGGGCTGAAAATATCTAATAGATTACATACAATACAGTAATAAGGAGGTAACATGTGTAACTTCCTTTTTTAGCATTCGGGATTTTTTCCTTAAAACAAATTATGAATAAAAAAAAAATGCTGTTTGAGGGTAAAATAAAGTTAAAAAAACAAAAACAAAACTGGCTTTGCTAAACAGCAGCAGTGAAATGTGGGGAGATGAGTACAGGTTAAACTACATGATTTGTTGTTTTTGTAAAAACTTTTGACTTCTGACTCTGCTCAGGTGAAACCCAGAGAGAGTTACCTGAAGAAATACTGCAACCCTAAGAAGAGCCAGGGCCTCGAACTGTCAGAGATAAAACTGTACGGCCGTCAGATCCTAGAGGTACACACACATATACAAACAAGACAGTTATTTATGCCATGCACCTACATGTATGCAGTACTAGTCTAATATTTTACCCTACATATGTATCCCATTCATGTGCAACATCAAACATTTCATTGTGCAATTCATGTGCAATATTTTTCACAAATTGTATATTTTATACTACTATGTTATGGCTTTTTTTAGTTTTTAATGTTTGTCTACCAGAATATTTAAATAGAGAAATGCCATCTACACTGTGCTAACCACATTTCATAGACAAATGAAAGAATCTGAATCTGAATGCACTAACACAACAACAAACATACAAACAAACAAACAGTCATTCACTGTTATTCAAACTTTTTCTGGGTTTGTAATTGTTTGTTTTGCAGGGTCTGAAGCTCCTCCATGATGGTGGTCTATTTTTTGGGCACCTCCACGCATCCAATGTTATGATGGACAATGGCGTGTGTCAACTGCTGGATGTAGAAAATGGCATGCTGGGAGTTCCTTCATTGTTACGACCAAGTTTCACCCAGTTTAGGAAGATCAATGTATGTAAAGTAGTACCACTGTGTGTTTGTGTGTGTGTGTCCCGCTCCTACAGGTGGTTAACATATATGACAGTAAAAATGTGTTTATGTCTCTGCAGACCACAGAAAGCATTGACGTCTTCTGCTTTGGACACTTACTGTTCGAGATGACGTACGGTCAACCACCAGACAGTGTTCCTGTCGATCAGTTCCCCTCTGTCTCCTACACAGCTGTGGGTGTGTATACACACAACACACAAAATCTTTAAATGGACACACACAGACATTAGAATGTCTTAGACTGTCACAATTGTAAAAGAAAAACTGGTCGTAAATGTTTATAAAATGTAAATCACAGACTTAAGTACCGAGAATCGAATTGTGTATTATTGACCTTATATGTGTTTTGGTTAAAGGTTTATCTTAGAATGACATTAAATACTAACCCTAATCACTATAACATAGTGATGATATTTTTGACATGTCCAACAAATAACCTTAAAAATATTAGTACTACAGATTATTCTAACATCTACTGTTTATTTTTATGTGTGTGTGCGCGTGTGTGTGTTTAGTGTCAGTCCTGCAGTCCATTCTGACGACAGAGGCCTGTAAGAGTGGGATGCCGACAGTGTCACAGCTCATGCAGACACCGTGAGTTCAAATATGTGTAGTGGATCAGTCATGTGATGCATGTTAAAATTTACAGGGACAGACAGATATCAATGCATTTTTCATGTCTTGTCACTTTGTTCAAAAAAAGAATAGAATAAATTAAGATTTTCTTTAGTGTTTAATTTACACAACTGTGTGTTTGTGTCTTGTAGTCTGTTCAGTGATGTCCGGCTCCAGCAGTCAGAAAAACAACAGATTAAGGTCAAATTTCTTTTGTATAAACATTATTTTCAATCACTTCCGACTATGATGTTGTTTGTGTTAATTCAATTTAAAATAAACTTCAAACTTCTGGATATTCCAGGTTCCAAGCAGACTCAAGGAGGCCTTAAAGACAGCGAAGGAGAGCCTGGAAAAAAGGCTGCAGGAGGAGCAGAGAGTGGTGCGTACTTTTGAGTTATAACCTTTGGGTTATAACAACAGGGAATGTCATTGACTTGACCTTGACTTGGGTCAATGGGAATTAATGACGATTCTGTTGTAAAAAAAAAACGCAGCTGTGGAAAACCAAGCAACAAAGGTTTCTCACCTTCTTTTTCATGTCATTAACATAAAAACTCAAACTTTCAGTTACTTAAATAAAGTCTGGCTGTAGAAGTTTCAGGTGATTTAAAACTATGTGTGAATGTTTTTAAAATTAAAGCTTTACCAGCACAAAAGGCTGACCAGAGCTAAATCCCACCACGGCTCAGAGGAAGAGAGGAAGAGGAGGAAGATTCTGGCAAGAAAGGTGGGCAATTAACAATCAACAATTAA
Source organism: Cynoglossus semilaevis (assembly GCF_000523025.1). Taxonomy (NCBI): domain Eukaryota; kingdom Metazoa; phylum Chordata; class Actinopteri; order Pleuronectiformes; family Cynoglossidae; genus Cynoglossus; species Cynoglossus semilaevis. Next base: position 17,743,310 of record NC_024317.1, read on the forward strand.
GTTGTACTACTTTAAAGAAATGGTCTGTTAACCTTGAAATTAGAACAGAAACGTATTTAGTCTAACAGGATTTATACATTGTTTACATGTTACAGTTACATTTATAGAGTGAAATATTAATGCCTTCAAGGAATGTCTTCATTATGACAAAATATGTCTTAATTTTTTTTTTTTTTTGTTTCCAGAAATCCAGACAGTCGGCTTATGAAAATGAAGAAGAAGTGTCGGTCAGAAATAATAACAACTCTGGTGAGTTGTATTCTCCTTAACCTCCACCAAACACAACGTTGCAACAGAGGAATTGATTGATTGTTTCTTTAAACCCAAAATTAAGTCCAATGGTGAAATAAAATTGACAGTCAACAATGTCTGTGGTTCCTTCAGAATAAAAAGGTTTATTTATTTATTTTTTGTTAAAGGTTCAGGAGCAAGTTCCCCCCCAACATGTCCATCATCCCCCACCCCTCCATCCACTACAGGTATGTCTGCGGCTGCCTCTGTCTACCTATTTGATTTTTTCGTCATGGGTTTGTCCATTTTGTTTGTCTTCAGTGTGTCTCTCATGTGTCTGACTGACTGCCTGTCTGTCTGTCATCTCTACTGTTTCTCTGTCAACCTTTGTTTCTGTCTGTCTCTTGTCTTGTCTTGTCTAAGAAACTCAGGCAGGCTGCTGAGCCTGTACAGTAAACACTCACTGAGGTTGTTGTGGTTTTTTTTCCTGTAAGAAATAAACCTGCGTCTATGAACTCTGAGATTTGCATGTGTTTTCATGAACTTGTTGTCTCTTGACTTGTCTGTCTGTCCTTAATTCCATTGTCACCTGGTTTCCAGGTAGATACAGTCTCTGTTGTAGCAGCGTTTCTCTGCTGTAAAAAGGAAATAGAATACAGGGTGGGAAACAAACAACGTTTTCACTCAAAATTATGCTGACGATATTTAATCTTTCTCCCTAAAAGAATTCCACATGCAGGATGAAATGTTTCCTACCCTGGTATTATTGTCCCCTCTCCTTCTGTCCTTATACTCTCCTCTCTCCTAGTGATACTGTGTAAATGCTAATTGGTGCATTGAGCAGATAACTGTCATCTGTTTCTCTTTCTCTCTCTCTCTCTCTCTCTCTCTCTCTGCCTCTCACTCTTTTCTTTCTGTGCTGTTTCCACCATAGAGCATGCTCCATTTTGACCATATTGCAGGGTAAAGTAAAATTATTTACAATGTCGCTTGTGACACTTGGCTGTTTTTAAAGCTGTCGTATACCCAGGTTCCGAGCGTGCCCAGGTCACTGATAGATAATGACACACAGTTGGACCAGGGTGTATGCACAACTTTATCAAAACATCACAATCTGCAATGACTTCCAGAAACGAGATATTCTGAGTTTTTCCGGATTCCAAGCCTTTTTGTTCTCATTGAAGATTGTGATCTGTCACTCTTGTCTGGTCAGTCGGGGAGCATGTCATCATCTGTATTTGTCTTTCCTTGTTTTGGTTGGTATGTGTGCTACTGCATATCGGGGCGGTTTGTTACAGCGGAGTGTTAACTGTAATAGTTAACTGTCACACTTTCAATCTGACAACCATTTACCTTTGCTGTGAAACGTTTATTTAGTGCCAAATCCTACAAGGTGGATAACCATTGGATACCTATCTGATAAAAGACTACATAAGAAAGTGGTCTTCATCTTTCTTAACAGTGTGTAATTTGGGTTCTCTTTGGGTTCTGCAGTTTTTTTCTCATAGTCAAAAAACATGCAGAAGGTTAACAGTTCAAATTGACAGTAGCTGTGAATGTGAGTCTGAGTCGTTGTTGTTCACCCCATCCAGGGTGAAACCCCACTCACCCTATGACTGCTGCAATTTGTTTCACCCCCGTTCTCCCCAGCCCCATAAGACCCTGAAATGGATTCAGGAGTAAAAGATAAACACATAAACTAGTAATTGCACAGAGCTACCACTTTAGTGTAGCTGTACACCTCTAATAATGCTGTGACACAACTTACTTTGTTCCTTATTCAGGTACATGTTTATGGTTGATCCAGAAAATTTGGCTTAGGTTAGTTCTCTTCTCTGAGTTTTAGTGGTAGCCCTGCATCTTTGACATTGCATTACTGCCACCTTGTGGGTGTATATTTTCAAGGGTTAACATTTCAAACTAAGATTCAAACCAACTATTAGCAAGAGAAGATGAGTTAATACGAACTATAAGGTTCCTGCACCCTCCACCCTCAAGTTTTAAAAATCTAACTTCATACCATTTTTATTTCACTGACCCTTTGTTTAAACTCTGGTTTAAACCTGCTATACTTAGGTCTCCTCTCTCCAGCTCCTGCTTTGGTAAAGCTGCATGTTTATTGCTACATGTTTCAGATCCCCAGCATACTTCTTTCTGTTGGTAAACTCTGCCTTTATTTAGGATTTTGGGGTAAACATTGTTGAAAAGAGAGGCTCCAGGTTCACTATCAACTCACCATCAGTCTGTCGTTTCTCAACGCGAGTCTGGTTCTAACCCAGACACAGAGGTTGTTATCATCAACTTTTGGCCCGCAGGTCAAATCTGGCCGCCCAAACTGTCCAATCTGGCCGGTGACTGAATTCCAAAATAAACATGAAATAATAATGTTTGACAAAAATGTAATATTTATTTCAGTTTATTCCAATGTCTGTTCATAAACATCCTGGCCCTCTGACAAATAAAGTTGGTGATCCCTGTAGCTGATGGTGGGTTTACTTCAGCCTGGAAACTGATCAGCAGGAGCTGCTTTCACAAAGATGAACTCTCTAAATGTTCTTGTTGAGCTACTTTAAAAAAATACATTTTTATTCACTTTTACGAGTTAACATTGCATTTAAAAAAGTGGCAGAATTACTGAAATCAGGCAGGTATCTGTTCCTAGGAATACATGCACGTGGTGTTAAATGATCCAGAAATACTAGTCTTTGTCAATTATCCTTTATAATATTATATAGTTGTAGAATAATAGTTTAATAAATGTTTATTTTAGTCAGACTCGAGTAGGGACACAAAGAAAAATGATGAGCTTCCTGATGATTTGAAATAGAGAGCGGTGTCATGTGACCACTCTTTGAATGAAATGGAAAACGACAGACATGAATCTGTCCAACAACTCTTTGTGAAACCAACATCTGTAGGAAGTCAGACCTACCAGTTGTACTCTCATTCATTCTTGTCTCTGACCTTTCTTTTCTAATCCAGGAGCCCAGACTGCTCCTCCCCCACCCCCTCCTCTGCCACCTCCTGTTCCCCCCACGCTGAATTCATCGTCCTGTCCACAACCTCCTGTTCTGTCTTCCTCCAATGGAGCGGGGGGAGGCCGTGCTGCATTGTTGAGCTCCATCCAGTCCTTCAGTAAAGGCAAACTGAGGAAGGCTGAGACTGCGGACCGCAGCAGGCCCGCAACCTGACCTCCACCCACTGTCTGTCTCTCCGTCAGCTGGAAACATCATTACAGTGACATGACGACACTGTGGTTCCGCATTGTGGTCTGGTTCATGTCCTTGATTCCTGACATGTGAAAAAAAAAGTTTTATTATTATTTCTGGTTTTAGCTGATTTTAATTGTTTAAAACCTATTGCCTGGGTGAGAAGGAGCAAAGACCAGGCTTCAGTCTGCTTTTTCAAAAACTTGACAATCACAACTAAAGGTCTTTGTCTGTGTCTGAAGACGTCCAACGTGGTAAAACTTTCCTGGTGGGAATTTCCAGCTAATCTGCTGCTCCAGCATGTATTCAGCAGTAAACGACTTGGAGTCTTTCAGGACGTCTGGAAACATGGTTGACTCTGACTCAGTCCTAATCTCGTTCGATCCAGCTTCCCTTCTTCGAAGCCTTTGAAAGGTAGCATTGTCTCTGCAGCTCTGGCACTGCAGGACTTCAAATGAAGACATTCATCAGAGAAGATGTGAGATGCTTTGGGAAAAACATAATCTTCTATCCATTTCTGACTGTAATAATTTCCAGTAACCTTAAATCAGTTTTTTGCATGACTCAAAAGAAAGTGAACTTGTTAAAAGCAACACAGACCAGTACAAAAGTAGATTTGTTTCCAAAACAAGTCAGAAAATATTGTTGTTAAAAAAAGAAACACAAAAACAACCTTATTTGTTTGAAACTACACAAATACTCCTGGTAGGAATGAGAGGGAAATGAAGATTGATTTTAAAACCTACACTTTATCAGGCACAATTTTTTTAAATAATTAAAATCAATAATTATGGAGAATTATGATTTTTCTGTTGTCCAGTCCTTTTTTTCAACAAATCAAACCAAATTCGTCACATTAAACATAGAGAAATGAAGATTTAAGGAGAACTTGAATTTGACGAGGAGTAAGCCATTGGTTTTTTAGTTAGAAATTTGAAAAATTCATGATTCAGATTTATGATTTTAATTTTCTGCTGTCCTTCAGATTTGTGTTTTCTCACAAAGATCAAGATGAATCCAATGGGGAAAAATAGTGACTCCTAGTGACATCAAACTGGCACTTTAGTTGTAAATCTTTTCAAGGCAATGAAGAACCCCAGGTGACTGCAAAAGAACCATCTCTGATTTTACTTTAACTCTGAATCTAATCTGAATCCACCAGCTCATGTGGTCTAATCTGAATGTAGTAAAGAGTCGCCTTACTTTAAAATGTCATGATTATTGGATAATGATAGGCTAACGTCTGATCCTCCACATTGTTTAAAGAGAGTTTTTATAAAATAATAACTAATAAATTTCATTTTAAAAGTGATATGTTCCTATGTTACTTTGTGACAGTTACCTTTGTCAAACTATATTTTATCACTTTAAGCTTTTGAATTTTTTGACTTGGTCCTTCTAACTCATTATAAATTAATTAATAAACTATAGCACCGTGGCCTGCAATTATGGAGACAATCATCTCTATAATTATTTGTTACCTTTGGTACACGCCTCCTCCCAGCTCCCCACCCCAATATTTGGCAAAGAGCCTTATTGTGGCATTTGATAGTTCTTTTCAGAAGCATCTTGTGTACAATCCTGAAGTGTGCATGAATTTGTCTTTATTTTTACCCTGTTGTGGTTTTACACAGTTTGTCATCAGCTGAAATTAATTTAATGTGCCATTTGATTCACTTTGCCTGATTTTTCTTTTTTGTTCATCTATAGTTTTAAAATCAATATGATTTTTCACACACATCAACCTATTGTTTATATTAAATTGACTTGCAAATCTTGGGTCACATTTTACCAGAAAATTATAAAGTAATACAACTCACAGTTTTTTGTCAGTGATAACGATTTAATATTGATTTACAAACTGACTTTGTTACAGTATATGTGTTTTTGTGGATGTGTGTCTGGTTAACTTCTATATGTCTTCATGAGTGCAGCTGAAAATGTTTGTGTGCCTAGTACTTATAAAGACAAAGTTGTAGCAGATAATAGTATTGTATTGTGTCATAGCAGCCACAATAGGTACTCGACATCTTAATCTTGACACTACATAATCAACTTCAACATCACGATAACAAATTTGAGTTTGTTTTGTTCAAGTGTAGCCACTTAATACTCCTATTATCCTCGGTGCAATCCAGTTCAATGCAGTAGTGTTGACATCTTGAATGGTCATTGTGTCTTTTCCCCCAGCACTTCAAATGTGAGAGACAAGCCCAGAGTTGTGTTTTGTGTTCACCAAATAAATTTGTAAAATAAAGTCAGTCAATTCAAAGCACTATGTGTTGAAGTATAATTCAGTGTTCATGTTTTGCTATAAACCTGCCTTCATTATCAACAACACCAGTGAGTATGCTGCCATTTAAAAAAATCATTTTGATTACTGTAAAAAACATGTTACTCTTTTCCTTGTAACATTACTTATTACTTAATGTGTTTACATTGTTATATACTGTACATGCATGTATATAACAGACATTATTTTTAATATGTATAATGGAAATATTTTGAGCAAAATGTATTTGTTTTTAGTTCATTTGTTACAGTGGCAAGAATAAGGCCAAATAAAAACGCTTGGCAGAAAGTCCTTTCATATTGGAATACGTTTGGTATTTTTATTTTAAAAATAATTTCTAAGAATACGGTTAATTATATGTAATTATAAAAGAAAGGTACTGTTTATTTAATATCTAAAATCACCAAACATTGTTGTCTATTTTCTTATGAGAACATTATGCGCCGACTTCTCCGGATTGTCCTTGAGTTTTTCTGTATTTTTACATGCCTCCATCGCAGCACACCTATTTGATTAGCTGTATGTTATGACGTAGCTGAAGCTCCTAAACCGCTGTGTTGATTGGGCGAAACAATGACGTCACAAAACCCCACCTTCTATCCAGCAGAGGACAGGGTGAAGATGGCGGCGTCCCTAAGGTGCTTTCTCCGCTCAGGAAAGGTAGGTTTTTGACCGTTATTATTAAACTTTGTGTGTTTCTCTTTACTTCTTTCTGTGAGATGTTATACCGTGATGTGTGTTGTCTCTCCACAGAATGCCGTGTCAGCTCTGCGTAGGCAGGCATTCCACGGCAGCGCTCCGGCCGCGGTGCAGGTCAGTTAGCAACTTACAGGCTAATGCTAGCTGTGACTAATACTCAAGACGTATAATAGTGTTCTTTTTGTTTTACAGTTCTTAATCTTTTTAATGAACAGCTATTCGTTTTTCACGTAAAAACATCACGTAAATCTCGTGTTTTATATAAAATCAGTCAACTATACAATGACTTGTGGTTTTATAGGTGTCGATGCCCTTCTTTTGGTTGACAGCTGTCAAATGCATCTATGTATTTCTGATGTGTCAGTGTAGAGAACTCCCTGGGTTGTTTTTTTTATTATTGATTTTATTTTACAATTTATAATTTGCCTTTTAACTGAATGACTGTTTGCTAACTGCCATAGCCGCGCTTCCTCTCCAGCAGAGGCTGCTGTGGACACGTTCATAATGCTACTACGTTCTGTTGTTGTCGTCGTAGACTACATTTATATTTATGTTTTACATGAATTTTATCCTGTTACTTTTATAGAACTATTTTTACTCGAGCGAGTAAAAATCGTCTATATTATTTTAGAACTTGAATTAATTTAGCTAAAATGTTTTTATATTTTTTACCTGAACGAAAAAAACATAGTGGACTGACCTCATGACCAGTATTGTTTTGTATTTAGGAAAGTAGTGATCATTTCTCTTTTTAGGTGACAGTTCGTGATGCCCTCAACCAGGCGATGGATGAGGAGCTGGAGAGAGACGAGCGGGTCTTTCTTTTGGGTGAAGAGGTGGCTCAGTATGACGGTGCCTATAAGGTAAAAAAAACAAACAGATGTTTTTTAGTTCTGTACATGGCTCTATCAAACTGTCTAGGCTCCATCATGGTTTTTTAAATCTACATTTTGTGTGTGTCTGTGTATATGTTTGTGTGCCTGTGTGTGTATAGGTGAGCAGAGGTCTGTGGAAGAAGTATGGTGACAAACGCATCATTGACACTCCAATCTCAGAGGTAAAATAAAACCCTTAGCTGCACATGTTTATATTTTGTTCAAAACATCACACACAGTGTATTACACAGTTTTTCAGCCTTATTTACAGTCTCCATTCGTGTCCCTTGTGCAGATGGGTTTTGCTGGTATTGCAGTGGGATCTGCCATGGTGAGAATTCATTTCTTCTTCTTTGCCATTAACTTTGCACATCTGAAAATGGGGAATTTATCAAATTTTTATATTTTTTGATCTGGTTTTCTACTGGTTCCGTTCAGTTTCGTTTTTCTGCTAATCCAGTGTCAATTGATTTGAGGGAGAAAAATGCAGCCAAGCTGACAACAAAACATCATAATGTAGAGGCTCATGGCAGTTAGCTCTTTGATGCTCTTGATTTGATATTCCATACTTGAACAGAAGTTTTTTGGAAAATATTGGTCAATGTAAATATGTAAGTATAACAATAATCCTTGTAATGTTTATTTTCTCTTTAATAGACAAAATCTGACTAAACCAAAAAGACCAGTGACATTAAACTCTCAATTGAAGCTTATTTGGCAGAATTTCTTTTCTTTCACACCAACTGATAATAATATCTTGATTCCATAGGCTGGCCTGAGACCCATCTGTGAGTTCATGACCTTTAATTTTTCAATGCAAGCCATCGATCAGGTGATCAATTCTGCAGCAAAGACATACTACATGTCTGCCGGACTACAGGCCGTGCCCATCGTCTTCAGAGGACCTAACGGATCCTCAGCTGGTGTCGCAGCTCAACACTCCCAGTGTTTTGCAGCATGGTGGGTTCACTTACACCAGTAATTCAGGCATAAT
>NC_024317.1:17751639-17768525 GCF_000523025.1 Cynoglossus semilaevis
TACAACTAAGTATTAGGACCACATTGACAATAAAAATTTGTAGTTTTTTTTTTGTTGTCAACATTTTGACTTGAGTTGTAACGTTATGGAGTTGATAAATCTAGGGACAAAGAGCATTTGGAAGCACTGGGTTGACTGCGCTAAGCGGAAATGAAAATTTGATTGGTTGGTAGTGTCATGTGGGCAGATGCACCCACTATAATCCTAAAGGCAATGGGCCTTAATGTTGCCCAGAAAGTAGGGTGACAACAGATGTGCATGTGGAAAACTTTAGACTTGTTTGCATTTGCAGGTGGAGGATTTTTTGGTACGTCCACTATTAATCAAAAGTAACATACTATATGTGTATATGGAAAAGTTCATCAAAAATAAAAGTTTCTCAAAAACGCAGTAATTCCTCTTAAAGTATGTCACCATGTACTTAACATCGGAAGTTAAGTTAGGTTAGTTGCACTATGTCTATCTGTTTTTTTCTGGAAAGTGTTTGATTGAATTAATAAAAAAAAGTACTAACTGCTCTGGCAGATTCAACAACTACAATGTTGTATCTGACATTGCTGTTTATTCTCTGTAGGTACAGTCACTGTCCAGGTCTAAAAGTTGTAAGTCCCTGGAACTCAGAAGATGCAAAAGGTCTTCTAAAAGCAGCCATCAGAGATGACAACCCTGGTGAATTTTCTTCCTATGAAACTGATTATGTATAATTGTTTATTGTAATTCATGCTGCTGCTTCAATTTAGAGTGATGAGTTTCTGATGCTGTCTGTCCTGAACATCTGCCTTGTGTGTTGCAGTGGTGTTTCTGGAAAACGAGTTGATGTATGGTGTTGCCTTCGAAATGTCAGAGGAGACACAATCCAAAGACTTTACCATTCCCATCGGCAAGGCCAAGATCGAGAGACAAGGTAAGGTTGACGCCAACATCCAGTGCAGCCCACACATCACAGAGTGACATATACGTCTTCCTCAATTAAAGTTGTGTGAGACAAACTCATGTTTAATGTCCATGTATTTACTGATTAGTTTAATTCAGAAACATTGCAAATAATCAAAGCCTGTAATCCCATTTTCATCCAGAAATTTTACCTCACATGTATCAATTCTTTCCATGTTTTAAGGTAATCACGTCACCTTGGTTTCTCACTCTCGGTACGTTGGCCACTGTCTGGACGCTGCTGCTGTCCTCGCTAAAGAGGGAATCGAGTGTGAGGTAGAGTGAGAGAGAGAGAGAGCGAGAGCCTCAGTTTTACACACATGGCTCGAGTCACTTGTCCTCAGATCTGAACTAATGTCTGCTCATCATGTCTAAACATCAGGTGATCAACATGCGAACCATTCGTCCTATGGATGTGGAGACAATTGAGACCAGTGTGATGAAGACTAACCATCTGGTGACGGTGGAAGGGGGCTGGCCTCAGTTTGGTGTTGGGGCAGAGATCTGTGCCAGGATCATGGAAGGTAAAAATGACCATCACAGAAGTTTTGACACAATTAAAAAAAAAAAAAAAGAAGTCTTACTATTTCAAAACCAGCGCTGTCAAAGTCACTGTGTAAATTGCATACATTAATTTGTTCATTTTAATGCTTAGTTAGAATGTCCAACAGTCTCATGCATCCTCTATTCCTTGCTCTAATACACAGTCCATACTCAACCCAGGAAAACATTTTTGTTTCACCAAAGCACTTTGAGCTTAAAATACCATGTCAACAGCCTGCATGTGTTCGTACACCAGGGGTGTCAAACTTATTTTCGTGGGCGACACAGCAACACAGTTCCTCTCGAAGGGGCGATTGTAACTGGAAGACTGTATAGATGCAACTACTCCATAATGTATTAGTGAATGTTTCTGCAATTAATTATTTATTCAAGTTACAAATATTGTAATATGCACTTTGTAATTAAAAATAATTTAATTTATCAGGTTAAGAAAAGTAATTAAAAAAAACAGACAACACACACATATCTCAGTCCAAAACTATTGTATATGAGTCAGGTTTTGGGTGAAGTTAGTAAGGTGATTCTTCTTGTCCTTGAACACACTGAGTTGACATCTGCTCATACGTCTCTCATCCTCATGAAAATGCATATTATAAGGGGATTAAACACGCAATGTGACTTGGGTCACATTCGGCCCACAGGCCTGGAGTTTGACACATTGTAGTGGCTCCAACTCCAGCTTAGATGTCCGGCTTGAGTTAGGTCAGCCTCAAACTAGAGCAGCAAAGTGAGTCAGTTGGAAAGTGTCCCAGATTTGATCCCTGTTCTTACCTGAAGACTGCTTTGACTGGCTCTCACCCCCAGTGACCTTGGGAAGAATTAAATTAACTGATAGAAGATGAATGAACGAACAGGACTAACAAAAAACATGTTTGTTTGTTCCCAGGTCCTGCTTTCAACTACCTGGACTCTCCAGTCACCAGAGTGACCGGTGTCGACATCCCCATGCCCTACGCCAAAATCCTGGAGGACCACAGTGTGCCACAGATCAAAGACATCATATTCTCTGTCAAGAAGACCCTCAATGTCTGAGACACAGGTAGACGTTCAGCTTCAACCTGATTCCTCTTTGTTTTCATCCAGACAGTGATAAAATATTAAATTTGTGTAAATATAGCAGCCAAACACTTTTCTTTTAAAGAAACGCTCCAGACCATAATGTCCGGTGTTGCACATTGAGACGCACACAGCTGTTCAAGCTGCTGTTGTAGCGGCGGACACAGGTTTTAGTCAAATCTTCACTAGTTACCCATTGTGGAATTAACCAAACTCTGGAAGTAGCTCTGGTCGATCAATCATCTTCCTAACTTTCAAAGTAACGGTAACACTGAACTGCTTTCTCTTGTTTTCAGTTGAATTTCCTAGTATTTCTTGAATAATTTAAAACGTCCAGTAACACAGGCAGCTGAACTGTTGAAACCAAAATAAGGCAGAAATATTCATCAAAATCCTCAAAACAGAATAGAATAGAAAAATTCCAACATTGAAATGCTGAAAGTGAGTAGACTGTTTTTAACAGACCCTATGTACTCTTGTCAATATATTTAAACAATTATTCAGTCTATTTACTACTGTAACCCAGTGAAGGACGGTTGAGTCCTGATGGAGGAGTTAGGAGTTTTGGCAGTTACTGTGTCTGCAGCAGCTCAGTTGATGTTTTTGTTGCTGTACATGACTCTGTTACAGAAATAAAAAAAATCTTTTGGTCCTTGACACTGTCAATCTTAGTATTTACACCCTAAGTTTCGCCTGTGGCCTTTCTACCTCCTTACGTTGACTTATGGTGAAAATGTTGTTCTGTTAGGTCCCAAATAGAGGAACCTCTAAGTGAAGTTCTGCCTCTTGGTTGGATGAGTGGGGGAAGAAAAAATTGGGTTTAGCGACTCAATTGATTCAGTGGCTTATGTCACAAGGTAAACATTGGATGAGGAATGCCCAAGGTTCAGCCTAGCCATTAGTATTGGACATGTTCGCATGACTTTTTTTGTGGCAAGGAAAATTATACATCTACAGAGAATTTGTTAACTTTTATAAGTTTCTGGAGTAATTTTCCACGACACGTTTAACCTGTTGAAAGTGTTTTGGTGACATTTCATCTTTTTCCTAATTAGTAAATAACAGAAGTGCCTTACGCCTACTTTGCAGTTTGTTTTGCTTCTTCTTCGTCTTTTCTGCCAAATGAAGTGACGCTGCCCTGTAGACCAAGACAAGACATTGTTTATTGGCAAATGATAACAGGAACCAGCAGTGTGGGGGGGAATCACAACCATCACAGTATGACCTGACACTTGAAACAAAAGATCAACAATTGAACCTTCAATGCAACAACAACAAAAACCCAGTCATTCTTTTAACAAACTAAAATGCTTTTTTTTTTTATCTTATCAACATTGTACAGATTGTATTCTGCTAAATTAAACTGACTGATCAAATAACTGCAGGCACTGAATACATATGTGATGTCCCTATAACTCTAAGAGTGAACGTTTGCAAAGATACACTCTCATTTTCTTGGTTTACAGCAAGTGAAATAAGAAACCAAGGTCAGATTTGCTTTTAAATTCTCAACTTTTATTTTATTTAGCATTTAAAAGAAAAGTGGCGAGTCAAATTTGGTAAAACAACTGTTGAAATCTGATGCACGTCAGATGAAAACAAAGTCTCGATTGTGCCTCAAACAGACAAACTGAACCTTTGAGTCTTTTCACAGCGGATCAATAAGGGCCACTTGATGTCTGATTATCAAATTAAACAACTGAACTGAAGAAACCTGTGGTCATCTCCAATAAAGACCCTTCAACTTTAATCTGACGGTCACCTGCTGACGTCAGGAAACTCAAACTATCTTTTTTGACTGACTTCTTTACTGTGCTGTTTACACCTCATGGGGATGCGGAAAATGTTTTTAGAACCAGACTAAGGTGCAGAGAAGAGATTGGCCTTTGTTGAAATTAGAACTAACAGTAATGGGGAAAAAAGGAGTTGTGTTGATAATGAAGAAATGACTCCAGCAATATATTAGCATGTAGTTAAGTGGTAATGTGTTTATTATTTGATTGATTACATGTTGGGTTTTAACATAAAAAGATGATTAAATTAAATGGGCTGTAACGATGATCTGATTTTTGGGGCTGGGAACAGTTGTACTTAGGGCTGTGCTCTATAAGGCCTTAGGCAGCTGAAAGGTCAGATCATCTAAAGTCTGAGTGTCATCACCAAACCTCACCACCACCACCCTCCTCTTCTTTTGCTCAGCTCCATCATCGTCCTCTTCCTCTGCGTTTTGTTGTCCTCTGTCCCTCCTGAGATTCTTCTCTTTCCTCCTCCTCTTCTTCTCCTCTTTTTGCAGCACAGCTTGATCTTCCTCATCCTCGTCATCAATCATCTCTTCTCCGATCTGCACGTTTTCCTCATCCACTTCCTCTGCCCCTTGTACTTCTAACTCAATTTCCGCCTCCTCGTCCTCTTCTTCCTCGTCATCCTCCTCCAGTTCCACTTCAACTTCTTCTCCGATGTCTTCTTCCTCCACGTCTGACATCGGTTCTCCCTTCAACTTTATTCTCTGACCATCCTGTGACAAACCACAAAAGTGCACCCCGTAAAAATATGAGATTATAATTTACCAAATTGAGGAAAGAAACATTATGAAAAAATATATGTATAGAGAGAGAATAGTAGCAAACAAAATTAATGCTTTGTAAAAACACTACAATAGTTAAACAATTGTTGCTGACACGTATTGTAGCAGAAATATGTTGAGAATTAACATTTTTATCTTTTAATTTTCCTCATAGAACAGCGGGATGATTCTTTTATTTGTACAAAAATAAACAAGGACAATAACTGAATGCGTGATGCTTCAGTGTTAGCTTACAGTCCGTTTCCCAAACAGGAGTCTCTGCAGCAGCAACCTGATAGTGTCCTTGTTTTGACACAGTCCCAGGGTGTTGAGAGTATCGATGGCAGAGCCGGAGCAGCCCTGCAGGCGCAGCTCGGCACCAAGAGCAGCCTGCAGGAAGTTGTTCTTCCAGATGTTTCTGGTGAAGAGTGGGATGGAGAGCGCCACCACAGACCTGCGCTCGAGCAGTGCCTGTGCCTGCTCCTCTGACAGTGAGCTGCAGCACGAAAAACAACACCAAATGAATTAGTAACAATCATTCATCCATATCTGCTCAGGTTTAGATGTACATGCCAAAATGACCCACGAGGAGAACCAACAAAATTTAAACAAGGCTCAGGCTTACTGTCCGATCTTGGTGAGAGTGCCGATGTCGGGGAACAGTGAACGCAGGCAGGTGGTGACGAGAGGAGCTCTGTCCTGTGCCCAACTCAGACATCGTCGCCAGGGGAACGACGTCAGCGCCTTTCTGCTCGACACCTTCTGATGAAATGGACTTCCTTGCTGCCGAGACAGCAGCTTCATCTGTGCAACAGGACACATGTCAACCTATAGGAACAGTACAGTGTGATTAAAATAGCATTAAAGAATCAGAAACCCCCAGACTCACCTCTTCTTTCAGCTGTCTACACCAAAAGTCCATCATGGGTTTCCTGGCTCCTTTAGCAGACCACAGCGTCTTTAAAGCAGCCTTGTAGCAGGATTTGCTCACAAGTTGTGCAGCCTTGCTCTTCTTACCCATCCGGCGCTCCTTCTTCTTCCTCTCAGTGCCTTCTGGCTAGTGTCATCAAAACCACACCAAGAAAATATTTTTACAAATACATAGGCTATGAACAAAAGAATACATTAGAATAGTTATAAATAGGTGTAACTCCTCACAATGTGAATAACGAATCTCCAAATAACCCCTCAATCAATACAGACAAGCAAACTGTTCCAACATCTTAAGTGTCCGAATAGCAACACTGGTTTTTAAAAGTCCCCACAACTATAGCGATCACAGGACCACACTCACCTGTTTAGCGACAGGGGGTTTTACCCACAGACAGCGCTTCCCCGTCTGTTTGCGTTTACATTTGGTCCGGATCAGCTGAGCACACGTCTCACACAGAAAGGACTTGTCATGAACCACAGATTCGGGGAAAGCCCACTTGACAGTGGCTGCGGTGGTAAAGGTATAAACCGCCCTCCGGTTGAAGCTGCGACCCTGCCGCTCGAACTTGACGTCGCAGCAGCAGCAGTTCCTGTCCTCCGGCCGATGAGGGCGCCGCCGACCGCCCCGCTGGCCAGCAGGAGGAACGGCCGACACAATTTCCGACGATGCAATTTTTTGATGGCCCTCGTTCTGCGACAACAAACTTGACGCTTCCATATAACTGTCCCCAGGACAGTCCACCTCCGCACCCACGGTTGGTTCGGGGAACTCCGGCGTCAGAGACGCGGCGGGCCGCTCTTGGGTGCTGTTGTCACCTGTTGTTGTGAAGCTTTCCTGTGGCATGTCTAATACGCCGTTGACAATCGCTGTAGAGCTGGAGAAATCAGCGGTACTGCCCATGGCATGGAGATAGTCGCTGTTCCGAGAGTCGTGGCTCATGTTTCCACTCGCCATAATAGATGTAGGATCCCCACAATAATTCAACAGATCTCAGAGCGATCCACTCCGTCCACGGTCATCGCACTATAGTGCTGCGGTGATATAGCTGCAGACTTACGGTAAAAGAGGCTCGCGGCGAAAATCCCCTTTGAGCTTTATCGGTCCCGCTGAAGTAACCGAGTCACATCAGAGAGAAGTGGTTCAGAAACACTGACAAAAACACATTTTAGAGTGAGGCGCTGGGGTCGACAGGACGTTACTGCCTATAAACAAAACCATTTCCTGTGCATGTCCCCAATGAAGCTTGCTGCTGCCACCTGCTGATGGGAGGTATTGTATAGCAACGGTTAAGGACAACGACGCTAGGCGATACAAACTATTGTGTCTCGGTGTGAATAATCTTCTTTACTACACTGTCAGTGGTAAAACATTAAGCGAGTCTCTCTCTGGAGCATGCTTTTAGCCCATTAGTGGGTTTATAAGCTGTATATATATTTACTTTAAGTTGTTATCTGTATCACTCCAGGAACTACTGTATGTACGATGTTCTTTATTTGTCTTGCTTATTTCTTTACGTGTTTGAGTCTGGTAGGTGAGTCTGGTTAAGGAATGGGAGTAGATAGTCGTTGTTTTTCTCTTAGTACTGTATAAGTACAGATCGAGCTATGTGTTGGCTGTAAAAATGTAGTAAGTCACGTACTCTTATTTTCAGCATAATTTACCAATCTTGCTGACATCATTCAATTAATCCTGTTTTCATCTTTTTTTGCAGCGGTCTAACGAAATTTAGGTGCATTACTGCCACCTACCGGGCTGTAGGAAAGGTTTTATTATTTTTAAAATTTATATTTTATATTTATATTATATTATTATTTATATTATATATATAGTATATTATATTTTATATTTTTTAAATTACTGCCACCTACCGGGCTGTAGGAATGTATGTACCAATGTTAAAAGTGCGTTAAATGAGTGAACTGATAAAGGTGCTATTGATTTTTTTCCTTTTTATGTTTTACTTAGTCTGTATTGGTTCTATAATATACTGTTATTGTGTCACCACTAATATATAATCTGTTTTTTTTTAATTTACTTGTTTAATACATTGGCTAATCAGTTTGTGTTTAACAAAGTAATTTATTTGGTTCAGGATGTTGGGTTGTTGTTCAGTTTTAAATTTTAAGACAATTTATTATTACAATTTATTTTGGTGGCTTTCCATCCATACTTGAAAAAGGCCCTGTTGCTGCCAATGAAAATGGCAGACGTTGTGCGGACACAACAGGACATTTGGGCAATAAGACTGATCAGCCAGATTATGCCTTTTTCACCGCAACACCGCTCCTTTAGCTGGTTGGTTATCTCCATGGCAACCATCTTACTCTGGTTCCCTTGTTGCAGATGTTGGAGGAAACATAGAGCCTTCTCTTCAACAGTTTGATTATGAGTGAAAGCAACACAATTTGTTTCCCATTACAGAATTGCTGATGGAGAACAAAAACCTGGATCGTGGCTGTGTGTGTGATACTGTGAGCAATGTTGTGATGTTCAAAATCCCCAGGGTAGGTTTTGAAAATTCACACATTTACATATATTGTGTTCGGTCAGGATCTTGTTCTGTCCAGATGGGGGAGCCAGTGTGTCCGAACAGATGGGGATGTGTGCACTCTCTACGCGTCTGTTTTCTAGGCTCCATGATGGAAGCCATCTTTAGAGGGGCCGAAAAAATTAAAAAAGATATGCAAAAGGTATATAACTAACGTAGATGACGATTTGATATCAGAAAAATGCTTATATACTAAAATATTTTAAAAAAAACAAATAAAAAAAAACTATAAATACAATTACAGATGGAAATGTAGTAAACACTACTTGAATTGAAATCTGATGTTGCCTTTAAGGAACTAATCTCTATTATTAACCTCTATGTAATTTTTGATATACATTTTTACATATATAAAACAATCCCAAATAATGCATAATAACAATGAGGCTCAGTGTGAATGTAATATGATACTAATAACGGCATATTCTTTTGTACATTTTGAAAAACTATATCGATGATTTTCTGACAGAGATGTGATATTTCTCAGCTTGGAGATTCTGGTATGCTTTGAGGTCTTCGGGACTCAGGTTAAAACCCAAACCCAACCTTTTTATCCTATACTAGGATAAAAAACATGTCAGATGGCATCTCCATCTCCAGCTTTAATTTCCATTTTGCACTATTATTTTATATGTATTTTATCCTATTGCCTGATGGTAGGTTTATTGTACATTGGCAAGCTCTAGCTAAGAACATAAAAATAGACACGCTCCGCCCATAATGACGTCACACGCCAGGCAATAGTTTTGGTTATGTCTATTTAGTTATTTTTTCATTGAAAAAAATATGTTTTTTACTAAATTCAAACAAAGAGCATATATCATGTGTTTTTGGACTGGATAGGCAACTGTTTATTTTTCGTTTCTGGCGCATGTTCCCCACCCCCAACCCTCGGCGGATTCAACCGCGCCGCCTCCCTCCGCCTATCGACACTGCTCTCTCTTTCAAACGGCTTTTGTTGCAGCCATTTTACCCTGTACTGTCGGCACAGCAACTCTAAGGAGAAGGCCGAGACAGCTCCGTTAAAAGGTAATCCCGCATTTTACTGTCACACTTCCCTAATGACGGTAGCCGTCAATGGCGGCCTCCTAAAATACGATGGATAACATTTTATAAGCCACGCTGGACGGAGAGGTCGTGGCAGTTTCAACAACTAGCAGCGCACATAGAAGATTGCTGGGAGAGTGTTTGGCGAGCTATGCATAGTGCTGTTGTGGTTCACAAGTGCGTTTAAAAAATGGCGACGATTTTTCCAGAGAAGTGTAACTTGAAAAATAATAATGTGTGGTAGTCAGAGCGTATAGAGGGATTCGAAGTAATTCAATCAAAAAGGCTTGTCAGTGTTTCGGCAAATTAACTATCCTAAAGGGGGCGCTGCTGGGTCTACGGGACAATTTTCTGTTGCGCACGTAATTTTACCTCAACCCCCTATTGGCTAGTGAGTTTCTGTTGGGCAATGACATTAGCAGTGATCAAATGACCTTAAAAGTTGTTTCTTTGTTCTCGCCAAATAACAAAATAGTAATTTTTTTTAGGAGTCTGCTACATTCTTGTAAGAAATATAATATTTCTGTTATTATCACAAGACCTCTTTTGTCGTGACACATTTTGAAAGAAGCAAGGGCATATTATATAACTAAAATCTAAATCTAATCTTATGCCCTAATCAAAGTCTGTATTTAATATGTATACAAACATAGCTACACTCACTTAGAAATGTCACAAATAATGGTGTCTGAAAGAATCGTTGTCACATTTCCGCTTGAGTCAGCAACTGCAAACTAGCCTGTTCTAATTCGATACTTACTATAGCCTAAATCAACCTGGCCTTATAGACTACAGAAAATAAATTACACATATAAACACCCCAAAATGTCAGAATGTATAGCTGGATGGCGAAAATAAGAAAAAAATGAATCAGAATGGATTTATAGATTTTTATTATTATTATTATTATTATGGTTTGGCCCAGAGGCAATGTCTCCCAGGGTTCACCTCCTGGGCAAGCTCGAATCCCGGTTAGGGCGGTTGGTACCTTCCAGTGGACTCACCACCCGCAGGAAGGTTTAGGTACGGTGCAATGTAATTTGGGTGGTGACTGCTGCCCCCGCGATCCGGTAACGGATAAGTGGATGAAAATGGATGGATGGCTGTATTAGTTCATTGTTATGTCAAAACTACACAGATTAAACAAAACAATCATATCACATGGTTAGTCGGGAGAAAGAACAAGATGTCAGCGCTCCCACAATCCTTGGAAAAACAAACTCTGTGTTTCTTTAGGAGGTCCGAGGCCTGCGCTAAGGTCTTACTGGGCAAGGAGCATGAATGCAACCAATTGGTTGAGAAAGTTTGCACAACTCCAAATTCACATACAATACTGTCTTCGACAGAATCGATATTTACTTTTGTTATATGTGTCCTAAGTGTTGTCACAACGTCGTCTTCGCTGGCAAGTCACTTCAGAGTTATGAAGTGTTCACGATGCAGTCTAATAGCTGTGAAATTTAAATGACATATGCTACTATCGCGAAACTGTTGTGATTACTTGGTGCCTAGTGAGATGTTAGTGTTTAACAGCACTGTCCTGAATAGCACATGTTGTGGCTTTAGCTTGAAGTTGTACCGAGCCATTGAATTTTGCGACTGTCTCTTCTGCAAAGACCTGATGACGGTTTCATGTTACCATAGCAGTGGTTAAGTGTTGAATGAGAAATTACTGTGAAACTTGGTAGGTGAATACTCTGTAAAGTGTTTCGTCCTATTTTGTCACATGACTTCAACTCGAGTCAGACTTGAGTCATACATTTTTGACTTGCTACCTGCCTGCTGCTGTATAGACACTTGGAATGAAAAAATTGATGAATGCATTCTATAGCGGCCACCTGAACCAGCTTAACAACAACCTGTCCTTAACAATGCCCGACATGACCGCAGTTCCGAACCTTCCGCTCGATCTTATCAGTCAGCATTTTTATGTTTGGGTTGGGGTACATTATGTGTCCCGCATCCCAACCACCCGGGATGCCACAGTATGATATTGAGGAATTTTCTGGATCTTTCATTGTGTATATAGGGGCGTCTGTGCATGCGCTGTCCACAGCATCCAATCAAATTAGATGTTGTTTTGATTTGACAGTATCTATTCAATCAAATTTCAGGATAGGGAACAATGTCAAACAAAGCATTGATGGGTATGAAAAAAATGATACTAAAGGCAGTTTCATTTGGCTATAAAAACAAATTCTGGTATGCAAAACATGAAGATAACAGGTGGAGATGCTACAACTGTGCCTGTTGGAAAATATTAGCCGCTGGTGTTGCATACATTTTGCTTGAAAAGTTCCTGTTTTTTACCAAGAACATCACCCCAACCAGACACAACTACACTTTGTTTGACATTAGAAGTTGCAGAAAGAATGGTAAGTTCCAAATGAAAGCTAATGTAAGTAATTTTCTTAACTGTGTAGTTATATCAATGAAACAGTAAAATCACTAATAACATTCCATCGTAAATACGGCAATAAGTAGGGTTGTATGAGGTAGTTGTATCACACACAGCTGCAACGTGTATTTTAGCCACCTAAGACACTAACCTAAAAATAATCACATCACTTTAAATGTACGCTGTTAAGAATAGGCCGTTTTAGCTAACTGTTAGACAGACCCTTCAGACAGGAAAACAAACACTGATTGTTGTTCTCACTCTCCATCAGTCCCTTGACTGAAAAGGTAAGTTTACCTTCCGACAAATGTAAGTTGCTGGTTCTGGTACCTCTATGGTGCACATGGCTGCAGTGTTTTTCTTGTTCTTTGTGAACTATCTTGAAAATAGTCAGACCTCACTGATTTTTGGATTCATTGACCGCTAAAGTCAGCAAACATTGTCATGGTTATGGGGTACAAAACCAAGATGACAAGGGTGACACAGGTCTGCTGCCATTGGCTGCCATCTATGCAATTCTACAGTACTTGGAGACTGTTTAATTGCCTTAGTGCAGTAGTTCTCAATTATTTTCTGTCATACCCTCCCAGTGGACAGAAAGTTTTTCACGGCCCCCCCTTGATTAAATACTATTGAGAACTGATAATATGTATTTAGTTATCTGTACAAATCACTGTATGAGTTGCTGCCACCAAACCCAACCCTTATTTTAATAAATAAATACAGACTTTAAAAGCATACACGATCCGTGTAAATATATTATTTCTCTATGGTTAAAAAGCTCAAAGATTTGAAACTGAAGTTGCAGGACTTGGGACTTCAGACTTCAGACTTGTCTTGGGACTTGACTTGGGAATTGAGGGCAAATACTTGAGACTTACTTGTGACTAGAAAAACAATGACTTAATCTCACCTCTGTCAGCAGCACATACTTAGCTTGGTTGTATGAAATGAAGTGTAAAGTGTAAAAACAACATGAAGTTTAGCTTATTTATTTATGGATTGTACATGGTTTGATCTTTGTGTAGCTTACACATGACAAAACAGGCTAAAAGTAAGCAATTCTTGATAGTCTATGAACAGATTTGATAACAATAGTGTGTTATTTGTGCCTCCTCTGAAATAACTATGTATGACACTATAGATTTCACTGCCAATAAAACGGAATTGTGAGTGATATGTTGGTGGTAGAAATTAGTCTTTTTCTTTATTTAATTGAACACAGTTAATTTATTTTTCCCAACAGGCGTACAAATATGGAAAACAATGTACGAGGGCCAGTGGTTGGCCGGCCATTGGCCTTCACTAATGAAGAAAGACGAGCTATTCACTCCTGGTCACGGATCTCTTCGGCCGGACAAGGTATTCTTCTGGATGCCTTAAAGATCCTTAGCCCTTTGTCTTGTGACCCTTCCAACACAGAACAGCTGGTCACATTTTTGAAGGAGCTTAATGAGGAAGGACACAAGGCCACTATACTCCGTAGTAACGATGTGTATAGCTACCGTTCCAGCACAAGTCAACCTCTTACTCAAGACATGCTGAAGCCACCCAACAGACTTATCAGACCAGCCAAGAAAAGGGGAAGGAGGCCCCCAAACAAAAGAAAAGAGATACACCCGTCCTGGAGCACTTCTGAGAAAAGGAACCCAAGGATTCAAGGTGTCTGTCCTACAGAGTTAGTAGTGGACCATCACACAGTTGTCTGCAGCAGGACTTTTACTCAACCTGCAGAGAAGATGCCTCCATTGCAAGTGCAGCCGTGTCTCCGACTAACAAATATTCAAGGCCTGTCAGGTGGACACACAGCAAGACTGCAAATTCACACGAACTGGGACTCTCGGGTACCTCCAGTTGCTTCTTCCAAGCAACAGCACCCTCAACCACTTTCAGGAATACCTTTACAGCCTTCTCACAATGGTGGTGGTGCGCCAACCAAAGCTGTGGCCTTGTTTAGTCAGAGAAATCTATCCTGCCCCATTAGACTGGATGGTGCCCTCATTGGAGATTCTGCCCCGGTCTTCTATGTTAATGGTCGGGTGTTTTCACATACTAACACAGAGTTGACCAGCAATGGCTGGAGAAGCAATGGCTTCCACCAAGAAAGTCAGGGCCCTATGGACATGAACAACTCTGGACAACAAAGAAAAACCTGGAAAGAAAAGAACCCAACAGTATGGAAAATGGTGAAGGTGGATGACACTCGATCTGTAGCTGAAGCTCGCAGAAAAGCTGAGAAGATTCTGCAAGTTGATTTGTCTCCTGTGATTCATATCCAACCTCTTAATTATCTCATAAGAGACTTCAAATACCTGAAAAACTGACCACCCTCACCCATGTGCTGTGTTTTAATGTTTTACATCCATTAACTTTAGCTTGGCTGAACCCCAGTGTTAATAGCATACATGGGTTTTCTGCCTCTGCTGGAAAGTTGGGCTAAAAAGTTGGTTTGTTGGTCAGTTCAAAATGGGCACAAGGGACATGACTGTTGGCTGTGTTGGCAAATTGTCACTGTTAAAATATTTTGGACTGTGAGCACCCATCAGTTACATGTTGCTGAGTTGTCTGCCATCTATTTTGGTGGGAATGTTTTTGTGGACATGGCATTTATGCAGTCATTTAATTTAAAATGCAGCAACTTTTGTGAGTATTTTGCTTTAAACAATAATGGATTCTGCAAAGAAAAATACATTCAGATTAGCAGCACTTCAAAATAATGTTGTAATTGCCTTTTTTTGCCCTTTTTTTTTCCAATTTGACATGAGAACGGTTTAGATGTGAACCAGCATTTTTTTTTTAATTCACATAAGAGAAACAAGTCCTCTGTTAGGAAAATGTTCTTGCCATAATAAATGTACACGAGTAACAGCATTTGCAAGCAGCCTTGTTTGAAAGAAGAAATCATTTTTGAAAGACTTAACCCAGACTCAATATTTTTCTTCAAGCATTTTCTTCGATGAACACTTTTAAATAAAACAAACAGCCTAAAAACCAGGACAGTTACATAGATTTAATTATTAAAGTCCACAATCATCGGCTGTGAATTTTAAAATCTTAGAGCCACCTTGATTCCACGTCTACAGGTTAATGCTGTTTACCTGCTAAAGTATAATTGAAAACACAAAGATGTGCAATTGGCCTGTTGGAAAATATCAGCTGCTGGTGTTGCACACGTTTTGCTTGAACTGTTTTTTTTTTTACCAGGAACACCACCACCCCAACCAGACACAAATGTTATGCTGTGATTAAAAATATTTATGGTGAAATGTTACTTGATGCTGTTTAACCTCTTAGTTGAAGCATATTTAAGTATCTCCTAGTAAAGCTTTGCTCCAACGATGAGTACTGCCCAAAGTATCTTTTAGTTTAAAGTGTCAGCCATGATAACTGTTTTGATTCTTCAGAACCTAGAGCTACAGTATCTTTTAATGTGACAGTTTGTTGCCTGTCTTAGTACATACAAATCTATATTGTTTCATCTGCAGCATGCAAATTTCTTTTTTATTTAAACTCACACTGGTTTTTGCTTCAGGTGCTAACTTTGCAGTGTTGGTGCTGAATTGAAAAAAACTAGCACAGTATTGTTATAGATCTCTCCTTTACTGGGCCAGATGGAAGGATTTCAAGTAAATTACTTCCCGTAAAGTATTTTAGAGGGACTAAAGCACTGCTCCATTTAAATCTACACACCAACAATCAATTTAGGGTTCTGGAAAAAACATTTTTCTTAGCACCTTCTGTCTGTTCAGCCATTTCCATGCTGACCATCAACCCTTTTATAGATATATCATCTTGTTTGTGCATCACTTGTAAATATTGTATTTCCTACATGATATTTGACAGCTTTTGTTTAATAAAATTGTGAAAATAATTTTGTCCTACATTTTTGCCCCAAAGGGGAAGCCACTGAAAAGTCGCTCAGAAGCACACACTTCCACACTTCTAGAGCTTCCAGAGTTGCGTCAAGCCATATCATGCCATGCTGGCTGCTGGGTGACACCAAGGCAACAATTGGTTTTTGAACCTATATCTGTGCATACATTTTGGTTTGATGTCCATCCTAAGTTTACCACCCAAGTGATGTCATCATCATGTCATTGGGTCAGGGTGTGGTCACCTCCTTTGTTTTGCTATGATATATGGTCAGATTTGTCTGAATGTATGTTATGTTGTTATATTAACAGATTAGAACAAATATATCCTAGAAAAAATAATGGACGCTCTAATTCATATGTGTCAAACTCAGGCCCAGGGTCCATATCTGGCCCAGTGTAATTATATTTGGCCCGCCAGTATGTAGCCCCTATATACTGGCAGACATAATAAAAAAACAAATACCACTGATGTGTGTCTTATTTCACATTTAATTTCTCATGTGTTTATGATAATAATCCTTGGTTGTTCCAGATTTAATGTTATATACTACATACATACTGTATCTGGAGAGAAGGGAAAACATGGACAATTGCCATCAATGTTTTAATAAATATTAAGTTTGCCCCCTGACTTTGTCCCAGTTTTGAATTTTGGCCTACTGTGAAATTGAGTTTGACACCCCTGATCTAATAGATGTTTTGAAGTGACTGAAATTTACTAAGTTTATATATTTAATAATAATGAAAAAATAGAGGGAAGTTCTCATCTTCTGCAACATATTTGATTAATGTTTAACACATGTAAAGATGATTTTGAATAATGTTTTATTATTTATGATGCAGCACGTGCCAGTTTTTTTCAAAATGACTACCAGGTAAGAAGATCTCTTTTTCCTTCTATGTTAAAAGTTAAACTTTCTCCTGTCATTATCAACGCAATCACGCAAAATATTCACTTGGCTGCATGT
>NC_024317.1:17768625-17787544 GCF_000523025.1 Cynoglossus semilaevis
CTTACTATAGATTTACCATCGTGAAAAAGTCACAAAAATAAAAAGTCCCAAAAATCCCTTAAATTACAAGATTAGGTCCTAAAACATGCTGCCAAGTGAATGATTTGGCAGCATGTTTTGTATATTACGTTGCCTATGATAAATGGCTGACATTCCAAATAATTAATTTTTTCTGAATTGTCAGCGTAAGAAAGGACATAACCACATACTATATACATAGGAAAGATACAGAAATAAAGTTCTTGGCTGTTTCGTTCTTTTATTGTTAGTCAGAAAATGCACAGTGAAGTACTCTATCTGTTGCAGGCGGTACTGTGATATATTTCTATAGTAGGGAAGAAAGGATTCAAGGCAAATGAGGAAAAGAAGTTGGTTTACAAGCACAGGGAAGAAAAGAAAAAAAGCTGTCAGAGCTTTCTGTACAGTGTTCCCTCTCTATATCGCGGTTCTCC
Organism: Cynoglossus semilaevis; assembly: GCF_000523025.1. NCBI lineage: Eukaryota > Metazoa > Chordata > Actinopteri > Pleuronectiformes > Cynoglossidae > Cynoglossus > Cynoglossus semilaevis. Next base: position 17,769,078 of record NC_024317.1, read on the forward strand.
TTTCACTCCCTCAGTACATCGGAGATTGTTTTTTCAATCTCGCAAGAGTTTCGTTATATTGCATTTTTTATTGCATTTGCAATATTTTCATTGTTTTCGTGATAAAAAAAAACATTTTCTAACTTTAAAAAAAATGTAAAAAATATAGCAAAAAAATAAACCAAAAGGCATCACTGTTAGCTTTGTTTACCTAGAGGAGATCAAACACAGAATTAGCTAATCGTAGCATCTCTCAGCATTAGGGTGACCACCTCCAAACTGACAAAATGCGGCACCAGTAGTAGGTTTGAGTGGGACGATGAGGGACAGCCACAATCACTTAAAGACAACCCTGTTTTTTTACCAGGTAACATGAACATCTCTCACCTTTTACCTCCACAAAACAAACAAAACTCTTGTACCCAAGACATAGCCTAACCGGAAAAGCACACACATTCTTTATTCATTCTTCCACATTCAACATCAAATAAGCAGATAAGGCACACAAAAAATATGACCTGATGTCAAATTCAACAACTTAATTGTAAATAGGACTCTGTAAAACCGTCAACTCCTCTGGACTATAATCACCATCTGTGAGCAAAATATGTTTGTAAAAAGCAGAAATAACCAAGCCCCACTAAACAGATTTTGCATTCCAATCCAGCAGGGGGCTGTCCAACAGCCTTTCTCAGAACTATGATTAGCACGTTTCTGAAACACATTAGTAGCTGAAAAGCAACCAAATGTTAAAACCTAGACTATAACAAGGTTCAATGACCATGAATATATATTTTACATCGTAGTAGAAGTATATACAGCTATGTGCAGAGTAACTTTTACTGCAGCAATCTGATCGAACTCAGTGAAGTTTGATTTTCTGTTGTGTACTTGTTGTGTGAGACTCACCTGCACCATGAGATTCGCTACCATGTGCGACAGGAAAGCCGTTTTTACACAAACTGCAGAATGCTCGTTCAGGATCTCCATCTACCGGTCTCCGCCAAAAGGTGGGGTCTTCTTATTGTCGGCACACTACACGTTCATACCTTCACAGAATCAAGATAACAACACACTACGATTTCAGACGCTGAAATGTTTGGGGTTGCTACGAGTCAGCAGGTTGATTGACACACCACCTCGCCTGTCGGCTTCCGCCCTATCCCGGAAGTCACCTATCGTTGCTATGGACTCCACTGATAGACTGCCCCTAGATGGCCAGGCACAGAAAATAGTTTATTTTCAGTTCGAACGAAAAAGTGGGACAAAATGTCCAATTCACGTGACGCGGGACAAAGGCTAAAATTGTTGTGCAATACAACGTAAGGTGACAGGTGGTCAATCTAATATAATTGCGTTGGAAAAGGTAATACAGTCTAGGGAGGGTTGATAACAGTGTGGGGGAGGTTCGTAAAGGGTAAATATATACGGAAACAATATAATAAGTATCTCTCCTCTACTAAGCGGATGTTCGCTTTTCACTGTGGGTCTTTAAACGCAACTACCGCGACAGGAGAGGGATGACTGTATCTCTATAGCACAGCAGTGAATCAGTCCAGGGCCTTTAAACAAGAGCCACTCCACTTACTCCTGCTGCCACCACTGCCTCCTTAGGTTTTGCTGCATGTTCTGTTTACTTACTTATTTATCCCTCTCTTCCTCCTCCCCCAACTCACCCGTTAATATAATTCCTCACCTAAAAATATCTCCTCGTGCTCATCAGAGAGGATGCTACACAGGAGTAGCTTGTTGTACTTCTTTCCTGCCACTTAGTGCCCCAGTGTTAAGACAGTGCACCTATTTTAACTTGTCTGATAAGAATTTTCTCTGAAAATAACAAGTAAAAAATGTGAACTGCAGTACTTCAGTGACTGCCAAGATCTGCTCTGTATTTAATGGACGACTGGTATTAAATCTCACTTTAGGTTTCATTTAAGTCCGTGTCTATAGGGGGTTGAACTAGTGAGACGCCGACTATAAGCAGACAGGGGTAACTGGGTATTAACTAGTTAAAGACATGCAAGACAGCAGTTTGTGCTATTGTCAAATCCTGCCAAATAAATGTCCAGAACAGAAATACCGTGGCAATAAAAGACAAGAGAACGAGCTGCCGTCTTCTTCAAGCCTCTTCCTAGTTCCTAATTTATTTGAAGCTGATTTGCACCTATGTCCAAACTTTAGAACTGATGCTAACACGGAGAGGCAGTGTTTTCGCAATAGAGGTGTTCAGATTCTCACTGTTCATTCTCTCTCAGCCCTGTGTTTTGTTTTTTTTTTGAGAGAGAAACAGACAAAGAGTGTGACCTTGTGATTATGTCCCAGTGTGATGCTTTGGCCCAGCTGATTACCTGTCAGCGACGTGCAACCACACACTCTTCCCTCCCTTCCAACCCAGCACTTTACCTCACTGTTGTAGGAGGAATATTCTGGTTTAGACACACACACAAAGGCATTAATGGACCCATGCCAGGTCTGGAACATAGGTTGTCTATTAAGTAGTATATTAGGAGATCTCAGTGGTCCGACATTCAGACACTTTGTGTGCCATTAGTGCAGGATATTATGTTGTTGCAGGGACTACACAGCAATACCAAATAAAAGCAGAAACACAGGTTTACACAGACAAAACCATTCATCATTCAGTGAATGCTCTAACAACAAGAAATTATTTCAGTAGCAGACCTGTTTGGAGCATCCACTGAGTCGGGGTCTATCATTTTTCTGCTCCTTACCAAAGTGAAAATGTTTTTGATCTTTACATGTAAGTTGTAATCAAACTGTTGTCCAAATTGTCTCTTTGAAATGCATCTTTCAGGGACTTGAAAATAGGTTGAGATAAAATCACAGTGACCCCCCAAAAAAACATTCATCTTTTGTGGCTAATGTCTATTTTTGGTTCTCCTTCATCTGCAGGGTTGAATCACAGCGGACGTGAACGTGTGACTGTTATTACAGTGGGGCTGGGTTTGCGAGGTGGTGATTAAAGTAAATATTGCCTTTTCCAAATCTGAACTAAGTGTGTGGGAAAAAACATTAACACAATTAAAAAATTAACAATATACTACAACAGCAGGGGTGGGACTCTATCTTCCTAATTCTTAACACTAATTTACAAAATAATACATATACGTATCTGTACATGTATTGGTATTCGATACCCATTCAATACAACTGTCACAGTTCATTACGCATTATGAATTGAACAACACGCATTTTTATATTTACTTATCAACCTCTGATGATGCACTCTGTGCTGATCCATGCTCAACTACAGCACCTTGGGCACCATTGTCGAGCGTAGATCCACTAAACCATGGCTCACACATTTATTCACACCATGGTTCTACATGTGAAATTAACTTCCAACATGGATAATGCCTTAAATCTTGTTTTTGATATCTCCATTTATTATTAGATCAAAGTAGCTTGGTATCTATTAAATATCTAACTGTGAAGCTGAAGTCAAAACTGGACTGTGGATTTTGTGTATCATTGCAGCCCTAATATATATATAAACTCCAGCCCAATAGGTGGCAGTAATGTGCATCAAATTAATTTGTTTGTTGGAAAAAGGATGGGATGCCAGGACGAGTGACTTCAGTGCATAGAAAGGTTTCTTGTAAAATGATCGTAAGAATGATTGTTAGCTTGCTTAACAGCACGGTTTTGTGCAAGATTTGTCGCTCTGAGCATTTAATCTGTAAATAAGACGAAGTAAAAATGCACAGATAAAAGTGAAACATTTCCGTTGATTAACCACGTCAGGAAATTTGCCTATTGTGTCCAATTTTTCTATGTAAGAAAATACTTTTTTTTTTTTGAACGATTTAATCACAAAGCCTCAGTTTAACGCAATTACCGCCCCACTGTGAGTAAATCAGTGCGTGCTGTTTCCGGGCGGATTGCATTTGCGGGTGAAATGTGAAACATGACCTCAAACAAGTTTCTCACCATTAGCCTGTAACACCAGTGATTCTAAATTTGGCAAATATCTTTCCAGGCATTCATCATAGTTGTTGTCATTAAAGACTTGTGCAGTTTTTGCCTGACATACTGTACAAACCCCCAGGGTTTCTTTCTGTTAGCATAACAGCTGCCGCCGCAGAGTTAGAGAGGATGTTACTCGGGTTTTTTCTGTAGGAGACATTTTTGATGTGATTCCACATCTGCTCTCACTGCGGCTGAACTACCACGGTGGTCTACGGGTCGGCTGTTGTTGATGTTGTTGTTTGTCTGTCTGCCATTGGTGGTGTGAACAGTAAACTAATCTCAGCTGCTCTCTCCTGGCAAAAACAGCTGAGTGACAGCAGTGAAGTTGGTGAGAGTCCAGTGGGAGTGAGACAACACGGTACAACTACAAATTAGCAATGTACATAAAAAAAAGAGTAAGTAATAGAAGATTAAAGCAGGAAAGTAAAGAGGCTCTCACTCTTTCTACAGCGATGTTTTAATCATTGGCTTTAGTTCTTCTCCAGTAGAACCCTGTGTTAATTATATACCATTAATGTCTAATTAAGAGCTAAATAAACAAATAGTGCTAATAGTGAAAATAAATAATCGACCAGTTGAACCATGGACATCAACTGATGTCAGAACATTTCAGAAACGTTTTAATCTCTCTGGGTCTGGTTGTCAAATACATACCACAGTCACTCAGAAAGGTTCTGGGTTCAATTCTACCTAATTGGGGCGCCCGGTGCAATACCTATGTCAAATAACTATGGAGACTTCCCATGTGGCAACGCTGAGGAAGAGACAGGCCAAACATCATTCTGTCACTTTTAGATTAGATTAGATTAGATTAGATTAGATTAGATTAGATTAGATAATTTAGATTAATTTAGATTAAGTAAATTAAATCAAATAAGATTATTTAGATTAGATACATTAGATTAATTTAAATTAGATTAGATTAATTTAGATTAGATACATTAGATTAGATTAGGTAGAATAATTTAAATTAGATACATTAGATTAGATTAGGTGGTTAATACAGATTAGATTAGATTAGATTAGATAATTTAGATTAATTTAGATTAAGTAAATTAAATCAAATAAGATTCTTTAGATTAGATACATTAGATTAGATTAGGTGGTTAATACAGATTAGATTAGATTAGATTAGATCAGAACTTTAATGATCCATTTGGGAGATTCCCTCAGGGAAATTCAAATTCCAGACACAGTATGCTAGCAAAAAGAAAAAAAGTAAACAGACTGAACTGTAAATGGCTGGAATGGGCTGTACACATATTTAAATGTAAAGCCCATGCAGCAGACCTCCAGGTGAGACTGAAGAATGAGAATGTTTCACATCAGTGAAGGAGCAGCAGGTAGTCCTTCCATAGCAGGTGCCCAAGGATCTGCCTGAAGGACCTTCAGCAATCCTTACTGCCATTATTTAATTCTGGCTTTAGTAATCCTTGATCACTGGTCTTGTTTGAAACCAGTCCAATAAAAATAATCAGTACAGAAATGGGAGATGTTTGAAATCACGTATGTATTTTCTAACGCAGACCATAATTCTTAGCAGCTTTTTTATTTTTTACATCAATGTATCTTGGAGTGTTTTGAGAATAAAGCAGTGGAAAAAGTCATGTATAAAATGTGTGTCTACAAAGACTGCAGCCCTGAGATCATGAAATATGTACACGTCTGCCCTGATTATTTTATTCTCATTGGTTTGCCATTAAAATCCTTTGCCTCCCCCTTCTCTCTTCCCTGTGTCTCCCACTTCCCTGTCCTCATTACAATCACTGTTTGGACTTCAGTGGAATTTCGATGCGAGACCTTTGCCTCGCTGTGGAGAATTAAACATGCCATGTCCTGACCTTTTGTCTGCAGAGCCTTTCATTCCACTGGCAGGAAACATAGGCCTAAAAAATTCTGAGAAAACGTTATTTTCTGTTATTTAAAAGAAAAAAAAAAATCAGAAAAAACAAAACCATCATCCAGATCAGGTTTTGATTCAGCAGGTTGTTTTTTTCCGCTCTGCTCTGGTTCCTGTCAGTGTTGTTAAATTTCCTAGGATTTTGTCCTTGAGGGAGGAAATGACTATTAAAGACCACCTGGCTGTTCATTTTTAGATTTTAACCACTTATGTTTTATTATTTAGCATTTAACAGTGTGGTCTTCAAATGATGAACTTAAATGACCTCTTCTTCCTCATTTTTTTATTTAAAAAAACATTCTGGCAGAATAAAGCAGTTTAATTCAGTGGTCTCCGACCTTTTTAGTACCAACCTTGAGGGAGGAAATGACTATTAAAGACCACCTGGCTGTTCATTTTTAGATTTTAACCACTTATGTTTTATTATTTAGCATTTAACAGTGTGGTCTTCAAATGATGAACTTAAATGACCTCTTCTTCCTCATTTTTTTATTTTAAAAAACATTAAGGAAAAAAGTAAAAATATATGACTGGATTCTTTTAAAATGAAGTAAATTAGTCAAACTGAAGGACATTTTTTCACTGAGGCCCAGTACCAAATGACCTACGCACCGGCATCGGTCCCCGCACCAGTGGTTGGGCACCCCTGATTTAACTAATGATGCACATTGCAATTATTGTAACACTGAGGCCCAGTACCAAATGACCTACGCACCGGCATCGGTCCCCGCACCAGTGGTTGGGCACCCCTGATTTAACTAATGATGCACATTGCAATTATTGTAAAAACCCAGTTAATCCATTCTTTGGCCTAGAAATATGTCTTTTTTGCTGCTGGGTGAGTAATAGTTAGTAGTGGTCCGAATTCATACAACTCACGTCTATGCCTGTTCGCGTTTGTGAATCGAAGCATCGTTCGCCAAACAAAGCAAAATAGTGTTCGTAGTCCGATTTACCTTTATTTATTTTATCTTACCCTGCTCGTGGTAACTAAAGCCATTTTGCTACCTTCTTTGTTCTACCTATGCAGTGAAGTAATTTTTGTTTTGTTTTTTGGATTCCTGCTCATTGCCTTCTTCATGTGTTTTTGGAGTTTCATGGGAATGTGGTGACATGGGATTTTCATGTCACCACATTCACCTGTTAAATAAACGTACTTACTTACCGCCGTTCTCTCACTCTACTGCTATTGGCTCCTCCACATTGGCTGTATCATTCTGATACGGGTCCAGGTCGGTTGGATTAAACTTGTTCCAAGGTTCTGGATCGACGTTCTTTCTGTCCCAGAGGCTACAGATGAGGAAAGGATTCCGGGCATGGAAAATGAAGAGGAGTGGTAGGGACGAGGAATAAGGCAACATTTACTGTGTGAGAGAGAGAGAGAGAGAGAGGACATGATGAGAAACAAATGGAAGATAATGCAACAGATGAAGAGACAAAAAATACACCAAAACACAGGTGGATTTTAGAGGCTGCTTAGACACAAAAATAGAGACGAGAAGTGATTACGGGATGAACTCAGCCCAGTGAATTGGCATCATTCCTGTGTTCATTAACCAAAGTGCCTGGATTTTATAACACTCCAGTGTGAGAGTCCTTCCCCTCCTCCTCCTCCTCCTCCTCCCCCTCCTCTTCCCTCTGCGGAACCACGACCTGTTGCCAAAGTGCAAACAAAGAGACAGAGAGACTGATGGCCATGTAAGTGTGCTGCCCTCTTCGCTTCATTATTACAAACATTAGACAGACAGAGAGAAAAGCAGAGAAAGAGCCCATGGCCCTCATCACCAGCTGATGATGAGGTCAGGCTTAATTCTGACCCTCTGTACAAGTCGTCCTCTGTGTGTGTGTGTGTGTGTGAGAGAGAGAGAGAGAGAGAGTGTGTGTGTGTGTGGAGGACCTGAGCAGCGTAGTTACTTTATGTAAATAGTCAATCAGCTCAGTGGATGTCTAATGCAATTTGTCATTCAGTCATGTGACATGTAATTGAACCAGCTGGGTCATTTGACAGGGTTGTCTGTAAAAAAAAAGAGTTTTTTTTTTTGTATCATAGAAATCTGTCAAACTGAACTATTGTTGGTTTTAGTTGTGAAGGAAGAAAAGGGGAGGATGAAGAGAGGAGAGGAGAAGACTAGGGAAATTAGTTGCATGAATTTCACACACACATAAAAAAGTAAAGGAGCCTGCACTGCAGGAAGTGAATAATTGTATCATCACTGTCACTTTTCTAAAAGTGGAGCCTGAACCTGCCTCACCCCCAGCACACCTCGCACCTCAGAGTTCAAACAGATACTGCGATAATTTCAGATAAAAAGTGACAGGCCCGTTCTGTAATGTGTACTATGAGTATAAACCCCCCATGAGGTGTAATGTGTACTATGAGTATAAACCCCCATGAGGTACACACACACGCACACACACACACCCAAACATGGGTGATTGTTATTCCTGTTTTCTCCTTTCACTGCCCTCCTCCATATGCATGAGGCCCAGGCCATGTGTGAGGCAGCTCACTGTCAGCCTGGGTTGAATGGGCAAGGACACGGTGGAAGAGAGAGCTGCTGCATGTCACTGGGTGTGTGTGTGTGTGTGTGTGTGTGTGTGTGTGTGCCAGCCGCCGCTGCTGCTGCTGCTGCACACTGCTGTATACCTGTCACACAGCAGACCAGCTTCACACACACTCAGAGCCCGAGTCTCTCAGACGCACAGATCTGCCCACTGTAGCAGCGAGCTCCCACTTTCAGCGTTTGTTCTCAAACACACACGCACACACACTTCAATTTGATGTTTCCAAATGACAGACATTAAAATAGAAAGTCATCTAACACCGAGTTACCGAGTCTGAAGGTTACGATGACATGTCACCTCCGACCGCCCTGCTGCTTGGGAGAGACTGGAGTCTCTCTGCCCTCTCCGGGTGTTTCATCAGGACCATCCACCGTCTTGCACCGTGTCTCCACTGCGCGTTTCTGTGAAGGCAGAGACGGAGCGTCTCGGCAGCGGTGAACAGATGTTCTCTGCCCACACGGATCCCGTCAGGCTGTACAGAGATGTCAGATTCATGGGGTTGAACTGAAGGATGTCTCTGCTCAGCTGTGTCCAGACATCTGTCTTCTGTCTGATTGCATTGTCACTTGCTTTCTTGTTGATTAGCACCATGTCTAGTGACCAAGTTGGAGCTGGTGGAGAGCTGCATGGTTGACTCTCACGCCACTGACTTGTGCCGTTTTCACACCGCCACTTCGCTGCACAGCGACACTACATGTGAACAAAAACATCAGAAATTTAATGTACGTTTCAAAGTCTAATGCATGCTCATCTAGCGCCACCTGAGCATATCACTCACATGAAAATGTTTAAAAACAAGAGCTTATTATTATTTATAGGTAATTATGTGATGATTGTACCAGTCCGGCCCACTTGACATAACACTTGACCTAATTAGGCTGCATGTGGCCCCTGAACCAAAATGTGTTTGACACGCGTTATTTATGTGATTCTTTATTTCTCCGAAATTTCTCAGTAACCATTATTTTCAATATGCAAATATTTCTGTCTATTTCTTTCCTTTGTAGAGAGGGAAAAAAGCACAGATTTCTGACCCTGCATTTTTTAACAATGACTACGTCTGAGTTCCTCATTCACAGCAGCAGCAGCAGCCTGGGTTCAATTCCAGACCGTCCCTCCTACACACTGTGCCCAGATAAATGAGGAGGGTTTCATCAGAATGGGCTTAACCACTGTGCCAATATCATTACATGGATTATCCACTGTGGTGACCCACCGAGACGCGGAGAAGCCAAAAGTGATTTTTCTTCCATGATACCTTTCGATTATGTGATTTCAGGCACTTAGGATGTTGTTACACAAAAAGTACACAAATGTCAAAAAAGTGTGAGGACTGACAGCAAAGACTGGCTTCAATCACTAGACACAACCACAGCCGTGCAATTAGACAGAAACAGGTCAGCTTTGATCATTTACACACACACACACACACAGACAGAAAGACATGTGTTTTGGGAGCTGTCCATTATCCGGTGCTGATATCTTCATATGATGCCAAAAAGGTGAGAAATTCACCTTTCACTATTCAGCCTGTCTGGTTTAGGAAGTGTTTTAGTCTTAGTTTGTCACTGTTGCTGCCCTCATTACTTCTCTGGTGTACTGCCAAGCCAACCCTGTCAATCCTCAAATTTGGGTCACCCCCAACAAGGCGCAGAGGCAACAGGGAGGTGGGGGAAGAAGAAGAAAAAATTCAAGGACAGACATCTTGTATCTCTTTCTGTCCTTCTCCACTTATTATAAATGATGTTGCTAACGCATCTTGAGAGGCTGACGAGACAAAGGGAGGACGCAATGTCATAGTTTTACGGTTGGTAATAGACACGGTGTTGAGAAAATACTATAATATTACAACATACAGTATATTATACTATAAATGACCATGTACCTGCACCAAACGTATAATCACTACTAACACACTTGAAACTCCCATGTTGGATTATGGGAGATTTCTTCCTTGGCTAAAAAAAATCAAACAAACCACATAAAAAGGTAAAACATGATCCACTTTTAACTGATAAATATATCCCTGTGACTGAACACTAGTTGGCTCCACTACAGTGGGTTGGACGGTGCTGTGAAACTTGCTGCCAACTCTGTAGTTTCCTCCCATTAGATAAATGAGAGGACTGTGGGGGAGAAGGGGGGGGGGTCTGATATTAAAGGACTTACTGTGATGTCCTGGGGGGGAGGTTGTATATAGTTTGGACTTTTTTTGGGATATAATCTGGTTATATATATAATCTCGACTTAACCTGTGACTTGACTTAACCAGTGACTTGACTTGACTTAACCTGTGACTTGACTTACCAACAAAATTACCTGTGACTTAACCTGTGACTAATGCTTGAGACTTGCACCTCAGTAACTTTCTTTGATAACATTTCTGATACAAATCCACTTGTTAGCATTGCAAAATAATCAGTGGTGACTACTACTTTAGAACAATCCCTCTGTGGTGGTTAAATATTAGTAAACCGTATCACAGTGAAGAGAATAAGAATAAATCTGGTGCTTAAACATGGCCCTTGGGTCTAGACCGTTGACTCTGGTATGATAATGGCAATTGATTAGTCAGTATTGCTGCGGCCCAGGTTCCTTAACAACACTTTGTAACCTAATATAATTAACACTAGGTGCTGTGCTGGCAGAATGGTCCAGGCCATTACTATTCTGCTTAAATTGTTTTCCCCCACACAGCTGATCTTGTTTACGCTCATAAGAAGTTTTGTAAGTGGATTTTCTGTGGCTGCTGCTGATGTTCTGGCCCTGTTGGCTGTATACGCTGAGAGGTTTTACGAATGGGTTCAATTGTCCCTTAAAAACATCAAATGTAAGTATTTAAATCTCCTGATGTTAGAGTAGACAAACTCAGATTTGTGTCAGTCATTTAACAGTTTATGAGACCTGTGGTGTTCCAGAGAATCCTATTGATTGGTGCTTGTGGCCCCGTGGTAAGACGACCAGGCGAAACATGAAGATCCCTCAAGTGCACACTACTCCCTAAGGATGAATTAAATGTAATATATGTGTCCATTTATGTAGAGCTATAAGGCCAATTCTTCTTTTCTGTTGCCCTTTAGGTTCAGTTATGACTCATTGACAGGGAAGTACCATCATCCTAACAATTCCTCGAGTCTCCATCGGTACATCCTGCAATATTTGGAATCCTCATTAAATTTCCCAATCTTCAGCTTTAGTTTACTGTACCGAAGTTGTCTGATGTTTTTGGGGTGATTTATGCAGTGATGGCGACATCCTGCTGTCTTCTAAGTCACCCTAAACTTGTTTTACCCGACACTTGTCTGTGCAACAATTGCTATTTCTGTATACCACATGACAAGGATAATGGGTGCAATTTTTCACCCAGCAAGGATGGAGAAATTGATGAAGGCTTCCGCGAGGGAAAGGATTTCAGCAAAGAAGGATGGAGGAGGGAGACACATCAACAAAAAGGAGAAGAGAAGAAAATGGATCAATACGTCACCTCACTCTCCTCACCCCGACCATGGTCCCCCCATAATGCAATGATACCTGGAAATTTGAAAGAAAAGAAGTATATTAATAGTGATATTAACAGTGCATCTTCTTTAAAAGTACTCTTAAGGTGATTAAAATTGTACAGTAAAATAACCCTAAGATCTTAAATTTGATTCTAAAATGGATGAAGGAGTTTGAAGGGCTGGGATAAGATGCTGTGTGAAGATGTTCTCGTGCCTGCATTCTGAACTAATTAGAGTTCATGGAGGGATTTTCTGGGGGGTAAACCCTGGAGCGGTGAAATGCAGAAGTCAAACCAGGTTATTGACTAAAAGGTCAATATCCAAATCTGTGAAATAAAGGCTTTAATAAGATTTTCCGTTCATTGTGAAAACAGAGGCCTGGGCTTACCTCTACTATACTTCCTATAAATTCCACATCCACACAGTCCTGGAAGAAACCAATTAAACGGATCTGACCCTAACCCCAATCTTAACGTTACCCTAACCCTAATTCTACCTTAAACTTAACCCAAACCAATCCTTACCCTAACCCTAGTGAAACCCTATATAAAGACACAGGCTGATGGTCTGTGTCACTAATGGTGCCAACTTACCTCAAGGGTGATTTTCCTTTCGGCATGACCACGGGGTTGGGTCTAGGGCTGGGGCAGGGGAATAGTTTGGGTCACCCGTATACTGATGAAAGGGCTGGGGTGTATGACTAAACTATGACTATTTGGGATTAGCTAAATGTTTCTAATAACTTACTGTAAGACACATCATCAGTAGAGGATCAGAGGGTCATCGAGTGTTGCATTCACTATCTCTAGACACTCTCCCCTTAGGAAGGCCCCTGCTGAGGTTGATGATGCCCCAGGGTGAACCTGAACCCTAATTTGACCCTAATCCTAATCTTACCATTACCACAAGCCTAATCCTAATTCTATTCTCAACCCTAGCCCTATTCCTTATTTGACCAAATCCTAAAACGAATGTTTGGGATTCAACGCTTTTTCTAATAGATGCTCTGGAGAAACCTCCTCTAGGTATTAAATCATGCTATGTACTGTATATATGTATGTATTTGAGGACATTATGATAGCCCACAAGGACCCTATGATGTCTTACTGTTTTACTACTGCATATTTTTACAGGTACTGCAATATTTACATTGGTTGGAAAACAAACTGTAAAGAGTATGATTAGGAGACAGAGATAAAACATTATACGTTTAAAATTTTTTAAAAAAACTTTAAAACATGTTTTCTGTTCATTTCATGGGACAGTGTCCTCTCTGTGACACTCCAGTCTAAAACATCCAAGACACACAGGAGAGTCATCACGTCTTTTCCCATGTACAAATAAGAGCTGACCCCAACATGTGACCCCTACAGAATGGCTGTCAAATAATAAATGTCCTGGCTGCTGAAATCTCCTGTTCCTTGATTGTATAGAGATGGACACTGTTTATTTTGAATCTCGAACAAGAAGAAAGACGACAAATGCACAGATAAATATAGATGAAGAATCCATCTTTCAGTTTTAGCCCTCAGAGTTGGCAGTTTAGTAGAAAAGGTTTTTTTTTCAGAAAGCCTTGTTGCATTTTCTAACCTTAAAAATGAAAATGTTCCCTACGTGTTGGAAATTACAGTGACACCTAAAGGTCACATTATAGTAACACACCATTTTTGGAGTCATGGCACACATTTTAGAAAAATCTAAAGTAGTAGAAAAGTGGTTAGTGTTTTGGTCTGTGAACCAACTACTGGTGCGAGCCCACCCAGGGACGACATTTAGCCTGCTGCAGCGCCTCGAATTCCTGTGGTTCCATAGTATAGCGGTTAGTACGCCTGCCTTACACAACTGCCTGACACACAACGACCTAATAGGGGACTAAAAAAAACTTCTAATCTCAATTTACCTATAATTGACTTTCTTTTTTTACCCATTGTGTTGAATAGAAGGCTGTCATACTCACAGGAGTTGAAGAAAGAGTCGCATGAAGTTCTCTGACTTTGTCTCTTTTCTAATTTTGTATAGACATCTGCCGCCACCTAAAGGAAGAGTATGTTATTGTTCTGTTTTACACAGTAGCAGAGCCAAACAGAATTATTTTAAGTAAATAAAAAAATAATTTTCGGACAATTCAGTAAAATATACTTACTTTTTCTAGACAAACCTGACATGGCCCAGAGGTTGGATATATTTGCAGTAAGGTGTGTTTACACAGGGTTCTACATTTGCTCATATTCTAACTAATATTTATTACAATCCTAGTTTAAAAAATGTAATTAAAAAAATTAACAAATATTAAAATATGGTATCCTTTTTTTAGTTAATTAAATATAATACATTGAACCTTCCAGTGGACTCACCACCCGCAGGAAGGTTCAGGGGGGTTGATAAGGTGCAGTGTGATTTGTGTGGAGGTCATGGAGACTGCGGATAAAAATGGATGGATGGATAATACATTGAACTGAGTTAAAGTTGCTTTAAGTATAAGAGATAACAAAAGTAAACAGTTGTGTTTTTAGGAGTTTAAATAACAAGGTTCTTAACAACCACCTCCACAGAAGCATCACATGTATGCGGTAGAACTTCTTACCATTAAGAGAACAGAATTAGAACTGAAAGGACAAGCGTTTCTTGTTCAACAACACTTGACCATCAGGTTTTGTTTTTTTTTTCTTTTTTTTTTCCTTTTAAGAAGTCCACGTCTGGAATTACAATTATCCATCTGTGAATGATCTGGATGTAGTTTCTACGGTGAGTGCACGTGTAGGATGTAGTTATGCTCAACTGTGGCCGTCATTATTTCGCTGAGCAGAAGGTGGAGGAGGGAGTTGTTCTTAAAGCAGAAGGCTTTTTAGCTAATAGCCATGTGTGTGAATGTAAGCATGAAGAACAAAACAATCTGTTTACAAGTTTGTCAGGAGCCATTAAAACCACGCAATACACAAAAGCGCGCGCATGCACATCGGTTTCCATGGTTTGTGGGGACAAACTTTTTAATTATCGTCTGTTTCATCATCCCTCAAACAAATGAATAACTAAAGATCAGAAAACAGCCAGCGTAGACTCTGTTGCTGCTATGTGAAGTGGAATTTGTAGTTGTGACCAATTAAGAAATTATGATTAATCACATTTTGATGAAATAGAAGAATTTAAATCTGAAGTTTTAAAGTTAATATTCATATTTTTTGTTTTCCTGTAGGCTAGGATTTCTGCAGTAATAAGAAAAGCAGTCTCATATTTATTCACCAAACTTTCTTGCCATGTTGACATCATTGCCACCAACGTGCAAAAAATAAGTAAAAAAGGTGAAGTAATTAAAAAGGGTGTGATTAAATGTCTGTTTTTGTTTTTTCCCCTTTTCTGTTTGTTTGAATATGAACAAGTAAAGGAAACAGGCCTAGTTTTATCTTGATAAATATGTCTGTTAAAATAAAATAATAAAATCGATTGCCGGAAAGTGCAGGAGTTGCTTTAAAGGCTAAAGATTAGCAATACATCATAAAAAGCTTAACATAACAATTTGCTCCTAAATATCAATTCAGTCAAAGAAATGTGGTAGAAGGAGGTAAGAAAAACACAAAACTTTAACAAAGTAAGACAGAATTAGCCAAGAACAGCTACAAAGTTCAAAATAGCTTGCTAGTTAGCTAGTAGCCGAGTTAACATAAAACAAACCGAGTAAACAAAAGAAGAAAACATTCTCAAATGTTAAACTAAAAGCTGCTCAAAGCTAGCCAAAACTTTAAGAAACTGAGCAAAGTCAGCATGAAGCTAACCGATGAAGCTCAAATTTAATTGACACAAAAAGCCTCTGGAATGTTTTAAATGAACAAAACAGACCTTACAAAGCAGCTCAGGGTCGCTGGAGTTTTCTCTGTATCACCAACACACACACACACACACAGTCCAAACAGACACTTCCAACCAGAAACGCTCTGTTTGTTTTCAAAATAAGATGCGCAGTCTCACATTTCAAACCTTCCAACTTCCCTCCTCGGCAACACTGCGCTGCAGCTAATGGTCAGGAGTGCGTTGTGAGTAGGACTCACCCAGTCCTGCGACTTCTACAATCGCTCTGATGCATTTTTTCAAAGGATCTGTGACACAAATGCCAAAAGCACAGAGCTTCCATTTCCTCCAGACAACACACACTTTTTCCTCACTTTCTCTCCGTCTGTGCTTGACTTTCTCTTGCATTGTTAGATTTGTGTTAAAAAAAAACTGTTCTGCACACGCACAGCTCCAGCTGACAGAACTGTGGCAGTGCTGAAGGTGTGTTTGGGGGAATTTTGTAATAATAAAAAAAAAAATTCTGCCTGAAACTCCACAGTCTCTCTTCTGTTCTCACTTTGGAATTTTTTATTTTTTTTTCATTTATTCCAGATATTTCTGTAGGATGAGGTATGTGTCTACTCGCCGTCCGTAGTGTAATGTAAACCGTAACCGCAATAAAATATGCAGAAATTGATGAGCTGGCACATCAAAGAATGTATTCACACCTTTAGGTTTACAGGTGTTGTTTGTTTGTTTGCAAATTCAGCAACAGCACTTTTTAACACCAGATGTTTCATGACAAGGTAAGAAAAAAAAAATCTCACATGTGAAAAACCTAAAGTCCTGAAGAAGAAAGAGATTATTAATTAGTTCTATTTTATTTTATTATTTATCTTCACAGTGTAGAATAACAGTTTTTGGAGTTTTTAGAGGCCTTCAATGAAAACTACACATGATTTTGCCAGTGCGAATTTAGCATTAGCTTCGTAAAGATGCCTTGTACTGTGGCTGCAGGCGTGTAGAACAACTGGAGTTGGTGTATATTGTATCAAATGGCCTGATGTCATAATAGAAAAGGCAGTGCTACGTATGAATATGAGGGGAATAATAGCGCCCCCCCCTCCCTCTGTCTGCGGGTCTTGATGGAAAATCTCATTTTATTGCCACAATCATAATGGAATTATCTGCAGGTGTGACGGGGGCATTTAATGAAATCAAAGGATTACTTCCTCTTTTTCACACGCTTATTAAAAGACCTACGTGATAGAAGCCATGGTGACAAGGGCCTTTTTTTTCTTTCTCTCTTTTCTTCCCCTTTCTCCAGTCTGACTGATTTTTGTGTTTGTCAGTCTGGCAGTTGCACCATTTGTGGCTGGCATAAAAGCCTGCAGGGAGCCACGAGGTCTGATTGGGGAATCTTGGGGAGAAGAACATGAGGAAGAAGATGTAGAAAAAAGAAAAAAAAACACGTTGATTGCTGTTGGGTTATATTGATGCATTTTCATGCCCTCAAAGCCCATATAAAAAAGTGTTTTTTTCAATAATTGCTGCAGTTTGATGCATCATTTCTGTTTAGGCAACAATGAGAGGCTCCATTATTTTTTCTCTTCGTTCGAGCTGTATCTGTTCACCTCCTCAAGCTCTTCCAGCTTTATTAACCGTCACATGACTTCACCACTTCATGCTATTGAACTGTATTTAACCGTTCTGTGGTAATCGCATGGCCGAGGGGAAGAAGTGCACCGTGGATGTGAGGTTTAATATTTAACGCGGTCAAATCATCTATTACCGCCACGTCCATAATTCTCTGTGATGGAGTCCTCTATTGTAAAATCAATGCGTCTTTGCCCTCTTACCACTTAATATTTCTCCATATGGCAACAGAGCTCTGATTCGTCCTTCATCAACCTCAGGTGGCCTCGGGATTTCCAATGCGTCAACAATTGTTGTTGAATATAACTTAAATCCTTCTCTCTTTTTTTTTTTGAGCAATAAAAAACGTGTGTACTTAAGAAAGAAAATAGATTCAGCTGCAAACCACTAGAGGGAGCCGAAGCCCAGAACCCCTGGGTTAGCGTACCTTAGTTTAAGAACTACTGCCGTTATTAATCTTAATATAATGTTACACATGCCACATCAATCAATTAAAAAATAGGCACGTTTTGCCACATTTTTATTTTCATAGCAGCTCCCCCTAAAGGCAGTTGAAGGGAATAGATGATTTTCAGGTCATTATTCATGGCCACTACTGTCCTACCTACAACGGTGTGTTTACATTTCTATCACAGCTGATACTGTCGCCTTCATTAAAGCAGCTAGAACCAGTGTCACCACACAGACAAATGCTAAACGCACACGGAAGTCATCAATAAAAATTAAAGGTAGAAAAACAAAGGCAAAAACAACAAGGAGCGATTTCTGCACATTGAGCACTTTTACTCCCGATGCTGAACTTGATGTATTTCCGTGAAAGGCAGAGAGTGGCTGAGTCATATTGCGCACGCCGTCAACGTCAGCTGACAGCAGGAGTGAACAATGGTTACTTTCACCGCTGTTGTCAGGCTGTGATGAATGGCCGCGCCTAAATACTGAGGAATAATGCCTAAAAAACCGAAATGAATGGGAGTTGTGAATAAAAGTATTAAACACTTTTGGAGTGCCTGGTCAGCACCGACTCCTGTTAGCTAAGAAGAGGGAGGAGGGGAGGGCGGAACAGACCAGCAGGCGAGTGGCAGCGGCACAGTGGCACGAAATCAAGCACTCAG
>NC_024317.1:17787575-17813015 GCF_000523025.1 Cynoglossus semilaevis
GACATGCAACAGGGCTCTAACGTCTTGAGGAACAAACTGAAATTTATTGGGTTGGCCAGTTCAGACTAATTGAAAGAAATTGCGTGTCTCTTTGCTTTCTATTAGCTCGGTAAAAGGTGATGTTTCTGGGCGGGGTGATGGCCGAGGCCCTGAGCTTTTTGCCCTCTATTCCTCACCCCGGTGCTGTTCGTCTGTTAATGGTTTGATCCATGAGCACCATCCACTGAGCAGACAGGCTGAGCTGTGGGAATCATTTAAGGAGGAATCGTTTAGGGAGGATTTATGAGATGCATTCATTATGAAGTGTGCGGCGGCAAACAGACTTCGATCTGTAATGGCAGCTTGGTAATGGCTCCGAACACTGGCTCTGTACTTTGTTGTTACTTTGCTGCTATTTTGGTTCACGCCTCTCCCTGAGAATGCAACCTGCTGACTGTGACTAATTATTGGAGTACATGGATTTGGATTATTTTTAGAAGCTACTTCTAGAATGATGCACAGCTGCCCAACTGGACTCATTAAGTTGGAATATTTCTATTATTAGGACAATGTCAATTTTACAGGGTTAAACATGCAAGAAAAAAAAAAGTGGAAGTATTGGTGGACTCCCACTCCTGCAGGGGGTGCTATAGAAGCAGTTTGAACAATTTTTTTTGCATCGTTATGATATAATAATCAATGAAAATTGATTAACATAATTAATTGATTCACATAAAATAAAATGCCAAATGAAATCCCCAATCCCCAAATTTCCAAGCAATAACAAATTCAGATTACTATTTGTTTAATGTGGTGTTCACAGATGCTCCTGTAGGAGGGGCACATGTTTATATTTAAGGTTCCTTTCAACAATTTTTTCATCAACTGTTATAAGTGCAATTACAGCCAGTACTATTTAAGCAGAATGAAGCTTAACTTTACAGATGTTCGACAATAATGACGGACCAATACAGTATTGTCGGACAATATTAGCATAATTATGTAATATCTGTAAGAATCGTTATCGTTTTTTCTTCCGATAATAAAAACCAGATAATGCAATGACTGAATTTCAGCCAAATGATGCGTACCCTAAAAATTGTTATGGGGAAAAACGGCTGTAGGTGAAAATGAAAGTCACTAGATGGCAGCATTGCAGCTCATTTCATTAATCTATTTTAATAATCAGTGGATTTCTATGTAGAATACTGGTTCCAGCAAGTCAATGTGTTTGTACAGGTAAACAAATAAATACTACCAGGCCTTTAAGAGTATTTCAATTCTTGAAATTCCTGCCATGCCAGAAGGTTCCGTTCAATTCAATTCTACCAACAATAGACCGCAATCCCAGCTGGCGTTGCATCAAAAACACTAACCAATCACCACGATTATTGAATCACTGCTGCATTGAGCCAACGACGAAGTGACAAGTTAAAGCGATTCTTCATAAATACTCCAAACGTAACGCTACATCTATAGTGACGCACATATCCAAGAGGCTTATTGGCTCATAAAATTACCACATGTAGGAAATAAAGTCGTGTTTCATCCCGCACCCGGGCTGACGTCTAATACTCCAGTTAATGTTTTCTGTGAGCACAACTTCACCAGAAGATGTTTGGTAGAAAACAAATCCCATAAGCCCCGTAGTCACATCAGCGTTTCACTGCCAATCTGTTTATACCAGTAAAACATTACTGCCAGTCCATGAAAGGCAGTGTGACTTAAGAGTGAAATGTATGCCTGTGCGTGTGTTTGTTTTTTTATCGGACCTGAAGAATCTGTTTTACTACACAGAAAGCAAAGCAAATATTAAAAAAAAAAAAAAAGTGAGTGACCAACCTGCCGGTGAAACGACAGACAGACATTCAGCAAAGTTACAGAAACAGACAGTTGAAAACATTTCACTTCTGCCAAAATCACTGACAACTTGTGCCTGCTGCCTCCTCTTCTCTGTCACCCAAGGTAAACTCTGTCTCCCCGTCTCCCTGTCTGCTCAATTATAATTGCTCACATTTAACAGCTGAGATTCCGAATCCTGAAGAGCAATGATAAGGAGGCAACGCACACACACACACACAGTCAGAGAGAGAGAGAGAGAGAGAGAGAGAGAAATTAAATGCATGTAGCTCCCGTAGAAATTGACTGGCACTGGTGTTTAAAATAATAAGATGCAGCTGTTGATAGTAGTGACTGTCTCCACGTTTACTTCCCCGTGGCCCCTGTGGCAGCGGAGGAGCCATGATGAAGGCAGACAGCTGACAGGTGCTTCAGGATGATGCTGCCATCAGAAATGGCTGGGTAGATAGAAGTGCGGGGGGGGGGGGGGGGGGGGGGTGGAGGGGAAGGATGCTCCAGCAAAAATGAGGAGGTGAGAGAGAGATGAGTGGCCGAACAACAAAAGAAAGCTGGGGGAAAAAAAAAAAAACATTTTTGAAAGATGACAAAAGTGGAGCGAGGGTTCGTTTGCTGGCGTTGCCACAGACTTCCTGTAAAGGATTTTCACCGAGTCTGTCACTCTGACAGGCTAGCGTACAGGTTTACTGAGCGGGTCAGAAGATCTGAACGTCCCGAAGACAGTGAGACACTTGGACGACGCTGCAGTAAGTTAGGAGACGGAGGGGAAACGACGCAGGAAAGATGGCGCAGGGACCGTGACAAATAATCCAAATTTAAAAAAAAAAAACAAAAAAAACAAAAGAAAAGTTGGAAGGAAAGAAACACACCTGACGGATGACGTGCTCCTCCTGCCCTGTGTTTATTTATAATTGCACGCCTCAGCACTTTACAACTGCTGTTCACACACACACACACACTCACACACACCTTTCCACGTTTTGCATCAGAAATGCAGCTTTGCTTTGTTTCAACGTACGCCCGTAATGGATGCACCCCGTGTGCCGCGCTGACAGCAGCGGGCGCTGGCGACGTATCTGACTTTAATAAAAAGGAGTGAGGAGCTGAGGCGGGGAGTTTCGACCCCCGTGAACCCGATACGTTTGAAGAGGAAGGTGTCGTCGAACTCATGATGAAGACTTCACAGGAATTAAAACTAGGGCTCTGGGCAGAGAGGAGAGTCGAGGTAACGCAACCAAGGAGCTGATCCCTCCAACCCTCTGCTTCTGCTGCACACACACACAACCTCACACACTCCCTAATACACAAATGCACATTTGTGAGCAAGGAGACGAGTGTGACAGAGCCCGGTGCATAGCAGGTAGGCCGACAGAGTGGCTGAGAGCGCTGTCACCAATTTGTTCCTAGCCATGGGGGACATGCAGGGGATGGAGAGGCGATGGCAGCTCCCTGTCCTCATCACGGCTAATGAGGCCCAGGCTTCTCCTTCTTCCTCTGTGGATCTGTGTGTGTGTGTGTGTGTGTGTGTGTGTGACACTGGTTTGTATCAGTTTGTGTCAGAGTGCTGCCCAAACACAGTGACACAAACTGAGAGAGGAAGAAAAAAAACCCAGAGTTGATATTTCCCATGGACCACCGTGTTCCCTTAGTTTTCTCTTAGTTCACACCTCACCCAGCGGAATTATTTACCCAGCCGAGAGACACTCACACACACAGAGAGAGACAGAGAGAGAGATGATCTTGTTGAAGGCAGATCTTCAGGGACACAACACCAGCTGAGGCGTTCTCACTGTGCTGGCTGACCCATCAAATCTTCAAGGAAAGCGAGGAGGGGGGAAGAACAAAGATGACGCCGGGCGTGCTGTGATCTGACAGAGCTGAGAATAATAAAAAGTTATGACGAGGAAGTCAGGTCGGTGGGAGACAGTGTGGGGGAATTTGCTAGAAGAAGTGAACTATGGAGAGCTACAAGGCTGACCATGTGGTCAGTAATAATGATCGTTGGTCTGTATGTGAAACAAATGTATCATCAACATAGAAAAGTAGCTGGATGGTGGTTTGTCATCTGCAGGTGTGCTGCCATCTGCATGGATTTTCTTTTTTTTGTTTTTGTTGTTTATGGCCAGGACACTTGTGGCCGCAACTTATAAAACTGATAGAATCAGTAGGTGGCAGTATTTAAAACCCGTCCAGATGCTACAAAAATAATTGAAAAATTATAAAAATGACCAAAAGTTCTCTGCCGGTTTCGGCCATACTTTGCATATAAAAGTCTAGGAAACGACTTTTTGGTATCAACCACTGGTTTCAGATCGTCTTGGTACGATGTTCCTGCATCACCAAGGTGGTCATTAGGACGAATATTAGCCAAAACACAGCAGCAAATATCCATTAACAAACACACACGAACACTTTTAAACTTAACCAAACTAATGACCTTTTTCCAAGAAGGCAACAACAACAACCATCATGTAACATTAATAATCTCAATAGTACATTTCTACGTAAAGGTTTACGCTGGTGCTGTGATTGACAGATAAATCGTCCAATAAAAGAATGTCAACGGTTGTCAGCGACTTTCATTCAGGTGACTTTCAACCAGACAGAGTTTCAGATAGTGAGTCTAAAAAGAATCATAATCTAAAAAAAATCCCGAATATCACTGGCTCCTAGTTTAAGTATATTCTAGTTTTCGTGATTTGGATTTTGGACAGCAGAAAAGTTCATTTACGACTGGATCATCTCTTGAACTCTTCACTGTATCCTGTCTCCGCGGTGCGTGAGGAGTGATTCTCCCACTCGAGATGTGAGGATGGCATCTATCTTCACGACACACTGAGACATTCGGTGTGAAAAATTAGAAGTGTGTGTGTGATGCGGCTGCAGCTGAGGACAAACGGGGGTGTGCATTTGTATTTCTGGAGCTCCTCCGTGTGGTGGTAAATTGGAACTGCAGCCTTTGCGCGTCGCGGGTCATCTGGTTTCGGCCTGTCCTGCAGGTCAGGTGAACAGAAAATTTTGATGGATTTTACAGACAAAAAAAAAAACACTATTGGGGAAGTCGAGCTCAACAGTTATGTTGGATTATAAAATCAGTCCATTCTGCTTTTCTATATAAATGACAATGGCTAAATTAAATTAATTAAAGTTCATAATATTTAGAGTATTAATATGTAATGATTATGCTTACAGACACCCCTCACACACACACACACACACACACCTGTCCTGCAGAAAAGTGTTGCCACCACTAGTTTACACCACACAATGGAATAAGATGGAACTGAATTAATGACGTCTGTTGTTACCCATTATTAAGAGACACAATATAAAGAAGACAATTTCAGGTCTATTTTAATATCACAAGTCCAAAGGAAAAAAAAAACAGAAAAAAAAAACGTCCTTATCCGGGGTTTGCAACTCCTCTCACTGAGATTAATGCGTTTACACAGAGGGCAGTGGCATTAGCAAAGAGAAAACAAGAAGAAGGAGAAGAGCCGGGGGGAACACGGAAGATGAGCAAAGCAGCTAAAGGAAAGGAGTAAAAAGTTGTAAAAACAAACGCTGAGAACATCCGGGCCGAGTATGAAAAGAGGAAGAAGGGCAGAGAGAGAGGATGGAGGTAGGAAACGGAGATCCTTGAATTGTTTCTGCTGATTCACACAGCACCAGAACATGGCCTCGTCAGCGCTCAGAGGCAGTGGTGGTGGAGACATCAGCTTTTGTCTTTTCACACCTCTGGGCAACCTTCACAGTGAGAGAGAAAGGCGGCCGGAGTAGAGATTACCGCTCTAACTCTCGACTTCTTCAAACATTTGAGCTTTAAAAACCATTCTGTGCTTTTAGCTTCAGGGTCGGGGAAACACTCACAGTAAGACGTGGCTGTCTGAGGAACCACTTCGTGTTACTTTGAAACGAGAACTAACGCTGGAAACATTTGAGCTGAATTCACTAATGCAATGAGATAAAAACGAAACCTGTGTTTAGACCGTGAAGACTCTGTCATCATCAGGGCGAAGGTGGCGGAGGTTTAAAGAGACCAGTCTTTCTGAAGTAGCGCACGATCAGAGGCACGGACACCAGCGTGATGCTGATGCGTACCGGAGCGAAGAGCTTATGAACGGCGTAGGCCAGGACGAACGTACTGGTGCCCGCTGCCATCTTTGACTGGACCACCGCCTCGCTGAAGCCCAGTTTGCACAGCAGGGCGGCCATGTCGAGCCCACTGTGGAGACACGTAACAGAGTGAGTCAAATCAGTTTCACAAGCAAACTTAAATTAAATAATTAAAAATGATAACAGTTTTACTAAATTAATAAGATCAACATTTTTAGGAGTGTTGGATTATTTTAATTAATCAGGATTAATATCGATTCATTTCAATGTCAATAATCACAATTAAGTGAGATTAAGCTACAGCAACCCTGTGGTCAATCAGATTCATTACATAAACATAAATATACATATATAAATATATGAATGTTTATAATACGGTTTTAACACCGTATTATATACATATATAAATATATGAATGTTTAAAATACGGTTTTATGCGCAGTTCAAACACATTCAGAATAGCAGATTATTAGATCTTTGTCTTGACAAAAATGCTATTTACGACCACCAGAGGGCGGTGTGCACAACAACTTGTGTCCTACTTCAGTTGCGGTTGACCTATATAACAACCAGAACAGGAATTACAGCCAGTTAACTGATTAAATCAGACAAATAGAGATGTGTTTAATCAGCGTCACACAGCTCTGACTGTGTGAGACACTGTTGCACAGTTATGGATTCTTTCCTCTGAGCTATTTGGAGAATTAAATATGCAAAACAAAAGGTAGGAAACTCTCTCTCTCTCTCTCTGTCAGTCTATGTCTCTCGCTCTGACATTATCAGCTTCTTTTGCGCTGCACAAACTTCCATCTGCAGCTGGACAACTGTTTACCCAGCACACACGCACACACACACACACACAGCAGTGTGTCAGCGGGCCACGTGTCTGCTCTCTGTAGACTCAGCGATGAAGCCCGGCGATTGTTGGCTGCAGAGTTAGTTTTCAGTTCAAGGGTCATTAGAAGCTACAGGAGGAAATCTCTAAGCTGTCAGATCATCACTGCCAAGTCTCTCTCTTTGTTTCTGAGGCCCTGCCAGTTGGACTAATGGACAGACCAGGGGCTGAGTGCCGCAGCTCTGCTCTGCTGTGCGGCTCTGGCCCTGAGTCTCAGTCCATCACTATCATCGCAAGAATACTGCAGAATGCAGAACAGCAGGGCCCTGAAACCTGTATAAGTGAGTGCACATTTTAAAAAGCATTATTTATTTATTTTTCTGTACTACATGGTGTATTAGTTTCACAGTCAACAGCTCCGAATATTGGATTTGTCCCTGATTATTCGCTTTACATGTTAGCAGAAGAATCTATGATCCTATCGGCAGTAAATAGGTTAAATCTGAGCTCAAAGTCTAAGCTCAAAGCTACTGTGAGAGCAGCTTCTTTAAAGTTCTCTACAACACAATTGTGCTCATTTCTGTTAGACTCAAAGTCATTGTTTCACTTTTGAAAAATAAAAAACAAACCCAAATAAAAGAACAGATTCAAACAGTTCAGGTTTCCCTGTCTGATTTATGTGATCAACACAAACATGCCCAAACTGAGCTCCTTTGGTTCTGCCACCTGTGAAAGAGCCCGACCATCTGCTCTTTGTTTACCTGGATATGAGGAGGTAGAACATTCCCAGAGACATGAGGGAAATCCCGATGTGAAAGGAAACTCCGACTGCTCCGTACTCCTTGAAGACTTTCTTCAGCTGCTGGGTCTTGCTGGGCTTCCCTCCTTCTGGCTCAGAACTCTCTGGGGCCTTTTCACGAGATGGGGACGAGGTAGACGAGCCCTTCAGATTTCGCTCCTCCTAAACGAAAATGGAATAAAACAGAGACAGAGAAAGAACATTTGGAAAAGTTAAAGAAACTCTATCCTTCATTTAACTCAGGGTTTGAGTTTGGCAGCTGTAGGTTTGTTTATTTGTTGTAGCAAAACCTGTGGGACAGGTTTGACATTTTACAAAGAATCTTTGAGTTGATATGAAAAGCATATCGTAAGAAAACAAGGCTTCACTGTCAAATATAGAATGTTTTTTCTACGGACATTTCAGGATGTCCAAAAACTAATGTCTAGTTAATAATATCGTTAATAGACTAAAAAGATTGTTGAAAAAACTACAAATAAATATATACATTGACGATTACTTTTTAAAAAATTTAAAACTACAAATAAATATATACATTGACAATTACTTTTTAAAAATTTTTTTTTAGAGAAGGCAAAAACCACAGCATATCTGTAAATAATTTGGTCCGAGACTTAAACTCAGAGGAGGCTTCACAGTTGTTCAGCCGGAGTATTACTGCGTCTGATTGTCGCACTTTGCTTACGGCCCTGTTTGCCACTCAGTTTCCTCATCGTCCTGCTGTGATAATGCAATTACACCATCTTTTATGGCTTCCCTCCAGGTTCACTCTGTGTTCCCATTTTCATTAGACATAGGGTTTGAAAAATAATTACTGTTTCAACTTCACGGCCAATTTTCACTTTTTACGCCTGCGATGGGGGATTAAGTTTTAACTGGCAGCAGGGCACCAGCATGTTGAGCAGCTCAGCTCCGGTCGCCTACAGTAGTTATTAAAAGAATCTCTTCTGCCACGGGGAAACACAGCTCTTCTGAGAGAAAACAGGAAATAGTTCAGGCAAGAGTGGAATTTTATCTATTTTTAGTCAAACTGCTGGCATACTGGAATGCACAGAAGTAAAATGACTAACTAAAATGAGTAATGCTGCCCACAGTGACCTATTTAGGTGAATGTTAAAGTCAGAGTCAAGTGGAACAGGAATGAGAACATGACATAAGTCGATTTCACTCCTTTAAAAAGGAAGTACCATGAAAAAGACATGCAGTTTCTCAACTGTGGGATGAAAAAAATATTGATATTCTAATTTGCCTACAGGTGAACGCCCCTCAGCAACTCAAAAAGTGTTAATTAATTTTATATTTTTATTATTTATAAAAAATATGTTATTTCTATAATAGAGTATATAGGGTATTTATTATGTATCCTTTATTTGTATACTTGGAATAAAGTACTTCTAAAATAAAGGACAATTTGTTTGTCAATTTCATGTCTTTTTCACTTTTTACTTTTTTCATATTCAAATAACCATTTATTTAAATTAATTTAAAGTTAAAAATCAATTGATTGGATGACTACAAAAACGGATTGCTACATCTATAGTTTATTTATTCCAAACTCCCAGGATGCAATCACAGATGGAGTTTTTTTTTTTTTTGTCCACTGGCCTGAAAACAATGGACAATGGAGTTGGACGTGGGCGAGGGAGCGGCCTTTTGCTTTACAGAGGCCACTGAGGCCATGCTAAAAGTATAGTCAGGCAGCAGCATGGGAGGGTCATGTGAGCGTGCGGCCTGGGGGAGCATATGCGTGGGTCAAGTATATAGGAGGCGAACAGGGAGACTGCTGTGTCAGATAACAGCTTTTCACAGGCACCAAAACACACGTGAACCAGCTGAGCCACACTGGCATTCAAACTCTGACAAAGGCACTCACATTCACGCTCAGAGAATACGAGGGTGAAGTGGAAATCGTGCATCTCTATTGTCAGATAACAAGGAAGGTCAACATCTGACCCACTCTCTCACAACCTGTCTGAGGCGGGAGAGCAAGGGCTTTATTCTTTATAATGCCTCAGCATGGAGTGCGCATGAGATGTTAAAAAAAAAAGAGAGAGAAGCAGATGGTTTGTTGCTCCATGTTGACTGCAAATGTGAAGAAAAATTTAAAGTAGTTCATTTACATTAAGGGCTGTCACTGATGGGGTGAGGGGGTCAAAAGTTCAAGTTTTAAAATCCTGTTCAAGAACAAGACAGGCGGTAGAAGCAGTTAGCTCATGACAGGCCTGCTAGTTCTGTTGTTAGCATTCAAGCTACAACGTCGTCCTCAGCAATGCTCTGGATAATTTGGTGGTTTAGGCGGGATTATAACCGCCTCCCCCTTCCCCTTTATCCCCTCCCATACCTCTCCGCACAAACACACACACCACCATTAAATATTAACAGGCAATTACCCAATGGTTTGACTGCTGGTCAAAGACACCAGCACTAAAACAAACACTAAAAGAACATAAAAACATGAACTATGATAAAGAATTTTACGAGAAACATTTATAAATCCTGGTCAAGTTTTGTGCTAATAGTCTGTTATGCTCCCAAAATGTTAGAATAGAGGTGCTGTTTTCAACCAAAGCAAACTAGTATGATATAATATAAAAATAACAGTTGCAGTGAGGACAAAGTACAGTAGAGGTTTGATGGTCAGTTATAAAAACAAAAAAAAAAACACAGGTTGTTTCTGTAATTTTACCTCCTTACTGTTGAAGATAAGATATTTTAAAGTGTTTTCTTACAATTTCCAAAACAGACTTTTTAAGTTTATGAAAATAATGTTGTAATTTTTGTTAATTTTTAATTTTTTGTGAACTTACAAAAACATTTCACATTCATTCATCCCTAATAGTAAGAAACTGTCGTTTTAACTTAATTGTCACATTCATTCATCCCTAATAGTAAGATGTAAAAAAAAAAGTAAATAAATAAAAACTGTCGTTTTAACTTAATTATAATTGATGCTGGCTTCTGTCCATCTCATTTCTTTCCAAAAATATTTCACTTAAACCTTAGACTTAGTTCTTGTGGAGTTTTTATAACAAATGATGCCGGTTGTCTTGTTAATTTAAGGTTTTATTTTTTAAATGTTACCGTTTTATCATCCTATTGTTGTATTTTTTTCTTAACGGGGCCCTTCAGGCTAGTACTTGTCCTGAGGACAGTTTGTGGATTCTTCCTGGCTGGCTGTGGTCTGTTGAACAAGCACAAAAACAAACCCCCCTCCCCAACTGCTCCTGAACGCACCCACTGCTCCTCAGGGATTGGTTAAATCCAGAGAAACGCTAATATTTTAGCGTTTGTTTCTTCACGAGTATTTAAAGTTTTTTTTAAAATTACTTATTAATGAATTCATTATTGTACATATTTTTACCTACTTATCGCGTTAAATAAACGCCAGTTTATGTGAACATAAACTTTTCCGGGAGGGGCAGGTGAGAGAGCTACCGGTCGAGTGAGGCAGAAAGGTTAAACTGATAAGAGACAGACAGACAAACAAACGGACCAACTCTCCTGTCTGTGGACACAGCCTGGTTAACACAGAAATTACATTAACAATTATCTGAATTTTAAATTCACCGTCAAGTTAGTGCCTGTAGTGGAGACCTCCTCTCTGTCGTCGCTCCTCCTGGGAGCTGCAGCCGTGGAGGAAGCTCTGACGTGCATGGTCCTGCTGATGGAGACTCCTCCGTTACCTGTGAACGTAACATGACCCAGAGGCTCCGCTCTGCTGCTGAGGGGGCTGTGGCGCCTTCTCCAGCCGAGCGACCACGGCCAGATTAAATCTAAATGCCCGCCCTCACTGTCCAAGACTCGTTCCAAACGTCTCCAGTCCGCGGGTACGAACCCGGCTGCTCCACAGCTGTCAGTTTGCGGCAGCCGCTTCCTCAGGTGCGCAGGTGTTGACCCGACAGAGACTCCACACAGAGACCGGCTGCTGCACTCAAACGTATGACCCTTGTGTAATGTCAGGGTGACGCACCTCGCTCTGTTTGCTTTGTGTAAGCCGAGAGTCTGCTCCAGAGCCGGGGCACACAGCCGCCCTGCGACACACCGTAGCATCGTCCTCCACCTCCTCCAACCGACTTCAGTTAATCCGATAAATTTAAATAACACTGGCGGATGGTTGACAACATGAAGTGAACTGTAAACATGCTGTGCTGTGTCCTCCTCCCCCTCCTCCTGCTCCT
Organism: Cynoglossus semilaevis; assembly: GCF_000523025.1. Lineage (NCBI taxonomy): Eukaryota > Metazoa > Chordata > Actinopteri > Pleuronectiformes > Cynoglossidae > Cynoglossus > Cynoglossus semilaevis. The sequence goes on from NC_024317.1 coordinate 17,799,340, forward strand.
GATGGTGACCGATCAGCAGCAGCCAATCAGCGCCAGTGTACCGTGGAGGTTTTAGAGGAGGGCGGGAGGATTTAAAGTGGCCGCGCTAAAAAACACAAAACAAAACGTGTCATAAAAAAACGACCATAGTCATTGTGATATTTTCTGTCAAGACTGTATATTAAAAACTGGACGGAACTATTTCTACCATCAAAAACAAAAAACGACCGACCGACCGGAAGTGACCCGCTGGTTTCGGAAGTCACCATGTTTGCATATTAGTTTACTCTAGACAGTCTCTAATATACTCCAAAAAATATAAAAACAATCACTACATATATAACATTTAGCCTTTCTAGACAAACATAAAACAAAACTTTTTTTTTCATTGGATAAAATGATGATACAGGGTTGTCTGTTGTCAGCCAATAAACTTTAATTAAATATTTGTCACCCTTTTTATACCGTATATACTTATATGTCTTTATTGTTGATTAGCACAGTTCTTTGTCACCTGTTTAAGGCCAGACTGTGGCCTGTTGGTTAATGTCGGCTCATACTGTCACTTGTTGTTATCTTTTGGAGATGTTATGTGTTGTCCAGATAAGACTCTTCGGTTAACTGACATGAAAGTCCAGTAACTGTGTGATAGGTAGCGGACCAAGCCCTGTGTAGCCTTGTGTATTTCCATGTATACTAAATTTTGAGGTGTAAACATAAGCAAAGACAATGCAGAAAGACTGCAGATTTGCATAATGGGTTAAACCCATTCAAAAAGAATGGCAAAACACATTCAAAAACAGTATGTAAAAAAGAACTGACATATAACAGAGTGAAAGTGCGTAGGTGGTGAGATGTTCTGGCAGGAAGTGCATGGTAACCTCAGTAACATTCATTACATAAGCAAGAAAAATGAGAGCTGTTACTTAGAGAGCCTTATCTCTTCACAAGTACTGAAATTCTCTCATGCATTTAACTGAGAGACAGCACACTGGAAGTGAAGACGAGAAAGTGGACCGTTAATTTCTTCACTCATTTCTGTTACCTCAACAAAACAAAAAAACTGTGGTAACAAATATTACCACAGTATATCAGTATTACAGTATTACTTTGAAACGCTTCAAAAGTATTTTTCAGTTTACTTGCGGCTATTCTCAGTCATCCAGAGCATCATAACAATCTCAAAAGTAAGCAACCGGACTCATCAAAGAGGATTCATCAGTTCTTCATCAGTTCCTTTCAGACTGAAAATATTTTTCTGTTAAGTACTGCATTTGAATGTGTATTCAAGTCCCACAAACAAGGCACTGGGTTTGGGTACATTCAGATTTACCTAATCTTGTTTCAGTATTTCCAAACATGTATTTTCTGGGGGTTTTTTTCAATGATGTTTTTCACATCATATTTTATAGTTCCATATACTACCACCAGGGACAGGTAAACACACTTACAGTACACTTTTATGTAACTTTTACACTTTTTCTTTTTTGGACCTAAATTGCATTGGCTGTGTTCAGATATTTTATACTTGGTCAAACTTTGCCCTTCAAGAATAAAAAAAAAATCAGCTTGTTTCACTTCCTACCTCTTTGATGATGTAAACTAAAGAGGCAAAGATCAAAAAACTGTTTCGTGGCTCAGCGTATTTTTTTTAGATGATGCTAAAAATATCATTAACATGAATTATCTGCAAACTGACAAAGCAGGAAATCTGTGGGAGGCTGTTTTTTTAGTCACTAAAAAAAATCAACATCTCAATAAATAAATGTCTCTAATATAAATGTATAGCTTTATATATGACCTTTATATGCACAAACTATAGCAGGTCTGCCACCAGGGGTCTGTGGTGGTACTGCATGGGGGGTTCAGTTCATTAGAGAAATTATAATATCATCAATGTTGGGTTTTTTCCAACAAATGTAAATGTTTTTAAATATACATAATCAGTTAACATTTGCAAAAGTATAAATAGTATAAGTTACCCAACTACTACTACTATGAGTTTTGACCCTAGGGGTGATCACGTGACAGGTTCAGGTGGATCGTGTCAGTTGATTGGTCCTCCAGTCTTTTTACTAGATTGTGATTAATTCTTTTTTGTCTGTCTGGAATCTTTTTGACTAACCCCGCCCGGGCCCGCCCACCTATCCCAGTGTCCCTGTCATGTCTCTCCACCATTTGGATCAGTTGGATTTGACAGCATTTTACCCTAAATCCGATCCCCAGGAAATCTAAATGCAATCCCTCTATTGGCTGAGACTTAATTCATTGCTGACTGATTAACGCTGTCATCAGCTGAGCCAGGCCTTCAGGTATCATTAGGTTAATGATCGCAGATGTACGGCCAGGCCTTAAATCAAAGTGTCAGTAGTCGCTGGTTTGAAAATGTGCCTCGTGTCAGAGAGCGAAAATCTCTCAATCAGCTCGCTCGTTTTAGTTGCTGGACAGCGACTCATCAACTCGTCCTACTTAGGACTTTGGTACATTTACATCCTACGAGGACTCTGCTGCCATGTTTAGTCCAACAGATCCTGGGAAATGGGCAGACAACCGTTCTTTCTCTTCCTCTTTGTGCAGCTCTTCTATCCGTCTTCAGACAAACTGGCAAGACGGTCAATAGCCCCCCCTCCCTCCCCTCCTGCCCCTGTCTTGCCATCCACCCTTCATTGGTATGCTTTCCTCCTTTCATCACTGAACACATCCCTCCTTCCATCGACTGCTCCGTGTCTAAGCAACCCCTGGCGTTGATTCATTTTCCCACTTTATCCTCCGTGCTCCCCACTGTTCCTCATTGTCTTCCTTCACTGTCCATCTATTTACTTATCTAGTGGAGTAGTCAGCATGTGATTGTGTGCTCGGTCTGGCACCGATCCACGTTACCCTTCACTGAAGAGGACTGAAGGACTGGGAGTGGGGCCAGCTGGCCTGGACTCAGCACGGTTCAGGCACAATACCAGTGATGGGCCATGGAGACGAGGTCAATGCAGCCTGGATCATGTGCTTTCTGCACTTTTGTCCTCCTGTCTGTCCATATGCTTTAGATATACTGACGCTGTCCAGCAGGGTGCACCACATAAAGGCTGAGTTGTCCTAACATTTGCCGTAACCTCGTGTAAATGTTTGATAAATTAGAACCTCTTTGTAGTGCTCCTTTGGAATAATTCAATTGGTTAACTCAGTAAAATTGGACTGAAATTAACCTTTGCTGTCTCTAAAACGAAAATGTATCCTGTCTTTAAAATAAAAAATGAAAATGAAACAGGAAAACTCCCAAATCAGTTGTACACTACTCTTAGTCACTCACTTCTCACTTTTTGGGTAGAATTCCCAATATATCATAACAAGCGCTATGGAGCACGTTCACCACACGAGGCAGTGTATACAAAAGTAGATACTGCACATATGTCTGTTAGTTTCAGGCAGTTCAAAGCCCAGTACTTCTGACTGAAATAACTTTTCTACATGTTACGTTACTTCTAAATGATACATAAAATCATTATTCAAAACAAATCTTCTATCTTTTATCAGGACAATGCTGAGTCACTGCTTGGAGTTTAAACTCCCTGTACACACATTACACAAAAATCCATTTTATGAGCATTTAAATCACTGTACTCCGGTGGACCCCCCCGCCCCCCACATTCACTCCCCCAACACCCCTCCCCTCACAAACAGGACATATATTGTGGCTTGCACATTGACTCACAACTTCCCCACCTATGTTGCTCTTGTTGCCACATTGTTGTTGTTCTTATCTTTCACTCATTGCATAATCGACCTTTCCTCTTTCTTCAACCTGCACTATATTGAACTTTTTCCCCTCTGTCACCTGTACTCGATCCGGGACCAGGGAAACTCATTTCGCTCATCCCATGTCTAACGTGTGTTGCAATGACAATAAAATAACCTTAAGTCCTTATACAGTGTATATTGTATAAGTGACAAATAAGCAAATGCAAATGAACATCATAATGTTTGTTTTAAGAGACATTTATAACTGTATAAAATGACACTTCTCTTACCATTTATCTAGCTGCTTGTCTCCTTAACAGCTGCTGTGTGTGGTCTTGACCCCTGATGATGAACAATGAACTGGTCAGTGAGAGGAAGTTTACATAAAGAGAGGGAGAAGGAAAAAAACAAAAGATGAGGTTGGAGCTGAGCCAAAGTCTGTCAGCTGCAACTGTTGACAGAAGATGTAGAAGGTCAGAAACAGCAGATGACGCAGGGTAAAAGACCTACATGTGACATGTGAGGTAGAAAAGCACTCTTAATTCATGATTTTAAATTTTAATAAAAGAAATCTGCTCGAATTAGAGTAACATTTTCAACTGCATCGTCATCTTTACTTTTCCATCATATTTACAATCCACCATATTGTCTGGTTTTAAAGTGAGGCAAGGGGAATAGAAAATTGCCACTAGAGGACGCCTTGTGTGATTGCAAACATACACTAAGTAAAGTAAAACATTTTTTTCCAGATTGCCTCCTTTTATGGGAGAAAACTTTTTGAGGTGATGTTTACGTCAGAGAATTTCTTTCTTTTTTTTTTTTTTTTTGTGGAATTCTGACTAATGTCTTTGACACCAGGTCACAGCATTCTGCTTTTCAATCATTTTCCAGATTAGGGATCAATAAAGTTCAACCTTAAACCTTAAACCTTTTCCTCCAAGGACAGAAATTCTTTCAGTTGTAGGATAAGAACTTTTTTTTTCTTTGAATTTAAAATAGTTGTAAAAAAAAATCAATTAAAACATAACAAAGCTAAAAAGAAGAAAAATATATATAAAAAATAAATAATAAAATTAATAAACCGTCCAAAGCTGTGGAAATGTTTCAGCAATTGAAATCAGACACCTTTTCTTTTCTAAAAAAAAAAGAAAGAAAAAGAAAACACCTCTAATTATAAAAGTTTTCACTTACCCTCGCAGGTTCTTGTTAGAGCCCAGTTGAAGATCCACTGTTGAGATGGTAAAGTACGTTGAAGGTCTGTGGCTTTCACAAATGACACATCGCTGGAAAAACACATAAAAAATAGTTTAAAAAAAAACATATATTGTTGTTAGTTATAAAAGTAAAACACATAGGTTGATGCAATAAAACATCACAAACCATCACAGCTCCAACAAAGACAGCTAACCAATCAAAGAGACTTGATTAAGTCCTCAAAATATACAATTTATTCAAAATATGTTAATGCAAACATCAATATATTCCAGTAATTACAAAATCAGTAGTATTTTCTTCCTCTTTATAAACATATACGCATCTTAATCTTACACTTTAATCTCTTTACATACAGTAAGGGTCGCAGTCACAAACGGTGACCTCGACCTTTACAACGTGAAACAGGCGACTCTCCCCGTCTGGCTCGGCTGTACTTTGAAAACAATCTACTTCAGTCTGAGGGGTAATTTTCGACGACAGATACAGATACTATTCAGTCGGAATAGTATTTTTATTTAGGTATGGGCTGAAGTACGTTGAGTGGTATTCAATGATTCACAACAGAAGGTTTTAACACAACATGACAAAAAAACACTGACACAAAAATTAAAAAACACAAGAATTTGTGCAATTGCTTTACATGACAGTGAGGAAAGAAAAGACTCTTTCACCAGCTGTGGTGATTTCAGGACATTTACATCATGGACCACTCTTTGGCACTCGCATCAGGATCAGAGACTCAGCAGATTGGTTCACGGCCCATGTTTGTTTATAGTATCAGAGCCAGCAGTGTGTTAGCTTAGCACAAAGACTGGAAGGAAATGGGTGGTGTGACTCGTAATCAGGCTGTGTACTGAGAGAGTGTGCCAGTAAATTAACATGTTACACTTAGTTTGTGCAAACGTGGGCTGCTTCAAAGGCTCATGTGTCTGGAACAAAAACCAACTCGTCATTTTTATATGGGCCGCATAACTAAATATTATTGGCTGTTTGTTTTGGAAGGTTGATTTCACTGCTTGACTCAGAGCCTGTGGATAAATGAGTATTTATAGCAGTGATTCTCAACTACTGGGCTGCAGCACATTAGTGTGCCATGAGAGATCTCAGGTGTTAAAGATCTTTGTGCAAATTTCTTCAATTCCTGCAATATATTAGCATGTTGTTCAACCAAACATCCAGAGTTCACACTCACAATGACAGAAAATTGTGTCTAAATTAAACCCAGATCATTATATTTCCTTACACATTCTTTTTGTAACATTGTTGTTCGGTGGTATGCCTTGTGAATCTTTCTGATGTAAAATATGTGATGTAGCTCAAAAAATATTGGAAAACACTCATTTAAAGAACCACAAGAAAATAATATATAGTTTTGGCTGCAGTAACACAATCAGCCAGATGGGGGTAGCAGCTACCTGCAGGAAACATCCGATCAAAAATCAACTTCTTTTAGAAAGTACTCAGTCAGTGCATACTTTTCACGGGCCATTTTGGTGTCATTAGACAGAATATTAGCACAGTACTGTAAGTTGTTATGTTGTAAATTCAAATGTTGGCGAAAGTAGAGGACGCAGGCTTCCTCAGTTCTCAAAACGTCCACAAGGCGGCTGCCTACACTGCAAACCCTAAGCTTGAAAAAAAGCAGTGTTAACAGTAAGTGGGTGAAAACTGTTTAAAGACCAACAGAACTGTGGACTCTCTTCACACCATGTCCAAATATGGACCTTCACAAAATAAACTGAGGCCACTGAGTCCTGGTGTGTCCTCAGAAAAGTCATACTATACTTACAGTATTTATTACAAAACATTTACAGTTCGTGTTAACGACACAGATACAGTGACTGAAGGGGAAAAACAACAATTAACATAAACACCATAATTCGTAGTGACACTGTAAGGACAGCTCCAGTGGGATGGCGTGTGGTTGTATAACGTACATTAACATAGCAACACATGTGGGGTATGTATTTGTTTTTTTAATTTTCCACATCAGAAGGTGCTTTGTAAGAACATTCTCCAGCTCATCTCAACATTTCATTCATTAATACCCACATAATAAATACACTCCATTTCAGAAAGCATTATGTTTTTTTACACATTACATTACTTTATAAATAGAGAAAAATATAGTCATTTGTCAACATGTTTGTTCTATGGACAAAATTCTGCAAAAATTAAAAAAAAAGAAAAAGAAAAAAAACACAAGCTGTCAGTTAAAGTGTGATATATATATATATAAAAAGGACGGTGAGGTGAGGTGTACAACACAGTGTAAGTTTTATACACAGGTGCAGTAAAAAGTACACTTCCTGAATACTCTAACACTGCTTTATGGCGTTTCTTCCCTTTACTTAATGCAAACGGCGTGTTGTGAAGGAGCCCACAGCAGGGTGGTGGTCTGTCGCCCTCTGCTACATTTATCTCTTTCATACAGTGTGATACACGACACATCTGGACACCGCTCCGATAAACACTGACAATAATGAGAACACTGAGAAGCCGAACACTGGTGACAAGATGGAGGGAATATTTCCGGTACGTCCCTTCAGTCCACCAAAGGCTCGTGTCCGTCTTTAATGGTGGGAACATGCAGAACCTCAGACTCGACTTTCATGATTTTAAATGTGTGACCACATCCAGGTGAAAATACTGAAGCAGAAATATTCACGCTTGAGTTTTTGTAGAAACCGTTAGCGACTCTTGTCTGAAGACTAAAATGTCAAGGTAACATCTACAGGGAAAATTCGTTTCCTCCTTTTCTTTGCTACATTTGCCTCTATTTCTTCAATTACTCAAAAGTAAGACGTGACGGAAATGTGTGAGGGGAAACTTACTGGACCTTTTTGGAGCTTCTCTGCGGAGGACTAACTTCCCGCCTTCCTACAGAACCTTCTGTATCTTCCTTCATATTTGTGTGAATCAAAAACCTTCGGTGTGACTCGAGCGCTACGATACGCAGCAGCAGGTCCGAGCCTGGAGCTGCTGTTCGTCTATGGGCTGTTTGAACTTGAGCAGAGGTGGGTCACCGCTGGCCGGTGTGTAGTACACAGCACTGCCGTTGGAGGACACCAGTGGCATTCGGGGATCGTCGGAGATGCTTTTGGTGTCGGAGAAGGAGTCCGTGGAGCCGTTACCTAGGTGACCGTTCAACAAGGGGTGGTTCATTAATTTGGCGGCGGCCCTCTGTTTCTTCAGCTCCGACAGAGTCTGTGGACGCTCCCGCAGCCAGGGCTCCTCCTGTGAGGGCTGCTTGGAGACGACCCCGCCGTTAGCAGATGGTGGCGTGCTGCCGTTCGAAGGGGGCGGCGGCGGCGGCACAGACGTCGTGGTGGAGATGAGGCCGTTCTGCCTGTTGTTGTTGATGCTGCTGCCATCTTTGAGTATCGCAGGGAGCTTGGACTTCTCCGGCAGTTCCACGGAGTCGACGGGTTTGACCTGCAGGGGGCATCAACAGAGATTACTCCAAATCCACTACAAGCTCTCTGCGTTAGATAAAAAGTGACACCAGGGCCTGGCTGGGTGCAGTCAATTTATTCCAAAGACTAACCTCCAAAAGTTTAACTTTTTCTGGACTTTGGAACAACAATTCATTTTGCATTTCATTTGGATTTTAATTACTGTTTGAATTAACACTGACCATGGAATGTGTTACAGCAGCTCGTAGGTGTCAGACAGAAGAATTTAGAGATTTAGAAAAACAAGAGCGCCAGTTGACATAAAACTAAATTTACATGAACCACTTGGCTGTTCTCCTGGTCAGACTCTTTCTCCTTCTCATCCGCCCCCTCTCTCCCTCCTCTCCAGACGATGGCCTCCGTCTCGTACTCCTTTCGACATAAGTTGTGTCTGTCTGACAGACTCGCCCGGCGAACCACTTTCCTGTGGACAGATGTTCAGATCACAGTGACGCCAAACAGCTATAAACAGTAACTTATGTCACACTCAGATAGTCTCCTGAATTCTAAATATATTCTTAAAGACTACCAATGATGTACCTCTGTTTACATGCTCCGTATTAAGTAAGTTAGCTGATTTTAAGCATCAAGATTCTGTTCGCTGGTTTATATGGACACAGTATTTTAACACCATTACGGTAAATGCACCTTCACATAATTTCCAGGGGGCACCCCATGTACTACAAAGCTCCATCATGGGAGAAGCCTGTTCACTTCACTTGATTTAGTGAAACATGCTAAACCTGGCAATTATTAGATAACAAAACTGCAAGAAATCAGCTTCAGTGTATGTCAGTTTGTAATTTTGTCAAATCCTTAAGTAGGCTTTCGTTTACTTTATCTGGCCAGAGTAATAGTTAGGAAACATGCGAAAACGAAATGTCGTGTTGCTAAATTTGCATTTCTCAAGTGATTATTTTTACACTTTGAAACACCTGGGCAAAAAAAAAAAATAGTTCCTCCTTAAAAAAAAGCTGCAAAATGAACCAGTGACAAAGTTTACTTAACGTCACCAGCAGAGGGCAGTGCTTACCCACGGCTGCCCGCGCTGGACGTTCGCCTGCAGAGCGACGTCTTGTGTTTGAGCTGCGACTTCATGATGGTGTCGTGTTTGTGTTTGAGATCCAGCAGCATGGCCCTGAACTCCTCATCCTCACACAGATCTGTGAGAGAGTCAATGAGAGAACACTGGCTGTTACACACTTGAGTAATTGAAAAACAACAGGCGCAGATGAGATCGATGAATACTTTTGTTTGACTTTTGTTTTCCCTCGGAACAGCATTAGAGGGAATAAGACGTGATGAAGAAGAAAATATTGATTACAGGAGCTGAAAGATTCTGCCAAGATGAGGCTGTGTGTTTTAATAACCTCTGAGGAAGAGAGGCAGTCAAAAAGAAAAGGGGAATGAAGGAGGAAGGGAAGAAAACTAATAGGGCAGATAAAGAATAACAATAAGAATAAAAAGGAAGTCGATGAAAAAATGGAAAGAAATAAGACAAGGGACTGGAAGAATAACAAAACATAAATAAGAAAAAGATGAACAAGGGGATTTAGAAGAAGCAGCAGGAAAAGAAGATAAAAAGGAGAAGAAAAATGGGGAAAAGAAGAAGAGGGCAAATAAATAGAAGAAGAAATGCAGGAAGAAATAAAATAAGGAGAGGAAGAAGAATAGATACTGGAGGAATGAGAAAAGAAAGGAAAAGGAGATGGAAAAGAGGAAGAGAGCAGTAGAGATTTAGAGGAGCAAAGAAAAAAGAAGAATAGGAAACAATGAAAACAAGAGGAAAATAAGGAGAGGAAGAAGAATAGATAGTGAAGGAATGAGAAAATAAAGGAAAAGAAGATGGAGAAGAAAAAGAGGAAGAGAGCAGTAGAGAATTAGAGGAGCAAAGAAAAAAGAAGGAAAGGAAACAATGAAAAGAAGAGGGAAGAAGAACTAGAGGGAATAATAATAATAACAATAATAATTTAATAATTCAATCCCTTATTTATTCATTGGGGAAATTTACAGTGTGAGTCTTTGCAACCGACATGAGGTGCCATTAACTACGTGGCTGCAACTCACAGGCTGCCACACAGGAAGCGCAATTGGGGATATGTGGTTCCTCTGGGAATTGAAACCGGGACTCATTGCAAGGCTGACGCGCTAACCGCTACACTATGAAACCACCGATATAGAGGAAGAACAAGAAGAAATACACCGAAACATGTTCTTAGATTCAAACGGCTGATCTTTAGGTGGAAGTTTGACCCCTAACCCACTGAGCTACAGACACTCCAGAACAGAGAGAATGAAACAAAAAAGATAACTGGTTGTCACTGTACCAATGGGTGTCTCTTCCAGGAAGGACTTGGCGTTGAGACTTGCTCCATGAGAAACCAGCAGCTCTGCCACGTGCATCTGAAAACAACAACAACAACAACAACAACAACATCCAGAGGAGAGAACCCCATTAGTGCCTTTTCACGAGACATTAGCATGTTACAGCTTCCCGTGGTTCACCTCACCTGACCCCAGCAGGCGGCAGCGTGGAGAGGCTGCCATCCGTCTGAGTCCCTGAGGTCCATGCGAGCGCCGCCCTCCAGCAGCAGCTCTGCCGCCTGCACGTAGCCGTTGGCTGCTGCGATGTGGAGCTGCAAGGTCGCAGGAGGGACAGCAATCAGATTATATGAGGTCTTGAATTAAACAGCGTTGCCTTGTTAGGGTATGTTTAAGTTGAGATGGAAACATTAAATCAGATAAAAGTTTGTTGCGTCTTTCTGTTGTTCCTATTCTGTTGGACTTTTTTATTTATCATATAAAAATATATATCTATACTTATATATCTTAATAATAAGTTCAAGTCTATACTCTAAGAAAAAAAAGATCTTTCTTTCTCACTGAAAGCCATTACTCCAGTGCTTTAGAAACGTATGCAACATTTTACTGTATAAATGTATGACCACGAATAGCCAGAAAATCACATTTTTTAATATCTTTTTCTTTTTAATTTATTCCCTTAGTCGATTCACGTATAAGGACGAGTTCATTCTTAGCCTATGGTACAATCAATTACAAAATGACTCTGCATGATACTGTGAAATAATCATGAAAAGCTGCACAAACTGATGTACTTTTTGAATGAAGAGAGCAAAAAAACATAATAGGAAAACCTACAAGACAAATTAGATTAGTTTTGAAAAGAAAGAAGTTTTGAAAAGAAAAGACCTATATATAGGTCTTCTTATATATAGATGTCTGTCTTCACAGACATCTATTTCATTTTTTTAAATAAATGAAATAGATGTCTGTGGCTGCAGCATTGTTCCGCATTTCATTATAACTTCATGTAAATCAATGCTGTTTACTTCCTCCCAGGCTGTAATTCAGCCAGGTGACTCAGAGTACAGGGTTCACTGCTGTGTCAGTAACTTCTGACTTCACACACAATGGGAACCGAAAACTTCTGGTCTGAAATATCAAGCAGGCCAGAGACGTTCCATCTCTACAGAGTGAAGATATGAATCTCTGGACAGGAACTGGAACATGCTGCTTCTGTTACTTCCATCATTTCTATTCCACACTCGAGTTTTACTGAATTGATTTACAGGATGTACTGGTGTTGCTGGGATGAGGAGGAGCTGTGTTTGGTGGAAAGAAAAAAAAAAATCATAGCTCTGTGCACTGCATGAATACAGACACTCAAAGGGATACTGCTTTGTTCTGAGTAGTATCACAGAGAAACACACGCTGCTACAGCGGAAAAGTCAATGGAAAATAAATCGAAGGCTAATCACTGGCACTTTCACCAAACAGTTCGTTTCCGTTCCACAATACAGTAAAATCCAAAACAGTGACTGAATAGAAAAAATGTGACGTCAAAGCCCCAGAAACAGAAGCCACTGTCACTGAACAGCTACAATGTCTCTTAGCAAAAGGAAAAAAAGGTATTTTTCAATTTTCAATTTATCAACCTCGATCCTATTTATAGGAAATCACCAGATAAACCACTGCAGATGAATTTTGCGTGTTTTTGACAGATTCACTGCGGCGAGTGACATCCGTCCGTATGCCGTTCCAAGTTAATTGCATTAGACTTCTCATTGAGAAACTGTGACTGTGCATCATAAATGCAGCCTAAAAGCACTTATTCTCCCTGGCCTCTCGCGGTGTCGTGGTTAGCCAAGACTGGCTGCAGCTCCTCCAACAGGATTTAGTGGGTGAAATTGAAATGGAGTGATTTCTTTTTCCAGAGTGCTTTCTCACACATTGTGATTGACAGTCTATTTATCATCCAGGGCTGCAGAGTAAACAGCGTTAACTCCTGTTAGGTATTTATATATTTTTTTTAAATATATCATAATAATTGAAACCCAGAGTGGCCAATATGTGTTGTGTTTATACGTATCAGTCTCTCACATGGCAATTAAAGAGGCAAATAGGTATTTAAATCCAGTTGTTTATACTGAATAACATACACTAGAGCAGGTGTCTCCAACCTCCAGAGCATTTTAGCATCTTTGCATTGTCATCGTGCAGCATCAAATTTACCTGATATATGAAATAGACAGGTATTAAAAGATGATAACAGACCGGGACCGGGCTGTAAAGATAGGGTTTTTCAGCTTTATAATATATAAACCATACCATTGTAATGTCACTGCTGCGTTATTTAAGATGTGGTCAGATCACTGTATGTGACTGTGGTGAGTGTGTTGTACTAAAGGACTTAAAACCTCATGTACCGCACTACTGCGTCATTAAAATGGTGGAAATGTGTTTGCGGCTGTGGGTCTGTGAGTCTTGTTGGAGGAGATTGAAATTCCACTGGTGAAACATAAAACAAAAGTCAAAAGAAATGCACAAACATGGCAATATTTTCATCACGCAGACATCAGAGAAGCCTCAGTGTGAGGTTTTAGTTGTGCAGCTTAAAAGGACAGATATTTCTTCTTCTTTTTTTTTTTTGCAGTACAATCTCATTCCTGTCAGATTTGGCTCAGGGAGACAGGATTAAACTGATTATTCTTACACAGCATCAGGTGTTCTGCAGAGAAATAAAGATTAATCTTGCAGAACCTCTGGCCAGAGCTTCACAGGGTTATTTACATGAGGTTTTTACACTGTTAGTTCAGTGAAAGTAAGATTTGGTTTTTGTTTTCATACACATTTTTCATATCAACTCAGGAAGTTATCGACTATCAAGGTCAATTTTGAGACTCAAGCTGCACAATCCATCCGTCCCATATGGTCTAGCGGTTAGGATTCCTGGTTTTCACCCAGGCGGCCCGGGTTCGACTCCCGGTATGGGAA
>NC_024317.1:17813456-17827421 GCF_000523025.1 Cynoglossus semilaevis
CATGTTTTCAGAAAATCTACATTTTTAACGAAAAATAATTTGACAAAACGCTACGAACATGATGTGTTTGCTCTTTTTTTTTTTCACTTTCAAAATTCATCAAGCGGGCCAGATTGAACCCCCCAGCGGGCCGGTTTTGGCCCATGAGCCGTATGTTTAACACCCCTGAGCTACAGGCTGAAGGGTCTCTGCTGTACATTCCACTGTAGTTTCACCCATGGTTTTTACACACTTGTCCTGACTCAGTTTTTTAACCATAAAATGGATAACAATTAAGACTGATTAATCATGATTATTTGATATTAATTAACATTTCTAAATAAGCAAAAAAAAAATGCAATAAAGTTCAAATCATGTTTATCTATTTTTTTTTATGGACAGTAACAGTAGCAGGAGGTAGATGTTTGCGATTCACACCCGCATTTATTTGGGATTAAACCCAATGACGGATTTATTGATATGTAGGTGTGTTGATCACAGAGTGGGAGGATTGTAGTCGTTATTCTTGACCTCCACAGCAGCTTGTAGAACGGCTAGAAAGTTCAGTTGTCTTCAACAGTATCTATCAGTCTACTGTCCCAGTCTGCTGTCAATAACTTCATAACTACTTGGTGAACGCTTGGGGTAAAACATATAGACAACAAACAAATACAAAGCACAGGAAAATGACAAATCCAAAAGCACAGGAAAAGAAGAAAAATGTTGTAGTGTAGGAATAGCTTTAGTGGCAGCAGCTCCACTGCATATCTGACATTTTGTGATAGAGAAAGACAAAAAACATGACGTCTACCCACGAGTGAAGTTACACAGGAACCATTGTGTCTCACCAGAGTGGCTCCCCCAGAGTCCTGCTGGTTGGCCTCCTCTCCTTGTTTCAGTAGTCCCTGGATATCTCCCAGCATCCTCCTCTCTGTTGACGCCCGAGTCTCATTGATCATCTCCTGGGTGATGCCTGTCAATCAGACATTAAGTGTCAATCCCAGAGTTCACTTTAGGCAGTGCTGACTGTGTCACAGTGAAGTAAAGGATGGAGAATAAAAGCACTGTTTTAATATTTTTACTAAGAAAAGGTTTAAATTATATGTAATTATTTTATAATTCAAAAAACATATAAAGCCAACATCCATATACAGTGGGTCCTCGGTTTGCAACATCATCAAACTATGGCATTTAAACTCGCCAACTACCATAATATCCGGACTATAAGCCGCCACTTTTTTCACACACTTTGAATGGATTGCATTGCATTGTGCTACGTTCACTTTCTTTTGTTTGTTTTGTTTGTTTTTTTTTGGCATTCATTTGGCTGCTAAGCGTTAGTCAGACTCTTCTGATGTGTTTGTGTTTTTAATTATTATGTTACTACTGTGTTAGCGTAGGTGAGTGACATACTGTATGTTCTTATTGTTACGACTTGTGTCTGTCTTGTTTCTCCTCTCATCACACAGCAGCCCACTGTGATTGACACATTTCATTGACAACTTCGACTCAACAATAATGTACTGTACTGTACTGTTAGACAGGCTTTAAGAAATGTCTCTGTTTCCCCAGTGGAGTCCTCTGCTCAATATCAAACACAGACTGTGACTGTCAGACAAAGGTGAAAGTCAAACGGTAGAAAACACCTGCCATCACTTCCAAAGCTTGAATACATGACATGCATCTGTGAAAACATGATTTGATTTTTACCGCAGCTCTCAGTTATATATATGAACGTATGAATGTTAATGTACACTCAGACGCAAGGTCGTCAACTTGTGATATTAAATATCCATGAACATCTCGATGATTATTAATCTGATTTTAGCTCTTCACTTTAGGGCTCAGCTCATCCAACTATTTTACATCATCCATTCTCTTTTCCACTGGCTCAGTTCTTGGCTCAGTTCTCCTTTATCCCTGCAGAAAATCAGGGATAAGCTGTGTTCTACAGGGGAGGATGAACAGAGACGGAGGAGTCAATGCTGCTCAGTGAGTGAGAGAGAGAAAGAGAGAGAAGGGGTGACACAGAGTGTTTTAGAGACACCCAGAGACAAATTCTGACCCAGCAGTGCAGAGCTGAAACCATTACAGGAACAATTAGCAGCTCCTCTCTGCCTTTGATCGGCTCAATAATCATTCTTCTCACCTCCTTTACCTCCATCTGTATTCTGATCCGTACTGTGAACTGAGAACCTCATTTGGTTTTGTCGTGTACGTGAGTGTGTGCATTTGTGTGTGTGTGTGTGATAGATGCCAGCATTATCCTGTTTATGGAGTAACTATGCACATCATTTATTTTTCTGTCAACATTTCACATTAATGTCTTTAATGGCACCATTATTCATTGTTTTATTCTTTATCAAAATATTATATGTATTAATAGCAGCAGTATTTTTTAAAAGTATGATGTCAGAGTATAACGTTAATCTAATCTCCTCAGACTTTGCTGAGGTCAAGTCATCCATTCGGACGAGGTCATCGTGGATGAAATGAACAAATGTAACTTGAAATTGAATCTGCCTTATAATTTAGATATTAATCTGATTAATCAGAAGGTAGCTGTGGATTTTCATGATTAATCAAAGTTAGTTGAGATGAATTAAGATGATGATTTTTTTAAAGTAATTAATGCTCTACTAGTGACATTACTCAAAAAGTTTTCACAATTTCTCACATTAATTTCATAGTAAAATCGTTCCATTAGTGTCAACATTTCAACCTTTTTCTCTCGGGCTCTGCTAAACCCGTCATCGAAGTCATATGTTACCTTCGACATACTGTACATTTACACACACTGATGGTGACAGTTGACTTGGAATGGAGACCAAACATGAACATCTGAATGTAAACACTGCAGTGTGATTCCGTGTTTCTCACCACCCTTCTGTTTATCCCAACACTCCAACTGTAAAGCAAATAACTCGACCGGCGCGAAATTCCTCCGCATCACTGAAGTGCATTTAGGGACATGTTAGAGCCGATGCTGCTTGAACACTTTCTCAGACGCGTCCCCTGACAGATGCTGCCAACTGGGGCTGTTTACAGTGAGACAGCGGGAATAAACACTGCTGCAATCTGCATCCCACTCAGAGCCGGAGAGAGTTCGGGTGCAGCAAATCTCTCCGGGTTCCCTGGTGTGTCAACTGCGTAGCACACTAAGTGCATTGGGTTTACAAAACTCTACACTGTCTTCCTCAGCAATAATCATAGATTTTAACATAGTATAATTTACACAGTGAAGAATTTACTTCAGAGGTCAAAAGCCTCCTCAGCAATAATCATAGATTTTAACAGGTCAAAGGCCAGGACTGTTGCCATTAATTCTCAACTCAGTCACAGCATCTTCAGCTGTTGTTGTCGTCGTCGTCGACCTTGAAAATGTACTGGCCCACCCCAAAAACTCTTCCACCATGTTCACCCTACCTCTGTTGGCCATCGCCGTCTCAATGATGTCCAGTGTTGGGTCGTCGTCACACAGATCGTACGGCATGTTTCCGTCAGAGTTGACCGCCAGCAGATCTGCACCGCTGTGGGGGAAGTGAGCAGATGAACAAAGTCAAACTAATTGGAAATATTTAAAAAAATATATTTTTTAATATTGACTCAAAGTCATATCTCAATATATTTTAGCTGAATGGCGATCCTCGATATAATATTTTTTCTGTGATGTAATTGCTCTGTGTTCACAATATCAAAATATATGAAAAAAATAATACATATTTATATATATATATCATTTTTAATATATATTTTTATCATACTGTATATGATGTTTTATAGATAAAATTAAAATGCTCCTTGAAAAAAATGAAACAAATCTGTTTCATCAGTGCACTGAATGTCATACAGTATTTAAAAAAAAAAATCAAGATGGCCCTTTCTCGGAGGATGAGCGTATGTCAACAGCAAGTGTGTTAACAGCAGCCACTGCTGGAATACACAGGAACTACTTCAGTCATTCAAAAGGAAGTTGAGCGTTCTCCCACCAGTTAAAATGCACGAGTGTCAAACGCCTGGAGTGATATTTATCTTTATGACTTACTTTGCGATTAGAATCTTCACTAGCCCTGTGTGACCACAGGTGGCAGCAGCGTGCAGCGGCGTCCACAGTTCGTTGTCTTGAGCATTAACGTTGGCTCCTCGATCGAGCAGGATCTTCACCATCTCGTCGTAGTTATCAATGCAGCACTATAACGATAGCCCAAAAAAAGTAAGATTAAGATTTGTAAGAAGTTTTCTATAAATCGTGTGGTAAACAACAGGACTTAAGTAGAATAATGAGTTATTTATGGGGATCAAACATTTTTATTGTAAACAATTTAAGTATTTTTTAAAAAAACAAAACAACTAAACAACTTTTTTTGTTTTTCTGTGGCAGTAAACACAGTTTAATTATTTTCAAACATTATTCAATTCATGTTTTGATCTTTGGGTCAATACACCTAAACCTTTCTCCTTTGTAATTAAAAAATGCTGTGATATAACCTGGAACCTTTAGTTCAAGGTATTTAATAGTATTTCAATACAGTATTTCCACAAAAATGCCCAGGCAGAGTACTTCAGACTGAGCGGCTGAGAAATCACACAGGGTGGACGTAGACACAGTGAGCCTGACATCTCTGCTATTGTGTGGGTTTGTTTCCTGGATCTGAGACAAAACTCACACCCATGAACCGCAGAGACAGACAGAGACAGACAGAGACACAGACACCGGGGGACTCCAAAGTATTTTCATCGTTAAACTGGGTGTGATTGTAGGGCGGAGGGCAAAAGGAAGGAAAGAAGAATTTTCCATGTCAAACATCCACTGGTCAAACTGCTGTCAGCCACAGCAACAGATGTTTTCTCACAACAGAGACAGATCGGTGCGAGCCCGGTAGCACTGAGTTGCTAAATAAGACGAACGACCAGGAAACACGAGGAAGAAAAGTGTGAAATTAAGTTCATGTAATGTGAGCTGGAACCAAATATAATATTGTTGTGAATTAGAACCGTTGTCCTAAAACTACTATCTGTCAAAATCAGAATACATAACTGGTCTGTACTCTCTGTGTATGACACTTTTGTCATTTTAATGACCGTAAGTGTTGCTTAATATTTACAGTTCCTTGTCATTTTAATGACCGTAAGTGTTGCGCAATATTTAAATTTAAATTGATAGTCGTTGACTAAAACTACACCTTTACAGCCAGCAGACAGAGCTGGTGACTTGTTCTGGACCTGTGACACTGTTAGACCTAGTGATCCACAGCATCTCAATGCAATTATCACATTAAAGCAGGCATGGGCAAACTAAGGCTCGGGGGCCAGATGTGGCCCGTTGAGCTTTTTAATCCGGCCCACCAAACTTTTCTAAATTATATTATTTATTTATATTTTCACTAAACTTCTGCCTTTTCTCTGCAATACCCATATTTGCACAATAGATGGCATAGAAAATTATAAAAGCATTTTAGCCTTTTCCATGAATTTTACATGTCATTTATCTTAGGCTGGGGTCACATTGTGTGCAGTGGTGCGCTGTGTCACGATGACAAGTAGTTCACTTTCACTTCAGCTTTAAACTCTGCCCGACTTGAAAGCATTGACTTATTTTGAGGAATTTAGCAGAAGTCTTCAGTGAATCAAACGCCAGTCGATATCGCTCCACTTTGGACTTCACTCACTTAAAAAACCCAAGTGAGACAAACACAATTAATCCAGATGTTGATGTTAAAATCATTACCGTTAGCACCACATTTAGCAAGCCCCCCTCTCAGCCCTTCTACCAAACACTAATCTGATCTCAGCAATCGAAAGATCACATAATTAGGCTTTACGGACATAAGAATATGTTTCAAAGCTTTGTCTCACAAGGCTACTCAGATAATTTGATGACAGCGTGTGTATTAATACACAACAAAGGAGAGGAAATGAAATTACTGTGGGAATATTAAGGACATGTATTAAAAAGACGGATATGAAGTGAAGCAGAAAACAGAATCTGAGTGATTAAAATAAATGACTATTACACAGACATCCTGTGAATAAACGTGAAAAGGAAATGGTTTTTCTTTTGGCTGTTGAGACTGAGACTGAAAACACAATGGGCCACACTCCAAAATGTGGACCGTACCATTTTAACCCAACAGGCTCAATAACAAGCAGCTGAGTTGACCTGTTCATTCCTGTCAGGTTTCATGTTCAGTCATCTATAGTGGTGAACTTCCTTGGTAAAAAAAAAAAAAAAGACTTTGTTAAAAATGTCTGATTTTACATACAACTGATATTTATTCATTTTGGGTCTTTCATTTATTGATGCAAGTTCAATGGTTTTTTTAATTGGTTCAAATACTAACATTTGAGTTTTTAACTCCAGACGTCTAACTTTGCATGACAGGATAAGATTTTTCCACTGTGTTATAAAATGATGAAGTAAAATAGACCTGGGAATTAACTTCCTGTTTTATCTTGAGTCATTCTTCTTCATTGCACCTGTGCTGTTGGTTATTATTCTAGAGTCAATGCACAGAAGGTTCAAAAGAACCAAGTTAACAGAGTATGGGAAAAAAAGGGCACAACAACTCCACGTCTGTTTGGTGTTAGGAGAAGGAGTAGGAAATATTAGCATAAAAAAAAATATAAATGATAGAATATATATAAAAATAACAGAATGTATATGGAAAATATAGAAACATCTTAATAAATATAAAAAATAACAACAACGTATGCTATAAAAAGAAGACAGGAAAAAGACGTTTATTTATATTTTATTTCTACAAATATATGCGTAAGGGAGTTGCTTCTGGTAATCCACCTACGTCCCGACCAGTGACCCTTCAAATTGGGGATTCAGCCCTAATATCCTTCTCTCTGTTGAGGATTCTCTCTGCGTGGGCTCTCCTGATGAAAAGAGTTACCTGCTTGACCCGCACCCAAGGTGCTTTTGTATCCACCGCTGCCCACGGCCATAAGTGCAATAGAAGGTTAATCGCGTTAGATAAGTAATGTTACAACTGCAGTCTAAGCTGTTAATTAAAAGAGAAGAGACAGAATTCTAACATCATCAGTTGTTGCATGCTCTAACCCTTGTTGCAGATACTGATACACAAGCCTAGAGTGCCCTCTAGTGGCTGTCAGTGTGAAAATAAAAAACATGAATTTATTTATTTTAATATATAAGTCGCACCTGAGTATGCCAAAGGATGAAAATTGATTATATGAGACTGACCAATAAAATGAATTGCCATTGATGTTAAAAGTCCCAGCTAAAGATAATTTAGTCTCTATGTCTTTTAAGACATAGAGCCTTGTTAAAGACGTACAATAATTTGTGAGATTTTTACCGGCTAAAACAGCAGCTTGCAGGAGTTTTGTCTTGATTTGAAAAATAAATAAATAAATAAAAAAAGGAAACTGAGCGTTTGCCAACATCTGGGAGGATTTACTGACCTCCTGAATAAACCTGACAATATCAGAGTGTGTGAGATTTACACAGAGCAATTCCCATCAGTCTTCGGCAGCAGCTCAATGACGGCCACATTCCCCTTTCAAACGTCCTATCAAAATACTTCCTCTCACTGTCTCACACTGTCATTGTCAACAACTCTAAACTCTCAGCTGCCTCCTGAACATTTGCTGTGGACAAACTTCGTCTCTCTCTCTCGTACTGACAACTAGAAACTGAAACAAGCAGAGAAATAATGTGTCTTTTTGTGACAGCACTTCGCGGCGCTGGACAACGGCCCAGATTATGTCAGTGTGGTTGGAAAACAACAGCAACAGTCTTGCTGGATCCATTAGTGGGCTGAGAGAGGGCAGTGGCTCAGGTTGAGAGTGAGAAACGACAGGAGGAAAAATGAGACTGAGTTTTTTTTTGGTTTTTTTTTTCTCTCCATCTCATTTGATTTCGACAAGTAGAAAAACAACAGCCGTATGAAGACAAACTACTGGTGTCACCTTAACTAAATTATTTTCCATTTTACTTTTAGGAGAAATCCTGTCAATGTAATGCAGCGCTATCATTATATAGTCATTTAGATTAAGGAAGAAGACAGATGATTTCAGGGTTTTCAATCCCTTTTGCAAATGCAGCTGGAAATAAATCCTCAAGCAGCGAGTGGTTAGACCCTGGTTTACATCTTCACACATGCTCAAAATATAATTACAAGAGCAATGCATCAAGAAACACTTTCTCTTCCAGTAGAGACCTGGCCAATTCATGAGTAAATGCATATTTGTTTTACCTTAAGCATATCAAATTATAGAAATTCATAACTACACACTACAGCCATAAACCAGGAGTATAATTTATGGTAAAGAAAACCTCAGCTTCATATGATGAATGAGCCGAAAACATATAAACACGTCACTTACCATAAGCTATGTTTAGTCTGCCATTGGCTAAAATGGACTTTTCAGCACAGTTGAGTAACGATGACAGATACTGGCTCAGACATGTTGCGTTGTATTAGTTCCAACAATCTGTTTCATTAGATAGAACTGAGCTGCGTTCACATAGAGCAGGACAATTCTGGCCATGGTGGACTTCAGGTTTTCGTGCCATTTCGTTAAAATGGTGATTGCAACTACATATTTATTTGGACAAAGGTAGGTAGATAGGTAGATAGGTAGGTAGGTAGGTTGGTTGGTAGGTTGATAGGTAGGTTTCGTGCCATTTCGTTAAAATGGTGATTGCAACTACATATTTTTTTGGACCAAGGTAGGTAGGTAGGTAGGTAGATAGATAGATAGATGGATAGATAGATAGATAGATGGATAGATGGATGGATGGATGGATAGATAAAACTTTTTTTAACCCCTAGGGGAAAATAGATGCAGTACAATAGAAATAAGTATAGCAGCACACCTTGAAAGAATAAGGAAAACCTGAACAGTGGATATTAGTAAATTAAAAGATTAATAGGATAGTAATAATAGATTAGTAGTAGTAGTTTAGTAGATACATTTTGCTGTTGTGCTGTTATTGCAATCTCTTTTATTAAATTAAATTAGAATTATGTATACTGAAGTATAGCACATCATATGTATAAGCAAAACAAGTAGAATTATAAGAACAGTTAGATGACCAGAGGTATAAAACAGAGGGTAAAACAGTTCCTACTCCTTCAATAGCTCCAAAGTAAGATCCAGCCTTTCGTTTTAGAATGTCACATTTTTATAAATATTGAGGAAAAAAGAATGACTGTCCAGAAGTTAACCAAGGATGAACAGCCCCAGAGCAGCCAGATGACAGCTGTCACAGAGAGAGGAGAATGTCCTCATACACCCCGGAGAGTGTCTTGGTAAAAACAAGTGCTGTCGAGCATTTTACATCGAATTAAACCAATTCTTCACATGGATGACCTCTCTTGGCACTCCTGTTAGAGCAACATCGGAGGCCGCACGCCACCGCCACCAAATCAAGTCTCCCATAGCAACGTCATTTAATGAAGTGGGCAGAGACTCAGGTTGTGAATTTGAGC
This sequence comes from Cynoglossus semilaevis, assembly GCF_000523025.1. Taxonomy (NCBI): domain Eukaryota; kingdom Metazoa; phylum Chordata; class Actinopteri; order Pleuronectiformes; family Cynoglossidae; genus Cynoglossus; species Cynoglossus semilaevis. The sequence continues at coordinate 17,822,903 of NC_024317.1, forward strand.
GCGGATTCAGCTGGGATTTAGATTGAGTGGCCGAAATACGACCAGGGCAGAAGGTCTGTCGCAAACAGCACGAACATCGACCTTAAGCATTGAGCGTAAATCTGACAGGAAGATAGCCGGGTGACCGGGAGGACAGCTGAGATTGTGGAAGGTTGAAGGTTAAAGGACAGTTTAAATTTTGCCAATATCGCAAAGATGATCTGACATCAGCACAGGTACCACCTAAATATGTCGAGGATTTCTGAACTTCAAAATAAATGTAAATTTCAAATGCCTCTCTTATACAGAACATTTGGAATGGAAATAATCTATTGAGCATTCATCACAAAGTGGCACAAAATATAAGCCAGAAAATATATATGTTTTATATAATTAAAAAACAAATGGTGAAGGGAAATATAATATACAATAATACATGACTTGACTTTTTACTTTTTTTACTCACTGTATTTAACCATAATTTATTAAGACTCAATAAAGGAACATATATTTTTTTTTTTATCTTCATCAGGTCACTAACTTTAATTTATAATCTCAAGGATCGTTAATAAATACAGCAGCTCTGCCTTTATTACTGTTTGCTTCTCTAGCTTTTAAGGAATTGACGATGTGGGTGTGGAAGTGTACTGCAGTGCTCAGAGCTGACCCATAAAGTTAACAGCTTTATGATTGAGTGAAGGTTCGGGCCTACACTCACATCCAGACATCGCACCTCCTGCAGATTATCATTAAGGAACAGAAAAAAAAAACCTGCATTAGAAGCCGTCGCATTGCAGATTATCATTAAGGAACAGAAAAACAAAACCTGCATTAGAAGCTGTCGCATAAAAGTTTAAGATCTTGAGAACTAATAGGGAAACTAACTAGCTGACTAAGTACTAGTTAGTTAGTGCTTCAACAGTACAAAATAAAACTTCCAAGGAAATGCCGGGTACAAGCAACGTCTAACACGAACCTAATTCACATGAACGTGGAAAACAACTCAAAGGGTCATAGGTCGTGACTCCTCGGGGTCACAACCTCCAAACAGCCACACCGAAGATGTGAAGCAACACATCAGAGCACAGATTCACGAAACAGCTGCAGTTGTTTACCAAAGGCTGTGTATTGGAAAAATAAACGTCTCCTCCAAGTCCAGACGTGTGAGCTTTAGATTAAACGTGTCGAGAGAAGAACGAGAGATTGAGCTGGAACAGTAAAAATAAAGATGGATGTGGCATTTTGTCCCCTTTCTTGAGTGATGGATGTTTTCTATTAAATGCAGTTTTTGGCTGAGCAGCATTCACTCAGGTAGAGGGAGAGAATATACAAGTGTGATAAAACAAGGAAAAACACAGCGACAATTCAACGTGTTATCTGTTTCCTGTCTAGACCTAAGACATTACCTGCTGCCTGCAGCATCACTTCTGCACACTTTAGACACTGACAAAGAACTTTTTTCAACCATTAAAAAAATATATAAAAAAAAAACACTTTTCAGCTGTGCCCATCATCTTTGCTAACTGTTGGTTACAACAGCTGCATTTCCCCATCTACATTTGAGCTATTTCTAAAATGTAAATACGTATCAACTGTGTTATCTTCTAGCTATTATTTTATGTGTCTTTAGGAATGTTTGGTAAATTAGATTTTTGAAGTGTGTAGATACAAGGTTTCATATAAAAACAATTTAATATATTTTAATTGTATTTCTAAAATTTAAAAATAAAAAATTAAACATTATTACGAACATTAAACATTAAACGATATTGACACAAACTCATAATGTAGCATTGAACACAACTTTTTTTGAAGAAAAAAAAAGGCTGTGGTTCACTGAGTTGATCGTGTTGTTACGATCGATCAATCTTTGAATAAGAATGTGTGTGTGCCCAACATGTCTCACTCCAGTCAGGTCAATCCGTCCTCAGATAGATATGACATGTAATTCAGAGAAACAGCCACATTCCTTCACCCCATCTATTTGCCACTCAGCCTCTTGGTTTGTGCGTGTGCGTGCATGTGTGTAATCAGTTGTTTGGATGGATCAGTTGGCCCAGTCTTCTAGACAGGACCTTTTCACTTTTACTGCAGTCTGACAAATACCAAACCCACCTAACCCTGACCCACACGAGCACACACACAGCAGCTCAAATGACTGCCTGATAGATACTCAGACCCTCACTCACACACACTCACACACAAAAATCAACACTAAAAGGTCAATCTGAACCCCGTGCAGCCAGCAGCCCGCTGCTTTAAAAAACCTCAGCCACACTAGCGCTGACTGATGAGCAATTTTTCATCCTTCCACGCTCATTTCTCTGCCTCTCAGCATGAGCCTGAATATTAGGCTGAAAGCAGCCAAGAGTGAAAGAGAGAGAGACGGCTGCGGCAGAGCCAGGAGAGAGAGAGAGAGAGAATATAAACTGTCAGAGGCACGGAACGAGAGACGTCAAAGAGAGGAGAAAAGACAGGACGGATGAAGACTTATTGAAGAGACAAATGGCGTCTGACAGACAGAAGTTTCCTTAAATTTGACATCACGCTGCGACTCCGTGTTGGGTAACTCACCTTTTTTTTTTTTTTTTTACGGGGACACTGCCCACTACGTTGTGTGACAGAACAAAACAGACAGAAATCAAGTTATGGCCTTAGTCCACTATCTCTGCTCCTGTCTGTACTAAATAGATATGTGCCCATAAGGTCAGTAAATGCATCATCTTCATACACTTTCTGCTGCTCTTTTAATAAAATTAGTGAAATATTTTCCTCTTGAATTTTCTTAACTTCAACTGCTCTAAAAAAGCAATTCCTTCAATGTATTGCTGGGTTATTAGTAATCAAATAGTACAAACACTGACAAATGTGCTTTGAAACGCAATAGTTTGTAAGAGCTATGTGATGATCAGGGGTCAAACACAGATAAGATACAAAACAGAGGCACAAAGAAACGCCATGCTGTGCAACTGGGGCCGATAATACAGCAAATGTGTAAAAAATAAATAAGTAAACAGATAAGAAAATGTAAAATAATAATAATAATATTAGTAGTAGTGTTTTGAACAGTAATTATTTTCTTCTAGATACAAATACTTTTTTTTTGAAAAAGTTTATCTTAGATCATTCTATATCTTTGGAGCAGATTATTGTCTGAAACCTTTCTTCGTACTCTTGCCTGAGACTTCAGAGAATCTCGGTTCCTTGCCAGAGTGTCGGTCTCACCTGATGTAAGGCGGTGAGGCCGTCTTCATTGCACAGGTCTGGACTCACATTGTTCCTCAGCAGGTAACGAACTGGTGGAAAGAAAGAAAGACAGAAAGAAAAAACATGAGGAATGAAGACTCAAAGCTCACATAACTCTGTAGAATATTTCTCTGTTAGTACAGTAAGCTCGAGTTGCCCTGGGAAATGTTTCTGAAAAAAAAAGTGACACAGTGATTAAAGGTCTGCACACCCCACCTCTGAGCTGTTTTATTCAGCCGTCCCCTCGGTGCAACAACAGTTCAGGATATACCCACAATTCAAAGAAATGAACAAATAATGCAGAGGAAAGGAACATGATGGGATTTTACACAGCCTTGCTCATCCTCACTGCTCCGGTGAAGACATCAAATGAACATTTAGTAACCCAGTGACATCACCAAACAATCCGTAATACATACATCACAGCATCACCGTGATCCGTGTTTCACAACTGACCTTGAAGTATGAATGGTGAGGAGAGAAGAGTTTTGAAAAAATAAGGAAGGTTTTAATGATGGAACAGAAGATATAAAATGAATACTGGTACATTTGTGATATATCCTGACCAAAACATATATAAATATAAATATAAATATAAATATATACACATAAATATATATATATATTTATGTGTATATATTTGAGTACATACCGTATACTGTATATGCATACACTATACACAAACGCATACATATACAGGATAAACACAGGACTAATACCATGTACCCCAGTTTTTTTAGAGACTAATTATTTCTGCTGTGGTATTTATAGTTTGAATGCTTTAAATAGTTCAAACTATTTAGTTTGTATTTTCAGAATTGCTTTTTAAAAAGGACCTGTTTCCATTTGGGAAGTTAAAAAAAAAAAAAAATCATCTGTTCCAGGGCGTTGGGGTAATTATTTCACACTACATTAAAAACTGTAATAACGCAATGCAAGGTCAGGGGACAAAACAAAGACACACACCGGTCTGGTAAAGCACAGATAAAATGCACTGCACAAATCCAGCAGTTTAACAACCGACTACTTTGGCCCAGACAACTACTGTACATGAAACAGAGAAGTAATTGTTGGCGGAGCCCTTGATAAAACCAAAGTAATGAAAACATGTATTATTCAGAATCCGATCTTCACTGCAACAGTCAACAACAGCCAATGTTTTTTTTTTTTTAATTTGAGTGGTATTAGTAGAGAAAAACAATGATTTTTATGAGGACATTTGTCTAATTACTTCAGGATTTGTGGTAATCCCTCAGAAACACCTGTGAGCATTCTGTCAATGTAGCCAAAAACC
>NC_024317.1:17827462-17830527 GCF_000523025.1 Cynoglossus semilaevis
GTCCTGGCAGCGGCAGTTCCAACATCCTTTGCCTCATTTATCCACCCTCTTTTTTTTAGCACATGTAAAAAATAAAATGTCAACCTCACCTCACTCACTTGATATCCAAGCGAGTGCACCTCATCTGTGCCCCAATCTGCTCATTTCTGATCCAGTCCATCCTGCTCTTCTTCTATTACAAATCACTCTTGACACTCATCTCCATCAATTCAACCCTGTCTGCACTCTTTTCTTCACCACATCAGGGTACAGTCTGTTACTTTGGATGGCTGACCCTAGGTAGCTACACTCTATTCTATCTTCTGAGGTTTGCTCCCCACTCTCAGCACAGATCGCAGTGTCATCTGCAAACATCATAATTCACCATTTCTTCATTCCAGGTTTCTTGGAATTAATAATAGTGGTAGATTTAACATATAAGGGATGGAGATTTTTTTTCTCGAATTGTAAAAGATTTCAGTTTGTAGTGAGCTTTATAAAAAAGGAAAAGAAAAAAAGACTTGGTTTAGAGAAAGTGATGGTTGTCGTTCACAGAGCTGCAGAAGGACGAGAGAAAGTGATGGTTGTCGTTCACAGAAGGACACACAGATTTACACCTCCTAACACAGATCAATTGCATGGGGACAGCAGTTTTTCCCTGAGGTTTTGTAAGAAATCTTTTCAACTCTCCAAAGTTTGAACTCCCCGAGGAGTTGTTGAGATATAAATTTCAATTTTTAAGCGACTGATAACAAGTAGAAAATGGGACTGGGGGACTGGTAGATTACACAGACATGGTTTTTAATACAATAAAGACAGTGTTTTTCAAGGCTGCAGTTGTTTTTTTCCTAAAGCACAGAAAAATAACAAGATTATGATAAAACGTCGGGGGAAAACAAGTCATGCATGATGCAAAGGTGAGGTTTTATCTGCAACGTCCTGGAATGATGAAGTGCTGCCATCAGCAGCATCAGGCTATTAAAGTGTACAGTATTCCTCCCTGTGGGTCGATCAGCTCTTTATTCGGCTTTTCCAAAAACATGGCTGTCAGCTTATTTATATATCTAATAAATCAAAGTCTATGAAAAGTATGAGATAAGGACTATCTTTGAATTAAAATGCCTTGGGTCAATATATCAAAAAATAATCATTTCAAGGGAAACATCACGCAAACAGAATTCAGCAGCTATAAAACACAATGACTTTATCTGAACATGCGTCACAAGCAGTAACCTCTGTGAACAGTGGCCATGAAAACGACCAAAACGTTGTCTCTGTTTTGCTTTTTTGTTTTTAAATGTAGAGACTGTTGGTCCGTAGTGGTACCAGGGCACAGTGGGACATAGTGAAAAAATGTAAGAATGAAATAAGAATATGAGTCTGAGCGTAAGTCTCAAACCCAGCCAAAGAATGAAAAAAAAGTGCTTATATAACTTATAGTCCAGAAAATATGGTACTTCAGTTTTACTAATTTACTTCATTCAAAAAGAATCCAGTCATATATTTTTACTTTTTTCATTCAAAGATAATCTGTCAATGTTTCAAAACAACAGTTCATTTAGACTCTACTAACAGAAGAAAGTCTAGAAGATGTTTTATTTTGAAAATGTACCAGGTCCTTGGTACAGAAAAGGTTGGAGACTGCTGAACTAGAGGGTGGGGTTCAGAGCCAAGTCTCCAAATGATGTCATTTTACTATAGGTTTGCACTCACAAATGAAGTAGACAGATGATATCTGTGAAAGACCAGTGATAAATGCACTGACAAATATTGATTTTTTTAACCTAAAAGAAACCTAAACTTACAATAATTTCCAGTCCTGCGTTATACAATAATGAGATTCAATTCTTGCTGTGAAAAAAAAAATGTCATAAAAACGTAGAGATTTTATTTTCCAACAATTTCTGATTAACTTGTCAGTCAGACAACCAATAAAACTCTGTCGTTCGCAGCTTGGACAGAGCTTTGTCGGAGCGTCCCTGACTTCCATACAGGAGTCAGCAGTTTATAAAAAAATATAGATGCTGTGGAAATATAATCAAATTAGAACGAGAGATTCTACAGTACATGGACGCAGCACTAAATAAACATAATCCTGTCACCGTTTACTTCCCCTCCTGGAACACCCTGCTATTCATCTCTTTAATACACACTGCAGTAAAGGCAGGTACTGTATGTGTGTGAGCGAGAGCATCAGGGCAACATTACAGCTGGAAGCATATGTGAGGTGTGAATGTTAACACAAAAACATGGAGTTCTTTTATTTTTCTGACCTTAAAAAACAAAATCATTTCAATAAGCTGCGGGAAAACCAGTGTGAGATTTACAAATAAAATAAACCCGCAGCATAAACACAATCCCCGCCAGCACACAGCCAGATATTCAAACTAGTTTTAACTGGTGAATGAAAGACACACCAGCGAGTGACAAATGAGGAAAAACACTCTAGTACAAGGTTGTTTGGAGGGATAATATTCCTTCGAGCTCATCCTGTGTGTGGGGTCAGGGTTCAAACAGCCTACGTGACGATGAAAGTAAGATGTTTGACTCAACGCACGTTATAGTGATTTGCGATTTTTAAATATTTCTTTTCAAGAAAATCTATGGACTGTAAAATACTTTTCCTATGCCGATTAGAGTGAGAGAAGGCACGTGTCTTTTTAGAATGCGTAAACGATGTGACTGAAGTCTCTGATGGTTTGTTGGAAGCTTAGCTTGTACATGGAGCTTTTTGATGCGCGACAATCATGTAAATCTAACAACCTGTTTATTACCAAGATACATTATTCATGTGGTAACGCCAGTACTTGAATACTTCGAGTATTCTTATGGTTATTTTAGTGACTAAAATTGTTGATCCCTACTGTAAAAAATGTTAATGGACATGATGATGGTACATGAGAACCTTCGTACCGAGAAAAACAAGGAAAGACGAACCCTTCAAAAGCTGTTAAAAGGGATTGTATTTGCACACACTTTGTTTTAAAATGGAGTTCAAAACACACACACACACACACCAAAGACACAAACACACACACTGTTTTAAAATGAAGTTCAAGGAAAAATAAGACTTCCTTCAGAGGCAT
>NC_024317.1:17830627-17848459 GCF_000523025.1 Cynoglossus semilaevis
GAAAAATAAGACTTCCTTCAGAGGCATAAACTAATTAATGTAATGTAATTAACAGGACACATTAGTTGACACACAACCTATAATCTGCAGCAGACAGATTATAAATAAACCTCGTACTGCACACGTACGGAAGCTCTGGAGTACACAATCACACTCGCTGTCAGGGAGAAATACGTCACCCGAGCGCTCGACAGGAATTTTTTATTCCTCACATACATTTGAGGAACACATTTTTACATCATTGAAGTATACTTCAAACACAGCTGCGGTTTCCATCAGTCACCAGGTCAAATCACAAATTATTTATCATGATTATTCCCGCTAAATATTATTTGAATAAATATTTCAAAAGCTACAGAGACAAAGTGGAACGGAGAGGAGTGAGACACACTGTGAAGGTGATTTCCATCTGCACCACCGGCCTCTGGAACCACGTAAACAAGCCAGGCAAACACTTACATATCTTTGAGAACAGACAACCCCTGTGGTCACCATGGTGATTATCCGACACCCTGCACATCACATCAGTTACACAACGCTGCAGAAATGCTGTGCGTGTCTTCCTGGGCGGCTCCCGCAAATTCCCACTGGAGGAGTTGATGGATCTGGAGGAGATTCTTCCCCAAAGATAAAAGTTAAATTACAAACAGCAGCGCAGGAAGAGAAAGCCACCCTTCCTTCCTGTTATCTTAGATTGAGGTGACAATGCCGTGGTGTGTCTGTGTACTACTGACGTAACAATTTTACTGGTATTTTTATACTAGTCCAATCTGCTCGTACTGAAGAGAACCACATTTCTAAGACTCTGACTAAAGTCGGAGTAAAGACGTGGATTGTACTGTTAGAGTTAGCCTTCAACTCCTTATGGTTTAATGCAGAGTCTTAGCTGGGTAGAATGTTGTGTATTCATGTGCAGTGATGACAGAAACTACAAGTAATGTACCTTTACTGTAAACTGTCCTTGATTAAACATTTTTTATGCAGTACCAATGCATAAAGCTTCGAGAAGCTGTTGCTGCTAACGTAATTATAAAAATGGTTTACTACAGTACTGCTGCTGCTAATGTAATTATAAAAATGGTTTACTACAGTATAGCAATGTTTAAGGAACTTTTCATTGCAGATTAATTAGTACTGATGCATCAATTTCTTTGAACAGTCTTGGTACTTTTATACCCAACAGTAAGTCACTACTATAATTAAAAATGTTTCATCAACTGCAACAAGAGTAAAAATAGTGCTGAAAAGCCACTTTTTTTTTCTCAAACTCTCAAAGATTGCTGTTAAACCTACACTGATCCCCCTACAAGTCTCAGCTTTTACTACGTTATTCATTTAACCACTGGGACAGGCCTCTGACAGACAAATAACAACGTGATTTACAGCACAATAACAACGTGACATTCCACACCTAAAGAAAAATGGAGGCCAACTGCATTCGCTCAATATCCACTGGGTTTATTACAAAACACCAACACTGAAGGAAAACTAATTTTTCGGTAACAGAATAACTATTGTGCCTTGGACCTGAAAGTTGTCCTAACATTCTCAAAACCCTCTAAAGCAACGGGATTTAAAAATATAATTCTCTTTAAAACCTCAAGACAAACATAAACAAGACAAAGGAAAGAACTTTAAGGAGTTAAAATGATAAGCATAGAATTAAAGAGAACTCTTTTTTTTAAACCAGCGGTGTCAAACATATGGCCCGCAGGCCAAAACTGGGCCACTAAGGGGTTCAGTCTGGTCCACTTAATGAGCTGCCAGTTCATTTCGTGAAAGTGAAAAAAAAATCAAATTATGATTCATTAAATATGAATATTTTCATATTCATATCAACATACTTATACATATTTTAGAGGAAAATATGGGGGAAAACATGGAGCTATTGTCATTTATAGTAAATTATACTATGATTTTACTGGTCTGGCCCACCTGCCATCTAATCAGGCTGCATGTGGCCCCTGAACCAAAATGAGAATCCAACTGGTTGTATCGCATTATAGTTGTAACAGCCCAGAACATTGTTACAATCTCCATCTGTCTTCAGAAGGTTTCATTATGACCTCATTTCATTTGTGATAGAATAATTTCCTGCGACCGGACAGAAGACAGAGATACATTAAGCAGACTCATACGTGGGCTTGGGTTCCTGTGACTGTGATTTGGTAATTAACTTTGATGTCACTGCAGCAAAATAAAAGCAATTGTGCTGTGAAAAGTTTCCAGTCAAGTTACTGTAGCTGTGTCCTACTGTGGGCTGTGCAGAAAGAAGGTCACTCCACTCGTCCAGGAGCTGCAGCTGAATGACATTAGTTTTAGTAGGACATTATGAGAGAGGATCACTGGTATAATTAGTATTCCGCCGAGTGTTATAATTATCCTCCGCATGATGAGCTATTATAGCACTTTAATTGCATGTTAGGCGATTTGAGCGGACGCAATTAGCACAGCGGAGAAGGCGACCAAAGACCATAACACGCTGTAGGAGGGGGCGCAGCAGGTGCAATGTCAACATAGTTAACACCAAAGGTAATGGGACATAATTTATATGTGTTTGACTGGTTACAACGACACTGGCACAACGCAATGGGATTAGATTGTAAAGGATTATGATGGTTGGATGGATGGTTGGATGGATGGATGATGGATTCCAGGATTTCATGGCTAACAACAGTTTGCCCATTTTGACTAAGTGTAAGCAGGTGGAGGAAATTTTTAAGAGTGTTTACAGTGAGTGGGACAGAATCGAGGAGTGTTTACAGTGAGTGGGACAGAATCAGGGTTCTGGATCATTTAGGGAATTGTTATCAGTGGATCAAGCTCAGCACCTGCTGCCACTTAAAGACTTCTTGGGTGCCACTTGGAGGCAAGAGGGGAAACTCTATTCAAGAATAACTAAGGAATGGACAATGCTAGCTTGTTGTAAACTGTTCAACTCAAACCTGCTCTGTGCTCTTCTGGAGAATACAGTCAAGTTTTAGAACATGGTGTTGGTTTCCAGCTATACTATGGTAGCAAAAGTGTGAACTTAAGAGTGTCCAAATTCACAGGGAAACAACAATGACCATCTTGTCTCATTCAAATCTTTACTAACTAAGTCTGAGCATTTCCTCTATTCACAACATGATGGGAATTAGGACCAGCAATCGCAGCCAAGTCCACCCATCGCTAATGTATTTTCCCAAACAGCAGCAGCAGCAAGGACGATGCACTATTTGTGCCCTGCCAGCTGAGAGGCTCTGGGCCACTGCTGCCTGGACCTCACTACAGTATGTCTGCCTTGGTTACCATGGTAATGTGAGTGAACTGTCTGGGAGAGTCTGGGTTCTCCTGGGGGACCTGACTGATGTGGAAACTAGTAGGAGAGGGAAGGGGTAACTCAGTGAGATGTTTTGGCTTTTTACTTTTTAGTGTGATAAAGCTCACTAAAGACTTCATCTGAACCCAAAATAGTCATAGAGGTAGCAGAAACAGCGGCGGTACATGGGGGCAATTGGAATGTAGCGGCAAAATGAAATGAGCGTTGTAGTGAGGTGGTGCGTGAAACAACTACATCACTGAACTCTCCATGTTGTCCTTTATGACAAAGGCTGTTAGGGGCTGTTATCATAGTATTTGGAACCAGTGAGGCAGAGGTGATGGAGGCACTGACATTAAACACTGGAAGAATAAATTGCGAATGTTTCAATAAATGAGGTTCATCTGGCGTCTGAGCGTCTGAAGGAGAAAAGGGAGAGGGAAAGTCAAAGGCTTTAGAGACGTGGAAGGCACAAATAAAGAAAAATATCCAAATTATAACTCTATTAGCTTCCATTAGCTCTGTGCCCTGTAGGGCAGCGTTTCCCAAACTTTTTTTCCGGGGACCCATATCTTAAAATTCACAAACCTTTGCGACCCATGTCAATAGACATTATTCGTAAACTCCTGGGAAACATGATGCGAGACCACCCATAAAAAATCTCTTGCGACCCACCTGAGGGTCGCGACCCAGTCTTTGGGAAACAATGCCTTAGGGGATTCCATCCTCTAACCTTGGGAACCATTGCACCATTGTCTGCTTCATATAAAAAGAATAAAAACTTAGTAATATTTCACTACCTGACACTGACCTTTTCAGTGAGTGATTAACCTGCATTTACACTGATGTCTCCTCTGTATACGTGCTAGTTTGTTCCCAGTATAGAGGCATAATAAATCAGACAGTCACTAAAGCCTTATCATTTGATTTATAGCACCTTGCTGTACGATGACAGTTACATGGCAGGGGAGTTTGAAGTCTGACATTTTCATAGGCTGATAAATCCTGCTCTGTAAACCGATACAGTATCACACTCTGCCCAATTGGACTTTATCAGATTTGTTTTCCTTTTTTATATACAATTACCTTTTTTAAAACTTCAATCTAAATGACGTTGCATGAGTAGAATGAGTCTGTCACCTCTGCCCAGGGCAGAGCCGCTTGAACGAGCAACAGTCGAGAAAGAGACAGCAGGGTCAGTGTGTGCCAGACTGAGCAGCTAAGCCTGGAGGAAATGAGTGTGACTGGCCCATGGAGGAATGTTAAATTTATAGAGACACAGCAAGAGAGGAGAAGAGGAGGAGCGCAACTAAGCAGAAACTCATTTAGTATCGATTACCTCTAGACCACAAATGTCTGGAGCAGAGTCTCGTCCTCGTCGTAATCGCCCAAGTCTGGACTCTGGACTTTAGCCTGTATTGGGTGTGAAACGTCAAACTCCATTTAAGCAATCAACTGCTCAGTGTAAATGGTCACATAGGTGGTGAAACCAAAACGGCGGCGAGCTAGTGAAAATCTCCCCTTTGACATTTCACCTGCCTTCAGATTAGGTGAAGTTATGATTTATTTGAATGTTATTGAGATACTTGTTTGATAAAATGCCAAGTTAACAGAGTTAAAAAAAGAAATGTACTTTAAAAGTGAATTCCTGTTGGTTATTTTGGTAAAATAAAATGCTAAGAATTTACGCAGACTTGCCAAAAACGCTGATTTTGAACTTTTGACTCTGAAAACTGCAGAATAATTTTCCTAGTAAGGGAAGAAGGAATATTTTATGTCCTGCTGTATGAGCTGATGATCAAATTAATAAACAAGCTGTGTCCTACAGTAAGTGTCCATTCCGCTACATTACAGTCCAGTTTCAGAGACTGGACTTGTGTATCAGAGATCACACAAGTCAGATTGAGCAAACATATTAGTAACTGGTCAGCTAGTACAGCACAATGGTTAGTGGTGAGATCACCAGGTTAAAAAAAGGTGAGAAGTTCTCCTCAACTTCTTACTTGATGTAAGACGAGCACAAACACAGAAAGTGCTACGTTATCCTTCACACAAACAAGTAGAACCAAGAATTCCACTGATGCTTTCGGGGTTTATCTTAAAACTGTCAATTCCAAAGCCATTAGCAGCTTTGATTAATTATAGTTTAAGGGTTAATGAGGGCAAATCTGGAAACTACATCTAATGTGTTTGTTTGAAGATGAAATGCTAAGTTTTCCATCATCGTTCACAGCATGACCTGTGATAATTGAACTGTGCCATGCCTCCCACTGTACAAAGTCACGTGACAAGGTATTAGACAATAATTACATTTGCTGAACAAATTAAAGTTACTGGCAAGACCGTGTGTCAGGGTTTTTCACAAATTAAGATAAATCATTAGTTAAATCCGAGGCTGACACCGACTGACTTGTTTTTGTGAGTCTTTTGCAAATTGTTGAAAGTTTTAGAGAAATTAGTTTTCATTAGATGATCTTTGAAGAAAGGAAGACCTTCTGCTCAAAGGAAGAAGGAACTTTCCATAAAAAGCAAAGGACAGCTACAACTTGTTTGTTTGAATATTTCCAGTGGGATTGAAAAAAATATATATACAGTGATCCCTCTCCTATCGCGGTAGTTACGCTCCAAGACCCACCGCTAAATGGGAAAAATTGCGATGTAGAGACAAGATAGTTATTATATTATTTACGTACATATTTATCCTTTACAATCCTCCCCCACACTGTTATCAACCTTCCCTAGACTGTATTACCATGTATTGCTACACTATTATATCCACAGTAGAGTTGTATAATGGCGACGCAGAGCGAAGTGAACGAGAGAGTGGCCGACAGACGAGGGGAGATGCTACGATGCATGAGCCAATCAGTGTGAGGAACAGAAGAGCATTCTCAATTAGCCAATAGTACACCGAGTACGCATTGTATTAACCAATAGTATGCTGAGTACAATCTTATCTAGGTAAAGCTACGAGCAATCGTTCGCAAATGCGATACAGCAAAAATTTCAAGAGGTCAGATTAAAAAAAAAAAGTGTGATGTACTGAGGGAGCGAAAGGATAACACTGTATTCCAAATATGATAATGTCTGTAATATAAACCATTTCATTTGAACACCTGTCTTCGTTATCGTCGACTCCAATCATCGTAAATTTAGGCAAATATTAACCATCACATAAAACAGACAGTAAAAATCCAGTCTGTGTGAACAGCAGAGAAGCAAGACTGAAAACGACAGAAATACCAGAGAGGATCATGATTCTTCAACACAACACTTTTCTATTGCAGATTAATATGCAGTACGGCTGAAAAAGACTATAATTATCTCCCCGCCTCCTTTTTCATGTCCTCTCTATTTAATTATCCTCTTCAAATTTGATTTCAGCGTAGATTTTCAACTGTCTTTGATCCATATCCTTGGGCATCATTGCATTCAAATATTTTGTCAGTTAATAAAATTGTTACATAACATAAAGGGATCCTTCTTCAGACTACGGGGAGGAATTCCAGGACTGTGGAGTCAAAAGTAAAAACAACAGATCTTTTATGTTTTCCACAGTGAAACATTCAAAAGTTGGTCTGTAACAAAGACACAGCAGTCAAAGTGACAATTGTTTACATCCCCTGAGAAACATTTCGCCGTCATCTCCTCGTCGTTCCGTTCCTGAGTGCCTTTTTTTAACGCCACTCTGTAACTGCCATATGCCGGTGAGCAGCCAAGCCCGTCGCTGGCCTCTGAGGAGAAGGCCTTACCAGTTTAATAAGGCAGCAGGAGACGACAAAAAAGCCCTGCCGACAACTAATTTACACACAAATGGCCCTGAAAAGAAAATAGGAGGTGGTGCTTAACGTTTGAATTCTTCGGTCGGTAACTGGAGAGCTTTATTCCTGCCCTGTATTTTCGTGATGATGATAATAAGGCAGAATAAAAGAAACGGGGGTGAACCAAAAGCAAAAACCACAGCCGCTAAAAAAAGCAACCTCCATTTTCAGCCCCGCTTCTCCGCCATCCAGATACAAGTTATGATTTTGTGAGTTAGAAAATAAAGGTGGTAATTATTGCCCTGCATGGATGAAGCCACGTGTGTGGGAGAATAAATAGAGCACAGGGGTGGGAAACAGAGGAGAGCTAACTCTGCTGATGGACAAACCCAGACAAGTCATAACAATGATCTCCATCAGTCCTCTTTTGTCTGTGCCTCCTGACCACAGCGTCTGCAGTTTTCTGAACAGAAAGTCATCAGTGTAAGACCAGAGGCTGAGGAGCATTACAGTAATTCCACTGTTGTCAAGTCCATTACTGTCAGAGGGCAAAGTGCAATGAGAACTAGACCAAGGGACGTCTCTCCTTTCACTCTGAACCTTCGTCCTCTATCAATCAAGACTTTACATCCAAAGCCTCCCTCCACTGTTCGAAATACACACTTAGACCTAACAATATTTGGTATTTGAATAGAGATAGTTCTATCCGATACTGGTTAAAATTTCAGGATCGGACATAAAACAACAACAACTATAACCTTTACAACACAAATGCTCAAACTTACTTTGCACGACATGCCAGAAACATGGACACTATCAACTAAGCAACAGTATGCTGGAGGGGACAGAAAAAAGGCATCGGATTACGGTATACTCTAAGTTGCAAAATTGGCATCGGACATGAAAAAAATTGGACCAAGCCTAATCTATATTTGAGCGAGAGGTTACACACAATTGGACACCTCGTGATTAACAGCTAGTACTTAACAGAGGAATCTGATTTTGTTTATATATATTTCTATATATGTGTATATACATACATACATATACTTATACACATATATAGATATATAAATATATATACACATATATACATATGCTTATACACATATATAGATATATACATATATACACATATATACATATACACACATATACATATATATAAATATACATATATACATATATAAATATGTATATATATATGCCTGTGCTGCTGCTTTTTATTGTTAGTCATTCTGGTACATAAAGGGCAAAATGTTCTCAGAGGTGACACACGGGCTGAGTTCGAAAACAAAGTGTGAAAACCCAGAGGGAATGTCGATCAACACTAAAAATCTGTGTTAGAAGTAACTCTGTTCAACCAAATAATTTGCTTTTAAAAAACTCTCTAATCTCTTGTAGTCTTTTATATTGTATTTCCTTGTCAATTGCATGTAATGTTTTACTCGACCTATTGCTCTGTTTAGAAAGTGACATATAGATAAAGTTTGACATACTGCTACAGATATAGTCACAGTAGCAGGAGGAGCAGAGTAATTACTTAACCACTCTAAACAATTAGAATTATACAGGACTCAGTCTAGCCATTGTTGTGCCTCATGTTATTAAGGGCTTGGTGCTGGAAGGGCTGCCCAGAGGTCAAAGTCAATCACCATCTTTCTGTGTGTTCATCTGCCTTTACTTTTATCCACATGGTGAAAACGATGTGAGATTTTGCACTTTAATCTCATTCTTTAATTCCTGGTTCCTCAACGTGCAGAGGGCATTAACTAAGACTACGACTGACGAACTAACTGACACGATTGCCAACTCCGGAAAATACGGTAATCATGATTAAGTATGATAACAAATAATCATGATTAATCGTGATTTATCCACAGCTATCATATGATGAATCAGCTTCATCATTGGACAGCCCAAATGTCTACCCAGCTGGCATAAAGGAACATTGTGACTAAAAAAAAAAAAAAATCTAAAAAAAAATCAATGATAGCCTCATGCGTACATTTTAATGAGGATGAAGAATGGCCGCAAGCTGTGCTTGATCAAAACATTGTGTGGAGCCATGATGTGTGTTTGAGCATTCAAGGACCACAGGGAACCATAGGAGATTATCAGGCTCCTGGGCTGCCCAGCTGCTGCTGGAGCTGTGTGGACATCACTACTTCCTGTCTGTGTCTTTTTATCTCTCTGCCTCATTCATGGTTATCATTAGCTGGTAGCATCAAAAGGATAGACAGTGTCTGTGCATTCAAAGCTCCACAAAGGAAAGAAGCCTGCCATTCGCCTGGCATTAATTAGAAATTTGAAATTATTAAAAAAACTGACAATGACTCCATCCAACTCTTGTACCGGTCCATATTAACAGTAGGTACATTAAATGTATGTACATCACATCCTCTGTATTACTGCAACGCAGTGTTCGAGCAACAACCAGCAGACAATAATGGTGCTTCTGCTCAACTCTGCTCAACTTTATTTCCTTTTCCATTCCCAACTGTCGAACACTTACGTGGGTAGTAGTTTAGTTTGATTTGGGAAAATTGCAATAAAACAGAAATCTGTGCAGAGTCAAATCACCAAGTTTAAAATCACTGCAGTGTGAAGAGAGATTAGTAGCCTCTTATCATATCTGCATCAGTGGCACATTGTTGGAGCAGCTAGAGCATTGCAAGGACTGTGTGTACTGGAGAGAGAGAGAGAGAGAGAAAAAAAAACATCTATTATCTGCAAATAGAGTGACTCCATCCATAGAAATTTTAATTAAAACCTGACAGTTTCATCTCAGTGTGACAACTTCATTATTTTTCAGTGATAAAATATACTGGGGGCAGAAACAAACTCAGCTCAGTTCAGTTCAAATGGAGAGACCTGTTCGGGTAAAAGCTAATCATTTTTCTGACCTTGGCATGTTGATGACCAGCTGAAATACTCAGGTGAGGCCGCAATCAGATTCTAAAGTCATTTTTTGGTATTCTGCCATCAATAAGCTGCGTGCTGCGCTCCAACGACAAAATAAATGTCACATCTAAACGTGATTTGATATTCCTTTAAAAAAAAGTGTTGTGACTTATACAGCCTGGGTCATTGTTCATAAAACAGGTTAACTACCAATGGATCTAAAGTTGACTCATGATGTCTTTACCTTCATCTGGATCATTCCTGGCCGATGCCTCCAGGAGTGCCACGCTGGCTGTAAAGGACACGTGCTTCTTGAACTCCGCGCGTTGGAGGCTGTTTAGGCCGCGTCCCTTCTTGTCCGCCTTTCGCTTCTTGTGCTGCATCTCCTTCTCGTACACGGCCCATCTCTTCAGCTGCTGTGTGCGCCTCTTCTGGGCCGCCCGCAGCCTTTCCAGACTGGGCACTTTGTCCAGCTGCTGCAGCTCCTGGATCAGCTCAAGGTGGTTAGCCATAACTCCAGGAAACGGGGCTGGCAGTGGTGGGTGATAGCGGCGAGAGGGGGGAAAAAATAATACGGGTTTATTTTCTTTTTAGAGAAGGCTGCACCGTCGGCTGTGGCCTCCTCCTGTCGATGGCATCACCATCCTTTTAGTGGCCGTAAACCCCCTGAGTGAGGAGACAGAAAGAGAACGGTTAAGAAAACGTTTGTCAGAATGTGACCTACTTTTTATTTCATTACACCAGTAAATAAAGCGTGGATGTACTGTACTGTGGTAGAGAAAGCACAGTAAATGCTTGTCCTCTGGGAAAACAATAGTAATTTTATGTGAGCATACTCTAATGCACTTAGAGCTAAAAAAGGTCAGAGTTGACCTCACCGGGTGACAAACCTCTGGACAACTTTCTTTGTTGTCTTAGCCTCTGTTTTAAATTATGATGAGGATAAAAAAAATTCTCCATTCTTTCTCTTCCATTAAAATTGTCTTTGTCAGGCAGCCACTTTGTCCGTTCATATTTATTAGGGTTTTAATGAGACGGCATTTTACCTTTCAGGAGAATCTAGAGGATTTTTTTTCCCTTTTCTTTATCTAAATTGTTTGTACAGAAAGAATGTTTTTTCATTTCTGTTGTAAGCTGCTACAAATCTCTGACTGCCTCCTGCCCTAAGAACAACCACTTCCTGAACACCTCACGTAGACAGCAGTTGTTGTTGTCAAATTGATAAAGGGAGTCGAGTTGAAGGAGAGATCATTTGTCCTGATCTCACTTATTTCGTTAAACAAACATAAAACACTGGTTTATATTTCTGAATGAAACGACTTTATCTTCTTGTAACCTCATGGAGTAAAGGTGAATTGTGCCTGGCTTCTATTTGAGTGTCTGATTTAAGGCAGACCCACACATATGACCTAAATATACATTTAAACACATCATATCATGAATAAGTGCTTTCAACACTGCAGCCAAAACACACTAATATAAATACATTCACCACAACAAATTCAGCTGTCGATAGACAATGATGGAAACGGCTCATGTCTGCAAAACCTCCACACATGAAAGCCTACAGTCAGCATCGCCTGAGGAAACTGCGACTGAGAGGTCTGCCACAAGCCAATATTACAATTCTGCGACAAAACAAATTGGACAGGAAACAAACATAAGAATCACTTCCTTCAGCATCTCTTGCAGCTGTTCATTTTCCATTGTCAAACGTGCTTTTCTGTGCATGTGTCACATCAGTCTATCGACAAACAGGCAAACGATTACCTTGACGAGAAAAAAAAAAAAAAAAGCACCTCAGCCTTAATGGAAGTTCCCACAGAGTGTGTTTCTCAGGACCAGTAACTGACAGCAAACACGGCTACTGATATGTTTTTTTTACTAGAAATTGCTCATCTGGTGCACCGACTAGAAAATGTTCTGGTTTTAAAGTTTTATTTTCTGGTTATTCAGCTCATAAAGACTGCACAGTCCTGCTACTACCTACATCCTGCCTCTGGGCTACAGGAATGAGCCACGGATCCACAAAATGAGTCAGCTGTCTTCCCAAAATGTTCTAACTCCATTCAGCGTGTCCATGAGTGCAGTTCTACAGGACGCCAGGCTACAGAAATTACAGGCATTATATTTAAAAGGATTGAAGAAATTGTATACATTTATGTATACAATGTATAAATAAAATACCACTATAGACCCTCGGTTAGGTATTTTTCATGTTAGTTGTCAAGAATGACAAACAGCAAACATTGTCTGCGATCAAGTACCGAAAGGGATAGTGTCGAAAAATATTGGATTCATTCATTAAATCCCTTTATCGTTATTGTCCGTGTTTCACAGACTTTCTGTTACAGGATGACTTCATGCACATTCATTGGCTGCTTTAAATATATAGCTGTGGAAAACTAACCAAGTAGGTGGCAGTAATGTGAATAAGAGGAAGGACGAAGAGAGAGGCCTGTGAGGTGCTAGCAGTGTTAGAATTGAATCTCAGAAACAGGGCTGTAGAGAAAACACTGTGAACACCTTGATTTTTAGCGAATATTACCTCATTAGACAAAATTAGGCTAACATCGGATAATTACCCCTGTCCATTATTAATATCAGTGCTATCATTATTATTAGTTATGTCTTAAAATGCCATCTTAAAATGCCATGTGTCCTGCGGGGCTTGAGCTTCAGGAGAGATGTTCTGCTGGCAATCACAATTAATCATGATTAACCTAATCAATAGTTTTCACAAATATAACCTTTTTCGTCGTGAAATGCAAATTTGACTGCATTTGAAAAAGTGCATTAGTTTAATTCTGTGGTTACGTTTTAAGCAGGGGCATAATTATCGTATAACATTTCACAACATGTCGGAGGAGAGCAGCTCAGCAGCTGACTCTATACTTTTAAGGTCTTTTTCTTAAACTATTGATAGACAATCTTGTCAGGAAAGAGACATATGCCTCTAGGTGGGAAAAAATGTTTCGAGGCTGGGTTTCTGGGCGCTTGCATCTCACATTCACATAAAACCTAGCCGTACTTATACAGAGGATGCTAAAACAATGGCGTAATCTTTATCACCCCGCTGCAACACAGCCTGTCGGCCAGATGACAGCAGTGGGTAGAGTCTGTAGGAGCGTTTTGTGAAACAGCTGAGGGATGTGTTTAACACAGCAAATTGGTTTACAGAAAATGATTTGCTAAGACTGGGTCAGGATCCAAAGGTCGTTCACGAGAGGATTACCAGCAGGGCCTCAAATTATTCAGGAGGAATTTGAAATTAATGCTGTCAGCACTTTTTCCTCCCCACCTAAACCTTTAAATGAAGACAGATGGCCAACACTGTAAGTACAGAGTGGTTCAGCATCTACTACAGTTTCATTTTAGAAGAAGGAAAACGGTGACAATCAATCATATCTGTCAATCTAATGCCATTTTTAATTTCAATTTAGCTTTCGAGCAATACGAAAAAGTTACTTAAAATCGATCAACTTTTAAATGGTAAAACATACTTTTAACGACCTTACTTTACCGTTTGAAAAATTACATAATCATCGGCAAAGACTATTCACCCATTCAGTAATACAAAAAGCTATTTGTTTGTATCAAACTCCCCGAACAATGTAATAATAATCAGTTCTGGAACAGACAATTTTTGACCCTCCTTAACTAGTTTTATTTTTAGAACGTACCCCACCGGCACCTTAGGTAGTCCACAGGGGCTACCAGGTGCCCCATGAGAAAATTAAACTTCAAGATTATTGGATTTTTTTAAAGGTTTATCCCTTTACTTTTTTTAATTTTATTGGATTTTTTAAAGGTTTATCCCTTTACTTTTTCCCTTTAGGAGGCATCTGTAGCAAACAAACCCAGTCAATGAAATACCTGGAGGTATTTCCTAAATATATAAACAAAACTGGTTCTGACTCTAGGACTCTTCCCTGAGGCGGTGCTGCTCCCCGAACGCCAAACTACTGGGTGCGTCTCTCCCAGCAAACAGACTTTGATTACACCTTGAAAACACTGACGTGGATCATACACTCTGAGTCAAATACATCAGAGGAGATTTCATGCTCGATGCTCTATCAATCTTCTGTGCTGTATATCTGTCGGTGTCGGAGTGGAAGAGGTCGAGAGCAACATAAAAAGACAACAATGTTTCATCGTGTCCTGATGCGGATTAACCCTAACCAGGGCGTGCCTGGAACAAGAAACATGCGGTGCTTTCTTTGGCTGCCTTTGATGATCACTGTCATCAGCATCAGGAATATAAAACCCAGGAACCGACCGTGATCCAATCAGGGGGGAAATCAAAGCAGCTTTAACAATGTTAGTCGCACAAACACAAAGACAGCAAGACACAAGAGACACAAAAATAATACACAAACACAATTAGCAACTGAGAACCACCGTGACTATTGTCAGTACTCTATCCAAATAACACACCGCCAATCCTACAGCCTAATACTACATGTCCAGAACTATCAGAGGGAGAACACATAACAAAGACCGAAAGGAAGGTTAACAACATCAGCAGCTTAATTTGTCATATACATTATATGTACTATGTGATTACCACATCCGTTATAACATGAGAGGTGAAGTATACAATACAGGTAATGGGTAAAATACATCCAGAACGCTTTGATAATAAGTCCCAAATGTCAATAAAGGGCTCGTCCGGGAATTGAACCCAGGACCTCTCGCACCCAAAGGGAGAATCATTCCTCTAGACCAACGAGCCATAGGATCATCTAAACAAATTTTGGCAAAAATTGTTTTTCCTTCATGGAATATTCAGGAATTTACACATCGAAGAGGATCAGACTATCAAAGCCCAGCTTGGGAACAGGTTTCTGTGGATCGTACTTGTTTAGCAAGATTTAAGATTTCTTTAAGATGAGAATTTGTTTGCAGTTTTCATTGCAGTAGCACATCAGGCAGTTTTCTAAGTAAGTAGGGAGCACTTCAAACTTTACAATCTTTTTCATAAAGTTAGTGTCGATGTCGTTGCACTTCAGGGTAAACACCATGTTAGCATTTCTTTTTCTAACAATATATTTTCTTTTGGTACACTTTAATCTAACATCCAGGGTTACAGCATCAATTGGGAGCCTTGTTACAACAGAGTGAGTTTCAAATCTTTCTGTTTTCAACCACATTAACTTCTTGGCTTGAACTTCTACCCTTGGCTGAAGAAGATGCTGCTCAATTATTGCCAATGTACAAGCATCACTGAGTTCGGTACTTGTTTCCCCCCCAAATGCGGATGAAGTTTCTCAGGTTTAAAATATAATTTTACCTCCATCATCAATCATCGTTGTTTTTAGTTTTACTTAGTTTAGTTAGTTACTAGCAACAATAAACAAACACATTTGGACACATTTTTCAGTTTGTATAGAAGCCCAAGAACCACATTATTACTTTTTGGTGTTGATCCAAGTGCAAACTGCTGAGTGAATTAAAACCGAGGGGCCTTGGCAGAGTTTTGGCTTCTTTTTGTGTTTTCCTGCACTTCCTGGACTAAGACTGATTGGTCTGCGTAATAATGACTGTATCACTGAGGTAGCTGTGTGCTGCACCTGCTGCTGTATTTATGGTTTAGGTTTAATATTGAAAATATGCCAAATACTTATAAATAAATAGTAAATAATTTACAGTATGAAGTTTCAACAGTGACTGTGAAGGAAGGCAGTCTTTCTAATTGTTTCTTACGTCTTGATTGTCAGCACCTTTTGCTATCGTGAAATCAGACAGGAAGTTTCGACTCTGACGTGTCGTCTGTGGGTTGTGATGATGATTAAAGCGAAAAGGGAAGTCGGTGGCCTGATGGGGGTTTTTTGCAATATTTACAGGTGAACAACAAGAATGACAAAAGCACAGCGAATACTGTTGGGACTTACAGTAAACATCTGCAGGATGATGCGGACATTGCATGAACCATCATGAGCATAAGAAAATCAAAAAAAAAATGTAAAGGTCTTTGAATGCACGGTGCAACGTGCTGTTCTTAAGAACGGGGGGGCTTTTAGCAACTGTGGCGATATCACTGCTGCTCCCCAGGGCCCAGGCAGCAAATTACAGATTGACCTCAATCAGCTCTGAAGCTTCAGATAAGAATGTTACACATTGTATTTCACACGCTCACTGACAAAAAAAACAGCACCGACGGAGACATTACACAGATCCTCGACAAACCAGGTCAGAAATATGTGATGTAAGCACATAATTTATTCTGAAAACTACTAAAATGTTTGACGTCAAACGTCATTCGATACTGGAATCATCAGAGTAACGATGCTCAATTCCTTAGAATTTCTCTACTTCTGTCGAAATGACTTCACCAACATGGCCCTCAGCTGCGATGAACGAGAATTCATTTTATCCTTGTGTGATAGAACACGACAGAACAGGACTGATGCCGTGAATAATGGCGAGCTTAAAGGTTAAATTCTTTTCTCTGGGCTGCAGAAGGGTGAGCAACAGATTGTAAGGACATTTCCAGTTCTAATTTTGTTCTCCCTGTGTTCGGTGGATTTTCTTGAGTGTAAATAGATTTTCTTTTGTCTCTATCTGTGGCCTTGTGATGGACTGGTCAAATGTCCATGGCATGACCGGCCCTCGCCTGATGGCTGGATGTAATTTGTCCACGCTATTCATTTATCCTAACAAAATGTTTTCTAGGTTATATTTTTGTTTGTCTGGTGGAAAAAGGAGTTTACGTTTCATTCGACTTCAGAAACTCATAACAGCAATCCTGAACAAATTGATTACCATTTGTTGTATTAATCAATTCAATCAAATCATTGATTGCAGTTATACTTCTGAATAATTCAAAAGTTTCAGTATTGACTACGATTATAAGATACTTCAAGTGTCCTCTAAAAACAAGAGTAAGACAACTCTGCTTTCCAAATAGCTTAATATAAACAAACAATCAATCAACAAAATAGTACTTCCTCTTCTCTGCTGCAAACCTGCAGCAAAATCTGTAAAGAATTTTTAGGATTGAAGCTAAAACCAAGTGAGAATTTCCAGATACCGAACAAAATAGAACACAGGAACTCTACGCAGCAGCAGGGTGAGTGTGTTGGACTGGATCATATAATTGCCTGTCATGTCCAACTGACAATTCAGCACAAGAGCTCCATCAGTTTAGCATTCATTCTCCTAATTATCATTATTTTTCTCCTTTTCATCATTGACAGTTATAACAAGCATTGATACTGTATGTGAGTAAGTGAGGCAAAAAAAAAACCCAAACCGAGTTAACACCGAATACAATGAGCTGACAGACGGAAGATAATTCTGAGCTGTGAGTGGTTCGCAGAAAGTTTAAGCCGGAAATCTGTGGGTGCATGTGTGTGTGAATGATTTTGCAAATGTTCAATGTTAGGAGAAGTTAAAATAAAGTGGAGACAAAGACAAACAGCCTCCTGCTCAATAGTCTGTGTCCAGTTTTAAAAAACGCACTTTTCCATCTGAATGTTTTCACAGAAGTTATTAATGATTGGGGTTTTTTTCTGAGGAAACATAATCAGTTGAACTAATGGAGATTGTTTTGCTGAAGGAATACATTAACATGAATGAACCTGTAGCTTTGAATGAGTAAGATCAGAAATAAAAAACAAACAGACCGAACCACAATAAAAGTTGAAAACGGTTTCCTAGATATTTAAAAACATCATTCATTCAAGTATGGGGAACGCTGTCAATTGATTGTATCGTATTGAGCTGAATCAGAAACCGCATCGCACCTCTAGTATAGTCCCTTTTAATAACACTAAGATATCAACTTGTTCCCATTCAAACACTGCCAGATAAATCCAAATAGACAATACTCAGAGGCCAAGAAGTTGTTGTTCGAAGAAGAAC
>NC_024317.1:17848502-17849163 GCF_000523025.1 Cynoglossus semilaevis
CTTAAACTCTTCGCTGTAGATCATCTGCTCTCACAAGAAAATAAGCTAAAACTGCTATCGGTCTCTGCATGGGACAGGCAGAGGCCAGGACAAATGAGGACAAATAGGGACACAAAGACGCTGGACAAAGACACATAATCAGGCGAACACAAATTGGATGAGTGGACAGGAGACCAGCTGCTCTGTCCTGTGTCCAGTGATCAACAGTTGAACATATAGCTGTTAATATGTAGTCATAATATCATAAACACACACACACATACACACACAGACAACTAACTTGCTGCATTCTGCATTACAATACTTCCACTAACACTGCATGACATTTAGGGGCGAGTAGGCGTGCGCTTTGTCAGTACGTTTGACCCGGAGAAACAGTGGCAGCAGTGTCACACACAATGGTTCAGTGTGTCTGACAGGGTGCGTGTTGTGTGTGTTCGTGTGTGTGTCGCACAAACCCCTCTAAGTCACGGCAAACTGTGCGTTCCCTGTGTTTGCCAGAAACCGAGGCCCCAACAAAATGCAAAAAAAAAAAAAACAAAACAGAAAAACAAGTCAATAAATATTTGTCCCCACCGCTGCGCTCTCCCCCACGTACGTCCTCTCCACTGAGATACCATGACCGAAACCTGTGCTCGTGTCTCCCGGTGGACGCCGTTTT
>NC_024317.1:17849770-17885505 GCF_000523025.1 Cynoglossus semilaevis
TTGTTTGTCCAAAGTCAATAATGTCACTCTTTCAAAACAGAGAAGCTCCTTTCCTGTAATGAGCTGCGACTTACTGGATTGATTGAGGTTAAATACCTTGTTGTCAGCTCAAAATGTAATTGCTGCAGTAAAGTCATTATCCAAATGTCTGGGCTTTCCCATGAGTATAATCAGGTCCATGTTAGGTCTGAGACAATAACAAATTAAGCTGGAAGATATATTGTCCCACAAATTAATATTGTTGATCAACGATAATATTGTTATAACATTATGTTGAGACTTGACAACTATAGTTATGATAATATGGCATTTTGTCATATGTTTTTTACGATTTTTAAATTTCCAATGGTATCTGAATGCCTCTTGCTGTTCCTATGATACTGGAATGCCCCTCATTACGGACTCTAATAAAATAATAATAATATATATATATATATTAAGGTCTGTTAGGGGTTGGAAGGTTGTGAAGCTTTTGCAAAGTAGCGAACTACACTTCCTTGTACTCCTTGAACAATGATCAACCTCATTTTCATAAATTGTGCGATCATTCAATTTATTGATTATCGCCCCAGGCCTAGTCCAGGTCATGACGTCTTCTGTCCGCCTCGTTCATTTTTAGGCCTGAAAAACAGCACAAAAGGCTACACATACAGTACAAGGCCATTAGAACAGGAAGTGGTTGTGTTTTGACAATTGACATCTGACCTCTGAGACAACTGTGGCCATAAACTGTCGAACAACCTGCGGTCGGGTCAAAACTTGAATCACAGGAGTTGAAGTAAGAGAATGCAGGTCTGTGTCAATAACCACAAAGTACACTTCTAACACAAGCTGTGTTGAAAATGTTTCTTAAATGAAGTTTTGCATGTATAACTTGCTGTGAAAATGAAAACAACTTCATCAAATGAAAATCTGCAGGGATTGTTGGTCAATCTGTTAAAAAAAAAACACACATTCTACCACAATAACATGTTTAGACTTTCTATCAATATTGCAAGACGCTGACCATATTCTAGACCAGGACTATAGACCTTTATCATATAACCTGAAGTACTGGGTTAAGCAGCTTTTTTTACGAGTCTAGACTGAGGAAACACCTTTGAACACAATCAGTGAATCTTATAAGTAGATTTATCATATAACCGGAAGTACTGGGTTAAGCAGCTTTTTTTTATGAGTCTAGACTGAGGAAACACCTTTGTACACAATCAGTGAATCTTATAAGTAGATACTGAATTTATAAAATTATAAAGTGTTTAATGTATTTTCCAAATGAGTATAATTTTGCACTTAATGATCTCAGGTTTAAAATAGACTTTCTAGTAATCTATTACATAATTAATCTTGCTTTAATTAACTTATTCAAACAAGGAAGCACTAAACATATTATCATTTAAATGAATTCTTGCAGAGAATTTCAAGAACTGAGGTATCGATCACCCGTCCGTTTGGGGTTAACTGACATTATGATGTGTGGGTTCTTGCTGCAGCCTCTGCAGCCTTTTCCTTTCTGTAACAAAGAAAGGCTGAAGAGGAAACTTCTCTTCTCACTCAGCGGTGGAGGAGAACAAACAGAGAGAAACTGACAGGTAGCAGCTGCTCCTGCGGCATGTAAACACATCAACAGAAGAAGAAAAAAAGTGTTTTTGCTTTTTGGACATTAACTTTGATTTTAAAAAATGTAATTTACCAAACATATTTTTTGCAGCCTTCACAACACAAGAAATGTCACTTTTTTTTATCTCTACATGCTAATTTAGCGGCACTTTGTCAAAAACAAGGACAAAACAGATACTAGTGAAAACGGTTAAGGGGGCGCTTTAATTGCAGCCTGAATGCTAACATCTTTGAGTTGGTCTCCCACCTCATTTCTTGTTCCTCGGATGTTGACGCAAATGACAGAATTTTGAAACGTTTTACTGCCCCCTTGTTGAGCCTTGTTATTTTTAACTGGTGATTATTTCCACTCCTGTCATCCTGACCATTTGCAAAAGTCAAAAAGAGAAATTGTATGCAGGTGGCAATATCACCTTAGGTTAACACACTACGGTATGCTTTCGTTAGCCTATTAAAAGGTCTAGTTTTAAACAATTCCATTCTTTATTAAAATAATATTCATACAGGAAGTCCATCTGAAACAGTCCTGCAGTTGGTCTAATTCTTTCTACTCCACTGCTGCTGCTGTAGCTGTGCGTCATCAGAGACATCCCACACTTCCGTCTGACAGAGAGCTATTTGATTGTCTTCTCGTGGGTGAAGGCTGCCAGTCAGCAAAGCGGTGAAGGGAAGTGATATGAGCTATAAAATCTTTACCCTAAGAACGTCTTTAAAAGCCAAGTTCACGAAACACAATTCATCGCCAGGTTATGAATTTGATGAATATGTTTTTAAAGCTTTTCGTCCTGTCAAAACCAACAGGTAATCTTTGGACTGGGTTATATGGAAACTGACGCAACGGAGACTTCAGACCTGTGGTTAATAACATCCTTCCTGACATACATATTTGAGTCAACTGTGAGTTACCACTGCTTTAAACATCAGACACAAGACAGTTTTATTTTTGTTGTTGCTGTTGGTTTTTGGAAGGGCTCTTACATCCCTAGATGTTCAGCTGCAGTCTTATATCACAGACCTTATTCATTGGCTCTCAGGTCTCTAAGCTCTGATAAATCTCTCCTAAGTAGTGACTTGAACTATGGGGGAGCTGAGGTGTTGCTCTGCTGCTTCTCGCCTGTGATACCAAGTGCTCCCTCCATCTCTGTTTTTAATCTACGCTAAACAGGCTGTGTTAGCTATTTGTCTGCTGCAGGCTCGTGGATCACTGTTGTTGTCCATTTGCCTATCAGCAATTTTACTCCTGGTTGAAAGATCTTTGCATTTGTCCAGCTATTAAAAGTGATATGTAATGAAGTGAAATGGCGTTTGGAAGCCCTTCTTTCTCCACCCCTCTCTCCCTCTGTGTCTTCTAAGTTGACGTTTCTATTCTGTCTGGAGTACTTGTCCTAGTTGGCACAGGGCGAGCTGGGAGAGAGAGATTTTATTTCCTCTAGAGGAGCCTTGTTTCAAATACTCAGGTTGACTTAATTCTGGGTCATTGCCTCCCCTGTCAAAACTAAATGAGACCTTTTTTTCAAGACAGCTGAGCTGCAAATAACAATTACTTTGATGTTAAATCATAATCTGACAGCAATGATTTGAATCAGCTGTTTTTAAATAAATATTTTCGATCAAATTACCGCTGAGATTTGTGGAAATGTCCAAACTGTGAGGTCAAAAACGTCATGCTCTCTAGACCCTTCTGCTGTCGTAAGACTTGAAAGTCACATATGCTGACTTTGGCATCCCATGTTTATCTTTTTAATCCTTGGCATATGGAATCTTACTTGAGCAAGAGGAACTTGGCATTTCAGCAGAAAATTGGATTACAGCCTCCTCTCTGCAGCCCCGGTGAACATTTATGACACAGCAGAAGACTGTGAAGACTAAATGGAAATGGTTTCCCAAAGTAGTCTGCCGCAGGCGTCGATTCCTAAATGTGCTGATGTTTACCAAATAGTAGGGTACCAAATGTGTATTGGCAAGAATTTGGTGATATGTTACATATCACTATGCAGGAACAACAATACGATATATTACAATATACTACATATTGATTTTTTTTAAGCAAATTGGAATTGGAACAGAGAATCTACATTTGTAATCTCTGGAGAAGAAAAAAAAACTAAATAAAATGAACCAGCCATGAATATTTCCATGTTAATGGTTAATAAAAAATGTATTTAAAAAAAAAAGCAAAACAGTGCTGGGGAATAGCAATATGGTATTGTGAAAAGCAAAATCAAGCTATATCAGCGTAACGATACGTAACCAAATAGAGTGGGGTACGTCTGAAAATACCTTTTCCTGTTAAATAAAACTTGACAACATGTGAGGCAAAACTGCCAATTATGGTTCTTATTAATACTGGGAACCAGACCACTATGTTTTTTGACAAAAAGATCGGCTAGAAAACACTATCGCGGCCTATTATGAGGTAGACTGGTGGTCACAGTAGTTCCACTCTTCTGTCAAATATAACTTCACAAACAATTTACAAGAACATGTTGCAACAGGTTGCAGTGAGAGGCATCAACATTACCGTCTCTACTTGTTTGTGCATTAATGTCTGTCCCAACTGTGACTTAATATTAGTGTAATATTAGTGTGACAAAGCTGGAACGTATAGTTTGCTCTCACAGGACTCATTTAGCTTAGCCTGCCGCCCCTTGGTTAGTAACTAACATTTCTGCATGTCACATATAATTCTTATTCTCAAACCCATGGTTGTGAGCTTCGGTTTTTAAGCTACTTTTCTCCCTCTGTCACTTTAATCATTTCCCCATCTCTCACACACACCAGGGGTGTTGAATGCAGTTTGCTTCTCTCCTCTTCATTTCTTTCAGTCTGTGACCACAGGTGGGTTTAAATGAATAATGTTGGTCATCAAAATATTATTTTGGGGCTACAGAACTGTGAGTTTGCATATTTAATGTGCAAATGTTCACTGTTTATGTTGTGAACTTTATTGTGAGATTATTGTCAACCTCGAGGTTTAATA
This sequence comes from Cynoglossus semilaevis, assembly GCF_000523025.1. Taxonomy (NCBI): domain Eukaryota; kingdom Metazoa; phylum Chordata; class Actinopteri; order Pleuronectiformes; family Cynoglossidae; genus Cynoglossus; species Cynoglossus semilaevis. Next base: position 17,854,368 of record NC_024317.1, read on the forward strand.
AACCATGTTGGAGCCACGTCTACATCTGCTTGAATCCAAAGAAATAATCCTGATTTGACCAGGCTGACACCTGTAATATCTTTCAGTAAAAATCAGTAGATTTTTTTTATATTAAGCTTATGTTTATAACATACAATGTATAATTTCTCCTGTTGCCATGTCATTTGTTAAATGTACGCACTAGAGAAGATAACCAGGGAAACGACCAACAGCTCGTGGATCGCAGGGTTGACTCTCAGCCTGGCTGGAGTCGAGCTACAGAAGCACCAAAAAGTTCCCATTGACGCCCCAGACGACCACATTTAGACCTAAAAGAATCCTGCTCTCTCTTTAAATCTGACACACATCATGATGTCCTGTGAAATTCGTGCATTGCTCTTGTGCATATGTAAATCAAAATTAGGCTCAACCAGATTGAAAACACTTGGTGACAACTCTTGGATTGAAGTTGATTCCATGTGGTCATGCAAGTCACGTTTGTTGTACATCGACATTTGGCATCTTAACATGCAGCACTGTGAAATCATGGGAATGACCATGCCAGAGTACTGGAGACGCAAATACACTGTAGGAAACCAAAATAAGCAGAGATTGGAACATGGAGAAGCGAGGACGCAAGTGCATCCACCCCAGAAGCCAGGACTGTTTTGGTATTTCCTATAGGGCCTCTTACATCTGAGAGGTCTACAGAGTGTTTATGACATCAGTATAAAGAGTTTCCAAAGCTGCATCCCCTTCCACACATTATACTGCTCAATCTGTTTTACTACCGTAATATTCATTATAATTCCACGTCTTCCTCTCTCTAAAACTCCACTGAAAGTAATAACTTCATTAAACTAACAGGTGATACCAAGGTGGCATTAACACATCCACTGCACTGTTTACTTTAATTATTCATACAATTTAAATTACCAGCATTTGCATTTTAAGAGAAACAAGTCTCGTGATTAAAGGCACAGTGCAGACTTCTGTAATGTTCACCAGAACAAATGTGAACCAGCTCCTGAAACTCTCCTTCATATTCAGTAGTTTACTACAAATGTCTTTTACTCCATCTTGGATTTTAATTTTACAATGCTCTCTTTTCTGCAGCATCAGTAGAAGATCACAGGTCGACCCTGGCAGTAGGACAGTTAGGTCTGCAGCTTCAAAACACAAAAATCAGAAAAGCTCCAACAAGCCCCTGGAAGACACCACACTGATGTTATTCCCCAGAACACAGTTCTGACTGGTTGTATTCTGCACATTTTCCTGTGTGGGTGGATTTCACAAAAGCACTTTAACCCCAGAGGGAAAATCTGCCCTGGAGCCTCTGTGTGCAACAGCAGCAGCAGTTGATGTTTAAGGCCTGGTGTCCCAGTCCTGGGTGTTTTCTCGACCATCATCCCCACACTGACACTAGCAAAACGTGTTTATTTTAGACCAATCTGTCTGTTTATTTATAAAAAGGGGTTTGACCACAGTACGCCCTGGCCTCCTGAATCCAGCTACACCCCCCTGCTGCAGTCATCCGGTTCAATCCAAATCAGAGTGTCCTCCTTTTCTCTCTTTTTTGAACTTACTCCAACTGCTTTTCACCCTTGGGTTCAACTCTGTGTAGTCTGTTTCACGGTCGAGTTAGCTGACCATCTATTGGTGGTGCCCTGCTACAATAAGCCTAAGCCATAGTCAACAAGACTACTACACCAAGATGAGCATATACACCGCATCCACACCTCAGAAGAGGACAGAACGGGGTCTGTACGTGACGATTTCTGATGTAACCCTGCACGATTAAAAGCATGCACACAAAATGTTTTTCCATTTTTCTTATAACCACAGTTAAGCCATTCGTCAATAGTGGAAGTTAGTGACCCATTTTACAGTTTGGTCACGTGAACTTAAAGAAACAGGAACTGAACATAAACGTGAATATTTTCTTATCTATCCCAAGTCAAGGTGTCATTGCGATCATCGAACATTGCACATTTTGCTGATATCGTGCAGGCCTACAGGCTACAATAACAAAAGGTATGGTGATGTTGCTCAGATTGCGGGAAGCAGCCAAATAAATAGGTGAATACTGTTGAGCTCCTGTTGGACAAGAGTGTTAGTCTAAGCTAACTGTGGACAAACCTCTAATATGCCACTTGGGGGTTCGTGAACATAACGTAAAACGGTCAAATAAGAAAATACAACCATGCCGCGATGTCTCGATATTTTTAACAAGATGATTCTGCAATAATTTTCACAACCATTTCTCCACCCAGTGTTGAAGTATATGTGTTTTTTTATATAATCCCCATATGGCGTTCCACAGATGTTTAACTATGTTGCTTTTCAACGGTTCTGGCATCGTAACTTGTCCACAAGAGGAGGTAGAGGGGGACAGATACGATAAAGCTTTAGCTTGCTTAGAGCAACACCACACAGTGTCCCTGTTTTCTTTTACTGATGATAAAAAGGGGCTTTTAAGGTTAGAACATGTAGTTCGGTTTCTCAAATAAGGTCTGCTGCTAACTACAGTAGTTTGAACCTGCTTCATAGAATCCTAAATTAATTTGCTGATTTAGTGATTACATTTTTACAAAGGCATGAGAACCAAGAAGAGCAGGGTTCATCAAGACCATGAAATGGTAATGTCACTGCACCAAGACAAAAAAAGCAAACCCTATTATACTTACACACGCACGTTTCATCCACTGCCATGGTACACCCAGACACCAGAGTGTGCTGTAAATTGTCCAGAGCAGGACAGAGATGTAAGACAGAACGAAGCAGACATTAAAGGATTCATTTCAAACAGCGCAGGGAGAACTCATATAAAAGAAAGTCTTAGAGGGGAACTGTTTCAACAACGCTTTTCATGAATGCTTGGATTTCTACTTTGAAGCCCAACAGATGTGTGCATGTAATCTAAAAGGCATTTGGCTTTTGTTCATCAGCAAAGGGTCTCTATAGACTGGACAGGCCTGACATTCAAAAAATGTGTTTGCGATAGAACATCCAAAGATGAAAAGAAAGGCCTAAGAGAGAAAAATATTTCACGGTTTTGCACATTATAACAACATCCTTAACGGTACGCCAGGAGATCCAGGCATTTTTGGGCTTAGCAGACGTCTTTTCTTCTACAATGTGAGAACAATATCTTTACTATTTCCCCTCTCAGTCAAGCATCTTCCTGAAAAGAGAATGCGATCCGAACTCCCAAGAGCTCACTTCCTGTTCATGGAACTCTACTGCCTCAGTCGGGTCCTGCAAACTACTCAGAGAAATCACACTGCAAACCCACAATCGTAATCTTCATTTTCAAGTTTAAATGGATTTTGTAAAGGCTGATGCGTTTACAGTCTAAGTGGGTGCAAAATATTTAAGTAAAAGCAGGTTTACTTTGTCAACTGAAGACAGAGCTCTACTTATGTCATTTATGTCAATTGGGCCTATATTACTGAGAAAAGATAACGTAATGGGGGCTTTTAGAGGGCTGTACCAGCTAAGAGCCCGGTTATCCAAGGAAATGGAAAGAATAAAATGTGTTCAAACAGGGACAGAGGAAAATACTGTACAGTGTGGAGCTCTATGTAGAGACAGAAGCGTCTCGGCTGCTGACTGTAAAGCAGTACCTTAATGGACTCTAGGAGACAAGTTTAAAACAAAAAATTAAAATTCTGAGTCACCTCTGCAATACATTGCGTCTAAATTGGTTTTATCATCTTTTGTTAATGGAGTTTTTTTTATTATTTAAACGTATAGTTTATTGAGTATTGCCTTTGTAACATATATAGAGTTGCAAAATGGGGTTTGTTTTTGGAATTTGCTGAAATGATAGTCAATTTTAATTTACAAATGTCGATCAATTGAAGAAAAGCCACACATCAACATAGAAGCTGTTTTATGTTTTTTTCTTTTTAGTTGTCTTAATTGAACTGACTCCACTACACAAACAATTTCAGATAAAAAGTTTTAACTCAAAGTCTATTTGCAAAATAAGGTTAGACAGAAGGCATTGCCTAACCCCTTATCCTAACAATAATCTTTAAAAATGTACGCTTAATCTTACCCTAATCCGGTCTGGAATATAATCCTAACTTCAAACCCAATGTTAAACCTCAAAAAGCAAGCCATTCTACAAAAAAAAGTCCCCACATAGACAGCTATACTTGGACCACACACGCACAACCAACTGATGTATGTGGTACAAACGTCTTCTCTAGAAAACAATGGAGCTTTTACGACCACTCTTAAAGCAGTAAAGTGCACTTACATGCTGTCAATTTAAGAGCACGGTACACCTGCCATCATTGATCTTATCACTTGGGATTTCTGTGAATCAGAATTGATTTAAACTCAAAGACAGATTGGACTAATGTCATATAACGGTTTGTCAAACAAAGATTGACGTAAGTCGCGTTTTTTGCGCTCAGTTCTCTCAAAATACTTCAATGATATTGTAAGTATGACAATGTAAAAAACCAATCCAGACTCAAGCAGGAGAAACGCAATTATTAAGACACCCACATTTCAGTTTATCCATGTAAACACTCCATTACAGATCCAAACATGGAGTAACTCAACATGCTGCCAGGTCAGACTGCCACAAATGGATCACAACAGTTTACCATACATGCCAGGGGGAGACGGTGGAATCTAAAGGCCTCTCAGGAGCCTCCTACATACAGCAGTCGCCCTGGGATTTGCCTGTCTCAGTATTTAGTCATCAGATTAACCAGCAGCACCAAGTCGCTCGCTGTAACCATAAATGCTGACCTAGTAAAATCATTTTCCACTGGTAAGCAAACACACTCACTGCTCATAAGCACAGCTCATATAAAATGACATATTAAAACAGCAGGGGTGTCAGCACATACATTTCCAACTCAAATTGTTCGAGACTACTAAAGGGCAATATTTCATCTTAACAAAATAATAATTCCAAGGCAATATTTCATCTTAACAAAATAATAACGTATTATTGGTTGTTTCTTGTTGTGCTTTAATGTTATTAATGGGCACCGTGCTTATCCACTCCTGTCTGTTGTTTAATAAGAATGTGCTCTCTTTCATTAGGGACCTCACACTGATTTACTATTCTGCAGGTAAAATTAATGTTGTGAACATTTAGATAAACCTTCCTGCACAAACCCTGAGAGGATACTGTGTGGGAAGCTCATCAGTGAAGGACAGCTGAAGAGCTCCTCCAGATGTATTTGATTTAAACAGTCAAGTTCTACAAATGCATATTAAGGAAGTCCACGTTATTTAACCTTATCTTTATAATACATTTCTCCAAAGACATGCATTTGAAAGCAGTGTTTCTGTTGGACATGTTTAAGCAGTGATTCCCTCACCTCTGCTTTTCCGGCCTGTGTTCACCTTCATGACAAACGAGCAAATATGGGAGTACTATAGTACTATTTATATAATACAATACAATGACTCTGAGTCACTAAACGTACAACTTTATGCAGGTAGATTTCGAATTATTTAACTAAAACATGAGCGTATATAGTCTAGAGCTGAGAGACAATAGCGGGGGAAAAGGGTTCAGGACGTCTCTGCACATAAAACATTTAAAGGCCATTGCTGGCAGACGGGGATACCACTAACCTTAACTAACACTGAGACTGACGCAAAAAAAGACATGTTTTTGTGTGTTGGTTTACGACAGAATGAGGGATGGAACAAAAACTGTTGATTTCTATTTAATACATTTCTTTGTTTCTCAAATATTGGGCATATCTTTTAAAAAAACAAAAGACACTTTTTAATCAACTTAGAAGTAGAAAATAAGAAACAGACATCAAAACAAATCTTGACCGTATTATGACCGAAGAGAAGACCTGACCTAGCCAAAAATAATGCTCCATTGCCTGGCTTCAATAGCTCGCAGCACCAGCTTATTTGTTGAGCTGCACTTTTTAAAAACATCAGGAAGAACTTTGATTTGTGTCCCCATTTGAAACAAATGACAAATGTAAAAACTTAATCATAAATGTACCTCAAACTACCTACACACTACATCACAAAAAATAGGGTATATAAAATAACTTACAAGAATCAGCCATCTCTCCTTCGACTAACTTAGTTTTGAGTTTTAAAGGGAGCTGTCATTTGCATTACTGCCACCTACTGGGTTTACCTTATTTTGCTAACATGTCCACCCAGAAGCATGTGAAAGAAAGCAAATAGATATAACGCACAAGGAGGGAAGTGTCACTGCAGAGGACCACACCAAAATAAGAGTCAGTAGCATCAATGTCAGTTATTTTAGTTTTATTTTTAAGAACATTACTAATTACTCTACAGTTTAACTATCGTATTATAATCACACATGATTTGAAATAAAGATGCGAAAAGACGTGAGCAAAAAGTGTTCATTTCTTTATGACAAGGTTTAAAAACAGCAGGTGGTGAGGAGAATTTCAAAGTTAAGCTACAGAAATCTCTGCTGCCTCCGACCGTTTCAACTGTGTTCGTGTGTGTAATGGCAACATCCCAGAGAGGATGTTAAAGCGGCTCTGCTAATCTCACACTGTGCAGCTGAAATTCACAGGCGCCAGCGGCGGAAACGACTCTGTTCGCTGCTGAAAACTGCGGCTTATTGCAACTGAAACTGTTAAAAAAAAGAAAAGTAAGACGCGAGCCTCTCGTCTCTCCACTACAACTACTACTACAACTACAAGTACAACTGCTGCTGCCGCTATTTCTACCACAGAAAATCCGCCGTCTTCAGCCTCGTTCAGTTACATATGCTCCTTTCCTCAGTCTCGCACCTTAAAAACTGTTTAAACTGTGGACTCACCTCACTCCGGGGCGCGGTGTTCACACCAGGGACGAAGAAGGGCAAAGAGCCGGCAGTGGTATCCTGGAGATGTAAACTTGTCCAGTTTACCGCTGCTGTTAGGTACAAACAGTTAGCGTGTATGTGTGCGTGTGTCTGCAGACTCCGTCTCTTCTCCACAAGTCACTCCTTGGGGCGGGGCTAAATTGGTGGGCGGGGCCTAATGGCGGAAGCGTCCACAGAGTGAAGCCGCACCGTCGGTGTGAACGTTCCCATCTGTAAACGCAGAAATAGGGCACAGTGGTGGCCGTCGGTGTGAGCGTTCCCATCTGTAAACGCAGAAATAGGAACTTGAGGTACTAATTTGTACACATAAGAAAAGTTAAAAGATTACAAATATGTTACAAAAAAGTGAGTCATAATGAAACAGTAAACAAGTGAACATATAATAACAGTAATTGTAAATGACGTCTTTAAACACCTTACATTTTTAAAGTCCTGAGCATTAAGTCGTTAAGTACTTACATTTAGTAGCGAAAATATAAAACACTGAGTAGTAAGGAGAGAAATAGAGATAGACTGCTAACACCTGAACATTAATTTACTTAATTCATACAAATTGCAAAACATTTGTAAAACACTGAGCTTCAAAGACCTGAGCGATAATTGTGGTGATTGTCAACAGTATTACTAATTCTATTTTAAAACACTGTGCAGTAATGAAAGTAATTATTACCAAGAGGGCATTAAAGAAGCAGTCTAATTGGCAGGACATATTGTAGCCTTGATTGAGCCTTGAGTTCCTCAGGGTGACACTCTGGGGAGAAAATGTCTCTGTGGCTGCTGTTTTTTTGTTTGTTTTTTCTTTTAAAGAATACTCTGTAGACTTTGCCTGACAATAAATGTTTCAACAGTTAGTCCAATAACAGATTAATTTCTTCAGGGAGTTAGTTCACGACAGAAATATAAAAACACTATACAGGAAGTAAACAAGGCCTTTTTTAGGCCAATGGCAAAATAAGGAACTTCTCACTATAGACCATGTGAAAGAAAAGTGCAGTATATCTTCATGGCAGCATTTGTTTGCTGAGTGAAGGTACAGAAAAATACTTCAGTGCAGCAGTGGCTCCAGAAGTAGTTTATTATGAGTTTAAGTCCTTGAGAAGAATTATCATTATTCATCATTATTTTCCTAAAAAAATATTATCCACACGTTGGTATTGCACAACAGATTAAAACAACTTGGTTATTTGAATAAAGCCCGGGTGATATAACATCCAACAAGGACACATCTAAATGGCAAGAAGACACCTGAAAGCTTTTTTTACGACTTTTTTTACTTGTGAACTGTAAATGTTTTACAGCCGGAGCCAAATTATAAAACACAAATGTTGCATTGTCTTCTGAAGTCTGGTAGAGATTTTTTTATAATAAAAAAAACCTAAAAGTTAAAGTATACAACATAATGAAAAAATAAATAAATAAACACCAGTGACAGCACCCTAAGCTCTTCCTGAAAACCTCCCACAAAATCATTGAAGTAACTAAATGCCGCATCCCATGCATTATTCAGTGGTTTGTTTCGGGTGTTTCTTTTAAAAGTCACCAACACTAAATAGAAGCTCAATGGAGGAAAGAGTTTGTAGATTGTAGAAAACACTTTCTAGCCATAAATCTGGACATGGTGTAGTCAGCAGATGGTCACTGCAGGCTTCGCACCAGTAGAGGACAAAAAGGACGTCACGTCAACCTTCACAGGTGTGTGGACTTAGGTGAGTAAAGAGAGAGAGAAAAAGTACTTCACCTGCAACAACATTAGGGAAAACCCACATAGAACCACACTACATGAAGCCAGGTAAGAAAAGACACTGAGGAAAGTACACAGTAGTGTAAGTAGTTTCTACTGTATGCAAGGAGTAACTCTGCAAAGGCACACATTTCATATGTGGTAAATGATGTTGTTCTTCAGTGTAAACCTCTGACATTTGTTGTTATTGTACAAAAATAGAAGGTTTTAGAACTTGTTATATTTTATATATCTAGCACATAGCGTCATAGCAAAAAGTACTCATAACCAATGATTAAATACCTCCACTGTTTTGTTGCAAACATTAAAACATTGTTTCCCAAAGACTGGGTCGCGACCCTCAGGTGGGTCGCAAGAGTTTTTTGGGGGGTCGTCTCGCATCATGTTTCCCAGGAGTTTACGAGGAAGGTCCATTGACTTGGGTCGCGAAGGTTTTTAAAATATGGGTCCCCAGAAAAGAAGTTTGGGAAACACTGCATTCAAATATTTGCTCTTCCTCCGAAAGCGGAGTCTGCTCATCCCCCAGCTGTTCATCCAAGTTTTGTATAGTAAAAAAAACTCCCCAGGTAGGTCCTTGTGAGCCAAATATAAAAATCTGTGTGAGGTGAGATTTGTATCCACAAAGGGGAATATCTTTGCAGGATTTTTCATGTTGTCTCTTAAAGCCACCTGCACACATGTTCACCCACATGTAGGCCAACAGAACAGAGAGAGCCTGCGGTCCGCCTGAGTCACTACACTTTCTCTTCCATGTAGTGTAGTTTCACATTCGTCTCTGCTCTCAGTTACCCGAAGGCCTTCATTAAATCTGGCCGAGAGAAGAAAAAAAGTTTCAGACCAGACCTGAGTCAGAACCTACAACCTTACATTATTCTGAACCATTGTGGAGCTGGCCAGAGTACAGCGCAGGCGTAAAAGAGGTGGTGAACATAAATATAAACATAAGGTACAAAGATAAAGCACACTCAGATTAAACACTGAAACAATTCACTAACAATATTTCCATTGGCATTAGATTTCTAATGTATTCCACCGACTCGTCTACAGAATCAATATATCCCACAGAGAGTGAACCAAGTGTGAAACATTTCCCAGGTGTACGTGATAAAACATGCTGCAGGAAAAGAAAGAAGAAGAAGAAACTTTACTCTTTTTCTAAGATTTCTTTTACAAACTTTGGATTTTTTTTAATGTGGAGTTCGTTTGCTTCAGTGTACGTGGGTCTCTTTGTGTCAAACAGCAGGGAATCGCAGTCTTTTTTCTAATATTCTAGTGACAGACTTTGCTTTTTGATACAAGGCTTTAATTTTAGATTCCTCTCAAGTAGTTTTTCCTTCCTTCTTTCCTACTTGAACCAGTTAACCTGTTAACCATTTACTCATCCATGAATATTTCTATATAATGTTTCATATATTTAATGTTTTATACTGTATCATATCATATCATTTCATACGGCACCATACCATATCGAACTGTATCATATCATATCGTACCATATGATATTGTACCATATCGTATACAATACGATATATATATCGTACTGTATATATATAACGTATATAACGTATCGTACTATTCCATATGATATATATCGTATTGTATTGTACTGTATCGTATATAACGTATCGTACTATTCCATATACGTATCCGACCCCCAACCGTGTTTTGTACCAAGGACCGTTACTGCATTAAATTTTCAAAATAAAACATTTTTTAGACTTCTGTTAGTCTTGCAGTATCAATGATATCATTTTTAAATATTGCCAGATTATCTTTAAGTGAAGAAAGTAAATAGTGAGTGGGTTCTCTTCGAATAAAGTAAATCAGTTAAAAAGACAAAAAACTGTCTTACTGTGGTCCGCCACCAAATAATCTATGGACCAGTAGCAGTCCGCGGACCAGGGGTTGGGGGTCACTGCCGTATTGTATCATCTAACATTAAACATTTACACTTAGAAATATGTATTGACTCATTAAAGATAATAAACAACAACAAAAAACATTTTAAAAAATACCCATCGTTCAATATGTGTGTTTTTGAATCCTCAAAGTATCAGCACTTGTTGTTCATGGGGTAAAGTATTTTTCTTCCTCCCCTCCTAATCCAAATTCCCCCTCGTACCGCGGCTGTGGAAAATTGCAGACAGTCTTAAGACCTTCCATCTTTACATATTTCACAGATCTGTAATTGTACCACATCTTGCACTTCACAACAAGGGGGTTGGTTTGTGCTGCTTTGTTGGTGACATGACTCAACACAGCCCACAAGTTTAAAAAACATTTAAAAATAAAGGTTAGGTCTCTAAAGATGACACGCATGTCTACTCTGGAGCGATTTAACTTTGTTAGGGAGCGTCTGCACTCTTTGATTACGGATGATTAATGTCATCATCGGGCACTGCATCTCAAGGAGAGTCAGAGTCTTTCCATCATAATAGCAGACGTAATGTGTCTCTTTCTGAGTTACTCATCTAAAAAGTCAAATAATGATCATCTGCTCTGCAGATATGTCGTTTTTTCTGCATTGATCCAGCGTCTGTCTCTCTGTGATGAAGACTGAGCCAAGTCGCTGCTGACAGCTGCAAGATCTAATCCTCCAGTGGAGGTACTACCACATAATGAAAGTCTTCTTCTCGTCGTTCTTCACCGTCAATCTTACAGTATATTAATGAACGGTTATTCGTCAGCCCACGTGCACTTAATGCACTCCTCTGATTTAAAGGCTGTGCTGTCAATAATGCTGTGAGCTGCGTCCCCGTGGTTCACAGCGGTCAGGACTGTCAGGACGAGACGTGCTTCACAGCCAGGACCTCCTGAGTGTCCTATCATACAGTGAGTCAATGTGTGTGTGTGTGTGTTCACACACCTTTAGAAGCAGCATTAACAGACCATGATTCACTATCAGAGATTTAACTGGTTCCTAAAATCCTTTATTTTGCACCTGAGATCTCGTAGGGTCGATGTGGAATACTGCATTTGCATAATATCAAGTTTCACCGTGATTAAAATGTCTTTTCTGATTTATTCTTAGTTCAAGTGACTGGTTTGTTTCCTCATTCTCTGTAAAATTTAAGAGGAAATTATTTTATAATAGACCACCGTATTTATTTAGTACCAATTTTGCTGAGAGGGATGAAAAAAAAACCCAATTCTGCTGACCTCATCTCACTACTTTAGAGGACAATTGACTAAAGGACAAGTGAGTGTGTGGCTGTAAACTTTACCTTTAAAAATAAATAAATAAAAACAGTCACTAACAATATGAAGAAGAAATAAATTGAAATATGAAAAGTTGAAATCTTTTCCTGATACAATAGTTAATAACCTCTAGGTCAGAGTCCGGAGTTTAATTAAGAAAATAAAATAAATAAATGAAACTCGTTTTAAATCCTGTGATTCATCAAAACATTTTTCAGCAGGTACTGCAGTACGTTGCCTTCTATAATACGTCAGGCTAAGATGCAGTGCAAAAATTCTGAAAGCTCAACAATGGCAATCCATCACTGTGCAGGTCAAACACCTGCTGTGCTCAGGGAGAACCTTAGGTTAAAGACATTTTTTGACAGAACCTCAAAGCTCTGCTGCTCATCGTCCTTCATAAAGATGCAAATTTGACTGTTGTAAATGACCTGCACTCTCAGCCCAGTCAGCTGGTGAATAGCAACGCTTTGCTGCCATATAAACCTGGAGCAGCGTCTCGAGTTGAATAATCACCTGCTGCATCCAAAGGGAAATCAATCTTTTTTGCCAAGGCCTTTGAATAATATAAAGTGAAGCAGACTCAGAGATTTAAATCGAAAGTAAAAGCAACGATCTACTTAAAGGGGGAGATTAATCTGAGAACCATTAAACACCCGATCTGCCCTCAGAGGAACGTGCAATTACTATGAAAATGAGAACCTGAAGAATTCCTGTCAACTCACAAAAATAGCATTTTGCATGTTTTCATTTGAAGAAACACTTTAATTGCCATTGGTGGCTAGCTGGGAATCCTTTCAGTCTGCTACTATTCTGTATCACAAAAAAGGTTTGTTTTCACAAATGTACAATTTTCAGTTGATTGAAGAAAATGCAAATTTGAAGGCTTGAAAAAGAAAAGAAAGCTTGAGCTGATTTTAGGATTGAGATTTTGTATTTTCGAGGCATGTTTAAGTAAATCTGGGTGCAAGACAAGTAAGAGTCCATCAACATAGATAATAATCATCCAAATAATGACAATATATACCCATTATTATGAAAAGTATGAGGGTGATGTTGAGGATTATTATGCTCGTAGTGATTATGTTTTAAATTGTATATATATATATAGATATACAGTATGTGGTAATGCACATGATGATGATGCCAATCATCCTAATGATTGATGAAGAAAATTATAATAATTATGCCAATCATCCTGATGATTGATGAAGAAAATTATAATAATTCTGCTGCGACTGATGATGATGATAACGATGATGATTTATTTCGTATTTGTATACTGTAGTCTGTGTCAGCCTCATACTTTCAGCTCACACAGGACACTGAGCTCCTTCATGTTTCCTGATTCCCCTGACCTGCTGACAGGGACACTGCTCTGATATCCTGGACTGTAAACCAGCTTTGGCCTGAGAGGAAGACTGTGTCCTCTGCTCTCATTGTCATCGTACTTTCGCTGTCACCGTGTCTACATTTATGCAAAATATGACACAGCGGGTTTCCACAGCTCCGTGACACCCACCAGCTGTAGGAGCAGGGGGGTGATTCACTCTCTGCTGGATGTTCTGCTGGGATTACACTGTGTTGCACTGAGCAGCACGAACTAGTGAGCAGGCCCTCGGAGTGGTGATTCAGTTCAGCTTCATTTAATCTCTTTAACCGTAACGTCATGTGGTAAACACTCCAAACAGATGTGCACCAATTTATTAATGGATTCAAATGTTCACTAGTTCATATTAGAAATGGTTTGTTTGTTTGTTTGTTTAACTCAGGCAGTGACCAACAGCTGCAGCATAGGGAAATATTCGACCAATCTGAATTAAATATATAACATTTTAAATGAGAAAGAGGGCAGATGTATTTTGTTTACATCACTAAAAGTTACAATTTTTTAAACCACCAACATAAATAGTGCAGCTTCCCATTTAAAGCGCAGAGGCTGCCCCCTTGCGGTGAACTAGTATAATTACACGGACAGCGATTGTTAATGCATTGCTAAATTTGGGCAAAAAAATAAATTAAGACATGTTAAGACATCCATCAATTTACCATCATTATATTTCCATAAATGTATTTGTTAAGACATCCATCAATTTACCATCACTACACTAGACATTTTTACAATTTTTCTACAGACAGATCTTTTATTTCAATGTGCAGTTCACATATAATAGCACAGAGGGCGCTGTTGCTGGGTTATAACATGTACTGACGTTGTGTTACGGTGCGTGTGTCTGTAATTGAACAATTGCCTGTCCCACCGCATTGAATATAAACGATAAGTTTCTACAGTACATGTGTTGTGTTTTTATTTAATTAATATATATTTCCACTTTTTAAAATTCTCCTCTACAACGTCATCACAACTCGTGCTGCTAAAGTCACTGTTAATATTCTGGCGCTGAGTCCCAATCAGAGTTAATCCTATAGTAGGATATTGTGTTGAATGAGGCAGAGCTGGTTAAATATAGCAGGCATTTTCAGGCTGACTTGAATGGTGTCCATTGTATATGTGTGGATTTATATAATCAGTCCACTCATGTTAAACTGCTTTTTGGAAATCACACCAGCAGAAAAGAACCGTGATTATAGGAAAGGCGAAGCCAGCAGATGACAGACGTGCATGTAATACAGCGAGTGACCTGAAGGCGCTGCACAACTGTTTATACTGTACTGAGAAAATAACACCTTAAGCCTCACTTTAAGCCACGTGCACTGTAAGATTTGGAAGAAAAAAAATGTTGCTCTGTGACATTTCTTAAAATTTCTTAACAACAAGAAGGGAAGTTAACTCATTAACTCGTTTCCTTTAACAGTTTTTTTTTTAAATTCCTCAAAATTAAAAAGCTAATCGTTCCTGACACATAGAAAATGTGTTCTAGCTTTACACTTTCTGTTCTGCACTGAAGTATTGTTAAACAACAAGATTCCAAAATGGCCAACACATGGTGCCATCTTGTACTTGAAGTATTTATGATATGAGTATACAGTATGTAACATGTTATTAAACGGTGGAGACATCAGCAGAGCACGTTTCACATGCTGCAGTGGCAGCAGGGCAAGTCAAGACAGCCGGAGACTGGCTCCATTCCCAGGTCTGACACAATGGAGCAGCCCAGGTTCCATGGGACCTAGTCTTGATGCACACATGTAGATATAAAAAAAATAAAAAATAAAAAATATATATATATACGTATTTCACAGGGCTATCGCCAAACAAATATAATTTAAAGAATTAATAATTGGGTAATGATATAATTTTTCTGATTTTTTATAATGAGATATGTCAGAAAAAAATATTTACTGTTGGTAATGCAGGAAGAAAAGAAATATCTTTCAAGAAGCAAATCCTCTCCTACCTCCCATGGGGATAATAAAGTTTTTTTTAATCAGAATCTGAAAGTTCGCTATGATCATATAGGTCATATAGGCTTATAATATTAGGTATAATATTAGGTCTAAAATTATCCCCATTATCAACTTCTTACATGTTATAATTTTATTTTCTGTTAATTTAAAATATTTATTTTGATATTGAATTGTTCTGTGTTGATATTGTGTAAACAATGTAAATTCTCTCTCCCTTTGGAAACACAGACTGTTGGGGGGGGGGGGGGGGGGTGGTAGAGGTGGGGGGGTGGGAAGTTGTTGTATGCTGACGCTGATTCTGTGTATCTTCTTTAAAGCTCTGTGTTGTTTCCTGAGATGAAACAATGACGAGAAGAGTGTGGGCTGCTAGAATCTGCTTTTCTAACGCTTTGGTCTCCTTCCCTTTGTGACCCTCAGTCACACAGACATCACACACACACACCTACACACACACACAGCAGGACCTGGACAGCAGGACCTGGACAGCCTGCTGGAGAGCTGAGAAGACAGTGAAAACAAAAACAGGATACTGGAGGGCAGGTATTTATCTGTGCACTGTCAGGGAGGAATGATCTCTGCAGCAAAATCAGCAACAAGATAAAAACACAGAAAAAGGCCAGGGTGGAGTGGAGCGACAGAACTGTGTCTACGGTGGAACCACTGTCTGAAGAGTCATGTGGACGCTGGGAGAACATGGTGTGTTCACTGACATGCAATAACATTCAGAAGCCTTTTTGATTGGTTTAAACTCATAAATGCTAACGTAATGACAATACATCTTCAATGTACAAAAGCATACAAACTAATATTTTGTCTCCAGAGACACAACCAAAAACGAATAAGATAATAATATGTATTCTTGAAAACAGAAGTCATGCAGTTAGTTGTTTTAAAACTGTGGTTCATTTTGTTAAACTGTCTTAGATAACGCCTGTATTATTGTTTTAAAGAAGTATTAAGACAGTAAACAACTCTAGGGTGTCACTTTGTAATGTATTGTTTATTTATTGTTACTAGCCATAATAACCATAAATGATAAATAGCGAATATTACGTAAATAACAGAAAATATGTTCCAAAAGAAGCAAAAACTTAGCCAAAATACTAAATGGTTTAGCGCTAAATAGCCATGAAAATATACGAATTAAATAAATAGCTTTGCTTTCAATGTACCAAATAGTTTACGAAACGTGTGAAAAACATTTTTTCATCATGAGGAGAAAATACATTATTATTTTTTTAGCGCGGCCGGCGTACGAATCTGATGCGACGTTCGAGAAAAATCCGACCGATGGATGTTGTTGTGGAGCGCGATGACGTCAGCCGCAAGGTGCGCAAAGTACACGATGGGAGGATGAGGCGAGAGCAGCTGGCTCTCCCCCTTCCTCCCCCCTCTGTCCATCATTTCTCCAGGCTGTCAGTGACACCTGAGTGTCCACGTTAGTCCACTTCAGCCCGGTGACTGCAGTTGAAGCTGATGGAGGTAAAAACCGAAGCAACTGCACTTTTTCCTCGGTCGCATTTTCCTTCAACGGGCTTTTGGACGATGTTTCCTCAGGTAACACGGAGCTTTCCCCTTAACCAACGATTTTCACAGGAGTTAAATTTACACTTTTCTGCAAAAAAAGTTTAATTCCGCACCTAACCGAGTTGTTATCTTTGATCAATCTGTGCATTTGCAGGTCATCATCGTAATATTTAATGTTAATACGCAGTTTATCTCCAAAATTAATTTTAATGCAGTGTTTTCTTTATTTCTGGCGCACAGGTTGTAACTGCACACCTTTATTTAGCATTAAGTATATTTTTATTTGTTTTATTTTAAATCTTTCAAAGTATTGAAACATGTTTTTGTGGCATTAGTATTGTAATATATTGTCTTGTAAGTATTCGTCCAGAGAGAGGCTTCATGGTCGGTGTGTAGTGTGGACTGATTTAAAAGCTCACCTACAAGACGACGTCAAAACATTATTAAAAATGGGAAAGTGTCAGTGTAACTGGAATGACTACCATCATAGCTGGATCATCGGTCAACACATCAGATTTCGAAGGACCGTCAGAGTCAGTTCAAAGTGATTCCGTCGTTGCTTTAATCCACTTTTACTCCATATGGCATGTGCAGAGGAGATAGTGGAGCTTTCATTGGTTTAGCCCTGCACAGCTCAGGTAGACAGCTGCTGTGTGTGACCTTACAGGAGGTCACTTTTGTTGTTGCTTTTGACCCAGTGTAGTACTGTAGTACCTGCTCATGCAAAATACAAACATACAGTTTGATGCTACGATGCTAAATGATTATGCCAAATCCTTAATTAGGTTTATTTTTCTTTACTCGTCTAATGGAATGCTGTCTAACTGTAGGTATATTTTCTATTATTTTGTTTCCTTTTGTTCTTACCCTAAAACATAAAGCCAAAAGAAAACTATTATTTTACTCATTTCGATATGATGTTTTATCCCATAAACTATACAGTATAATGTGCATGTATGTGTATACTAATGTATTCAGTATAGACATGATTTACTCAACCCCTGATAACGTGTTAATGCCAATTATCTGTACTCTAACTTCAGCCCGGCCAGTGAGGTTTGCACTGATTTGTTTACATTACCTAAAATAATGATAGCTTTCAACAACTTCCCGCCGGCGACACACGCTGACATAAACTATGCTATGACAGGGCGTAGTCCGTACGGACTAATTTACCAATTGACTCGTGGTAAAAATATTTTCACAAGAATCTGCTCTTCAGTTCAGTCTCCGTGTCTTAAGTCACTACTCATCTTTTAAAAATGTTTGACACAGACGCAGATTTGCACCTGATGTTGATCAAATTGCTTTGCATGTGGACATATTGCGATGTGGCGTCATCGCTTCTGCCTTTTTGGTGCGGCTTTGTCACTGGTCCGGGGAGCTGACAGGCTGGTTTGTACAGTCAGTGTGTGTCTGATGTTATTGGAATGAGTGACAGGTCTTCTGCGAGTGAGTCGAGATGTCTCAGGAATTCAGTGGATGCGCCATCTGCTGGCAAAGCATCCATGAGCTTGGAAAGTGAAAGTAAAAAAGCGCATATATATAAAAAAAAAGCTATATTTCGTCTTTCACCCGTTGACTCCAGGGTTCTGTTTTTTTCTATCCTTGTTTCTCCTTTACACTCGACTGTGTCCCCTCCCCGCTTGCCAAGATTTGGATAAGCAGGGCACAAGGCTGAGCTGGCTGTCACATGACATCGGCAGGGTCACACAGAGACGTGCTGTCACGTTCTCCTCGTACCCTTTTCTTTTGGCATACACACATGTGATTTAGGCAGGATTGGACGAGGAAAGGCGTTGGAGGGCAAACGAACAAACAACACCCTGACGTTAAGACTCAGAGGTGAAGTTGGCTGGACAAGTCAGAAACTGTATATATATCGTAGCTCCACCCCGATTGAGGCACTGTAGTCAAAAGAGTTTCAATTTTTTGTATATATATTCAGACTTTCTGTATATATATTTAGACTTTCTGTATATATATTCAAAGATTAATTTCCTGAACGGCATGCCATAATATATATATATATACAGTATATGATGGTGGAATTGTGGGATTTAGTGGCAGAGTGCTACAAGCGAATAATAAGGAATCAGGACTAAATAAGCGTAAGCAGGCAGGTAGAAATCCAATAGGCATCCCTAATGCGTAATAATCTTGTCAGAAACAACATGTGTCAAACATGTGGCTCAGCAGCCTTTAGGAAACCTGAGGCGCCACCTGATATCCTAATACAGGTAACCTGTATTTACAGAACAGAATGCTGCTCAGCCAGTCATATTAAGAATATGTCAATTTTCTTTTTTTAATTGTGGGATTTAGGTTATAGAGTGAGGCAAAGAAAGAACTTTGTTTCAGGAAAAGATGAAGAATATAAAAGTACAATCAGTGAAGATGTGAAAATTGATATTCATTTGGCTTGCTGTGCCCCAACTACAATAGCTCCTTGCTCCCTATTTGGCCCCCGACCCCTACTTTGGGAACCATTGGTTTAACTATTGGACATAACTGTGTAAATACAGTAAAACTCTAGTATGTGAGGGATTAAACGTAAACAATAATCCTTCTGAAAGTATTGGTCGGTCTAAGGAGCACCGACCAAACTAACCACCAACCAAACCACAGACACAGATACTGTGTGCAGCTCCTGAGTTCCACCTAACCCAGCTATTCCGTCCCTTCCTTCTGTCTGCGTCTCAGCCCTGGTCAAGTATTCAACCACTCAGCTCCTCGCCCCCCACTGCCCTCCCAACACTCCACCCCATGCAGACCTCCTTTCCTGCCTCAGGATGCGATGCAGTGACGTTGCTTGCCAGCGCAGTGAGATTGTCCTTGTCCTGATGTGTTTGTGCACTGAAGAGGTTACAGGGGAAACAGCTTGCCAGGGGCAGGCAGCTGCTGCTTCCTACAGTTTGCAGCAGTTTTGGGGGGGACAACAGCAGGATGCCATGGGGGAGAAGTGGCTCAGCGGCCATGCTGCTGCTGCTGTCGGGCAGAGCCATCGGACGGGCCAAGACCAGGTAGGATCAGGTCTTTGCTGAAGATTTAGGCCCATGTACGGATGGCTTAATTTCAACTACAAAACTTGAAATTTTTGGTGTTTATTATTTGTTTTTACTGCTCAACGCTTCTTTGTTTCCTGGAGAGAAAAAAAAGACGTTTTTGATTTTCTCGGTGTGAGTTTCCTTCCACATCTGAAAGAACCTCAAAGACAAAAAAGCACTTTCTCAAGGCTGCATGATCTCACTGTTGCATTCTCTGCAGGCTAAGAGGATTGGAAGTGGAATTCAGCCACCAGGCTTAAACACCGTGGCGCTCTAAACACAAGCTGCTTTTTGAGTGGATTACTGGTTTCCTTGACCCAAGTTGTGGGTTGGGGGGTTACTTTATGTTATTTACCCTCGAGCCGGGGGTAAAAATGTTTGACATTTGGTCCGTTCTTCTGACTTGGTCTGTTTTCCTGTTGAATCTCAGGGTTGATTACAAGTCCATTCAACATGAAACAATCAGAACTGCCTTGACATTTATGAAAAAAAAAAACATGCTTTGTTTTTGCGGTAGTGCTCCTCAGATTGCTGGCAAGTGTTCAAGTTGTTACTGACAGGTTGAAAATAACACATTGTTGTTCTGGCTTTGGGATCTTAGACAAGATGTATAAATATGTAGAACAAATGTATAGTTTTGTTTAATTATAACTGTATTTAATTCATTTGTGGGTGTATGTATGTGTGTATACACACATATATAAATATATGTGTGTATACACACACATATATATATAGGAGGATTGGAGAACATATGACAGAGTACATTTTTTACTAGTACTCCTATCATTTAGAATATTTCATATAAATGTAACTGGTGTGTTCAAGTCCTGTCGGTTTTGGATGGAGCAGTTGGATTTTCTGGATATACCAAGAAGTCTCCCCAATATCTGCTCCACATCTCCCTTTAAGGCTGCTGAGCAGGTTCTATTTGAATTTTCATTCTGAAGATGCATTACGAAAATACTGTTTTGACCCTTTTATCAAACAGTCGAGAGCATGTTGTAAATCAAGAAACAAACGTTTACTCTACACACACCTGTACGCAGATAAATATCTGTATTCAGGAGGAATGTGTCAGGAGAGTGATGGTTGTCATGAGAGTGGAATTGTTGTTTCTCACCTCTCCGTCAGGTTATGATGATGATGCATTGACTGTCTAGTAGAGTTCCACCTAACCCAGCTATTCCGTCCCTTCCTTCTGTCTGCGTCTCAGCCCTGGTCAAGTATTCAACCACTCAGCTCCTCGCCCCCCACTGCCCTCCCAACACTCCACCCCATGCAGACCTCCTTTCCTGCCTCAGGATGCGATGCAGTGACGTTGCTTGCCAGCGCAGTGAGATTGTCCTTGTCCTGATGTGTTTGTGCACTGAAGAGGTTACAGGGGAAACAGCTTGCCAGGGGCAGGCAGCTGCTGCTTCCTACAGTTTGCAGCAGTTTTGGGGGGGACAACAGCAGGATGCCATGGGGGAGAAGTGGCTCAGCGGCCATGCTGCTGCTGCTGTCGGGCAGAGCCATCGGACGGGCCAAGACCAGGTAGGATCAGGTCTTTGCTGAAGATTTAGGCCCATGTACGGATGGCTTAATTTCAACTACAAAACTTGAAATTTTTGGTGTTTATTATTTGTTTTTACTGCTCAACGCTTCTTTGTTTCCTGGAGAGAAAAAAAAGACGTTTTTGATTTTCTCGGTGTGAGTTTCCTTCCACATCTGAAAGAACCTCAAAGACAAAAAAGCACTTTCTCAAGGCTGCATGATCTCACTGTTGCATTCTCTGCAGGCTAAGAGGATTGGAAGTGGAATTCAGCCACCAGGCTTAAACACCGTGGCGCTCTAAACACAAGCTGCTTTTTGAGTGGATTACTGGTTTCCTTGACCCAAGTTGTGGGTTGGGGGGTTACTTTATGTTATTTACCCTCGAGCCGGGGGTAAAAATGTTTGACATTTGGTCCGTTCTTCTGACTTGGTCTGTTTTCCTGTTGAATCTCAGGGTTGATTACAAGTCCATTCAACATGAAACAATCAGAACTGCCTTGACATTTATGAAAAAAAAAAACATGCTTTGTTTTTGCGGTAGTGCTCCTCAGATTGCTGGCAAGTGTTCAAGTTGTTACTGACAGGTTGAAAATAACACATTGTTGTTCTGGCTTTGGGATCTTAGACAAGATGTATAAATATGTAGAACAAATGTATAGTTTTGTTTAATTATAACTGTATTTAATTCATTTGTGGGTGTATGTATGTGTATACACACATATATATAAATATGTGTGTATACACAGACATATATATAGGAGGATTGGAGAACATATGACAGAGTACATTTTTTACTAGTACTCCTATCATTTAGAATATTTCATATAAATGTAACTGGTGTGTTCAAGTCCTGTCGGTTTTGGCTCAGCAGTTGGATTTTCTGGATATACCAAGAAGTCTCCCCAATATCTGCTCCACATCTCCCTTTAAGGCTGCTGAGCAGGTTCTATTTGAATTTTCATTCTGAAGATGCATTCCGAAAATACTGTTTTGACCCATTTATCAAACAGTCGAGAGCATGTTATAAATCAGGAAACAAACGTTTACTCTACACACACCTGTACGCAGATAAATATCTGTATTCAGGAGGAATGTGTCAGGAGAGTGATGGTTGTCATGAGAGTGGAATTGTTGTTTCTCACCTCTCCGTCAGGTTATGATGATGATGCATTGACTGTCTAGTAAAAAAAAAAAAAAAAAAAAAAGAAGCTTTTTGAAGTACAGTATACAACATTTTCTAATGCACATAGCTTCAGTATAATTTCCCAGGCTCCTACATAAACTGGCCCCAGTGTGTTTACGTGTGTGTTGCAATAGTGTGGAGTATCGAACGCTGATGGTATGACTGACACGTCACCGGTCGTCACAGCAGGTATGAGAGCGAGCGCTGAAGGTGAACCATCCGAAGGTGAAGGAAACAACTTCATCCATTGATCCCAAATGATTAATTTACTCCTGGGCTTAAACAGTGTCTTTTGAAGAGGTGATAATGTGTCCTCACTGCTCAACAAAGAGTCCTTGATTAACAAACTCAAACAAAGAGTAAGACGCCAGTGGTAGCTTTCTCTCTGATTCTTCTTAAGTTGGATTTAAGTCCAGGGTTTGTTTGGTTTTTTTTACAAGTGTAGGAAGTATTGTTTTTCTACTGGAACCAGAGAGTATGTTGAGGGCCATTAGAGTGGAGGGCAGGGTGTGTCGCCCGAGAGTGATGAGGGAGGGGACAGGTGTGAATTACTCGCTGGGCGTCGTCACTCCCGCTTGCATTCCAGCCTGGTACTGCCTCCACTCTGCTCACAAACACACGTCACACAGCCCTGAGCCTCAGCTCACTGACATCGTCCTCTTTTTCACTTCACCACGACAACGAGAACTTGGAGGACTAGACAGATTTATTGACACACGGTGTGGAATCAACAAGACTGGATAGAGTTAGATCGCCGCCACTCTACGTTGATTCCTGGGTTTCTTTAGGACACTGGATATGGGAGGCAGAGAGGAAGTTCTGATGAGCAGACTCAGGTCCAACATGCAGTTCTCAAACAGCAGGCTGAGCCATTTCAAGCTGCGTCCAGCGCAGAGCGCCCTGAAGGGCAACCGCGTAAAGACGTCCTACAAGAAAAAGTCCAGGTATGTGTAAGGAGAGATGAGCATGAGTGTTTGAGGGAAAGTCTCTCCACTTGAAGTGAGGATGTCCAAGTGCCACCGCAGTCACCTGCATCGCAACGCAGGAACTAAAAATCGTGGAGTTTATTTCCTTGAAGTCTGAGCTTTCAGTGACTACAATTTATATCTGATTTGTTTCAATGTAAACCTATGGTCTGTGGAGTGAAGTATAAGCCGTATTTGATTGTAGTTTCCGTTATTAAGCTTCATTGTCCCAGGAAATACCATTGAGATTAAGATTTTATTTTCAAAGGAGACCTGTCCGAGATAAACAGCAACAATTTTCAAAGTAAATACACACGAGAACTGGCAAATTATGAACAAATGTGGATGTTGTGAAGTCTCCTAAAACTTCTGGATTGGATTTAAAAGTACTTGATGAAATCAACAAATCTCCTCCGTGAGGTTTCTTTACATGTATAAGCCAAGGGATTTGGAAAGTGTGTCAAGTAGGTCCAGCAAACTGGACGATAATAACCACAAGTCATTAATTCTCAGCTACCTGTGAAAACGCATTAATACTAAATATTTTAACTATTTTTTTTACCTAAGAATATATATTTAATGGCCCAGAAGACTAACATATTTGCTAGGGCTCAATCAGAAAAGTCAGAATTTTAAACTCCAAAATTATTGATTATTGATCAGTGAGTATATATGATTAAAATTATATATATTATATATATAACTCATTTTAACGCATGGGCAAATTGTGTATATCCAATAATCCCACCATCCATTCACTTATCATTGCACTTATCATAGTTAATAAACATGTTATTTGCATCTGATCCAGCACCGACTCTAACTTCCGGTCACACTTGTCAGATTAGCCTCACTGAGCTCAGGGTTTAAAAATATTTCCTGTCATTACAGCTATTGTGTTTACATTCAGACATAGTACTGCGTAAAGAGAGCGCAGTGATTTACGAAAAATATCACCAATACAGTTAAATCAAACGAATCCCCCGGTCAATCTGTTCAGCCACACTACCCTGTGTTTCCGTTTTCTCTTTTTTGTACAAGGGATAAGGACGCAGTTAATGGTGGAAAAAAATTGGTCAGTTGGAAAACTAGACCCAGTAGGTGGCACTAATGCAACTAATATGAAACAAAACTGTCATTGAAATGCCATAAAGAAACAAAGAAAGATGTGGGTGTTTCTATTGGAGGTGAACAGTTGCACAGATCAGCAGAGCCCATGTGGGGTAGATTAACACTTTTCCTCTTTTTTAATTAGTAGGCAAAAATTAGTCTTGAACTCGTTATTGTTTGACATAGCTGATGGATTAGAGTCACATAAAGGCACAATAGTCTACCAACATATATAATGGCGCAGAGGAAGAAAATGTTTACATTTGAAAAAAGTAGGTCAAATACTATTCCTTGTCGTGTGCAGGGATAAAGGTCATGCATATAATTTTAGAAGACGTGACTCTAGTAGAGAAAATGTATGCTTTCATTTGCAGTAATAGATGACACTGGTCAGATTTGAAATGTATACTATAAACACAACATATCTAATTAAAAAACCTATATCATTATTACCATTCATAGGCCTCAATGTAATTAAAATAAGTACAACTTTCTTAGACGCTTTTCTTAACGACATAATGGTATAGACTGTGTTTGTAAGTACATATTTAAAATGAACCCTTTTTGAGACATGGGCAATAACATGGGCTTATGTATCTAAATGGGATGTAATTAAAAAGGTCGACTTCCTTTCTAGTTGTTGAAGTACAGCTCTGTAGATCAGCCTGCCTGCTATGACCCACTACACCAGAGTTAATTAATTATAAATTCAATTGGGTCAGATTTTTAACCCAAGAAATCCACCATATATGCTTGGTGGCTAATAAACAGGAGGTAACTACAACATTTGGACCAAAATAATACAATATATATGATCATTTTACATATCTGCTTTTAAAGGGACATGTTGTTTAGCCTTGAACTGCTAACACTGAACTCTTAGAGTAGAGTGCATGTTGCTGACGGGTTGAGTTCTTGGTGGGTCTGTCATCAGTTTTCTGTTATGATGTTTAGAAAAGTCTACCCAGTGTTCAGTTTCTCACTTAAGCCTCATGTTTTTTGGGGTTTTCTTTTACAGTTACAGATTTAGACTGAATAATGTTGAACAAGGTCATTGAACTAATTTCCTGTGAGGTCAGAGCCACTAATTCACAGCATAATAGGAACACTGCATACGACTAATTATGTACCTTGGCATATATATTTTAAGCTAATATATATGCAACATATACCCCTTGGGATGCACCAATACCACTATTCTTTCAAAAACTCTCACTTGTACTAGTACACGAAAAAAACTAATAATAATTCAGCAACCTGACACTCCGAGAATTCACCAACCTGACACTCCGAGTACAGTAACGGTACTCGGTAAATGAAAATACTTGCAATCTACCAAAGTAAAAAAAAAGGTCAGGTGACAACCCCATTCAAATCCTGTATACTGTAACAATGCCAGTATCATAACAATCTCCGATGACAATGTAAACGACCGTAAACAGATTTTATATCCGAAATGAGTGACAGATAGAAAACCAAACCAGTCCAGTCCATGCGTTTAGAAGCATTGAAACTGCAATTCGATCCGGCTGTACCCCGGATGATGATGTTCTGAAAACACTGACCTACACCTTGAAAGTACGAGCGCTATGAAACATAAGGTAACAATTACTACTATTGTCTCCCATCGCTCCCTCTGATAATCAACTGTTATAGCCAACATTCCTCAGCCAGAGATAGTGTCGTTGATTATGTCTTGGAGCGTGTGCTGACTTCAGGAATGTGACTGAACTGCACACCGATGGAGTGAGTCAGCTGACCACTTCCTGTGTCTGGGATCACAGGGTCACATTTCTACAGCTCCAGTGTGTGTGTGTGTGGGTATGTGTGTGCCAGTGGAGTGTGTGTGTCCCATTGTTGTCAGAGAACAGTATCCTCTATATGGTTGAGAGCTGTGCAGGAAGAGCTGACTGTGTTTCTCCCTGATTGTGTTGGGGGAGGAAACAGAAAGCAGACGTTGTTAAGTTATGTTTTATTTCCTTTGACTGTCGGGTGCACGCTTATTCTTCCATTTTTAGGGATTTCAAATCACATCGTCATAAAGGGGCGGTACCCGCATGAAAACGGCGCTCGCGGTACGACAGTGACATCTAGTGGACCTGCAGCGTACTTTGCCCTGGGCCATATTTTGCAAGAACAATAGAATCCCCCCTCTGCGTCCGCTCTCGTCATCTCCCTCCTCACTCCAGCCCTTCCTCCATGCGTCTCTCCTTGTCTCTCCATCTTCTTTGACTTCTACCGGCTGATTCACCCACCCTTCCCTCGCCGTTCATCTTACATTTGTATGTGTCTTTGTGTTTCTGCCTGCTGGTTTGCATGCATGCGTGTCACTTCTTCACATGTGTGTATGTCTGTGCCAGAGACCCCAGTCCCACCGAGATGAGCGTGGAGCCCTGGGCCAGCCCGCAGGACCAGGCAGCCGCTGAACACACACACAGCGCCGTTTCTTCTCTGGACCAGGAGCAGCATCCGGACAAACTCTGCCTGGACTCTTTCTGGAGCGAGGTGGAGACCATCCGACAGGGGAGTGGCGACGCAGACCTCGAATGCACCAGGAGGGACTCCAGACAGTCTGAAGGTAAAGGCTGACGAGTGAGGGACACAAAGAAAGAACTGAGGCGGGAGCCGCCGTGCGTTTATCCCAGCCACTGAATTACAAGGCTTTAATGTTTATAACAGCTGCAGCCGAGCTCCTCCACTAAATGATGTATTTGCCATGGCAACATATCAGGTTTCTCTCGTGCAGCAGAGTAGCCCCATCACCATGACGACAGGATCAAACAGTGCTGTTTTATATGCACAACCGCCAGTTAATGAGGATGCTTTGATGTTATGTTAAACAGTCACACAGGCTGGAGTCCATTCTCTCTAATGACTAGAATGAAGTACAAATACAGTACAATTCAAACAGGTTTTCTTCTCATCTCACTGCTGCTTCACCGGTCACCTCATCACAGCATCAGCCTCTAATTCACTGTACTTCCTCGTCTACTGCTCCGAGTGTCTATAAATCTCTGGTTTCATCCTCACCTCAAACTTCTTTTGTCCAACCGTGTCTCTGACTAAAACAGACGTCAGTTTTTACCTCCAAACTGCTGCATCATAGAGCATCTGCTCAGCACATCTCAACCGTGTCTCTGACTAAAACGGACGTCTGTTTTTACCTCCAAACTGCTGCATCATAGCTGCCACACTCATCTGCTAATTTCTCATCCTCTCCATCCTGCTCACTCTGCATAAAGCATAAAGCTCAGCATCTTTAACTCAGCCAACCGCCACTTAGCTCTTCGGTCTTTTTGGCAGTGTTCCAGTCTTCAGGCTGTAAATCATAGCAGATCTCACCACAGTTTTGTAGACCTTCTACTTCACTTCTGATTCAAACACACCACCACTAAAATACTTCACCAACCTCTCTAATTGATAAAAGGGCATATAGTGAAACAAATGGAATAAATAGGTGTACATGAATTGTGGTAGTGCTTGTTTATAAAATGCTGTGTTTGTTTGTGTCTGTGTGTCAGAGGGCGAACAGGAAGAGCAGTGGCTGGCTGACGCTGGGTTGTCGACCCTCATCAGCGAGGACAGTGGAGACATAGACAATGTTGTGTTGCTGTCTACCTTGACCCGGACCCAGGCTGAGGCTGTCCAACGCCGAATAGACTCTTACACGCTTTCCCTCCGCAAGAGGAACAAACCGGCGCCGCGGGACGTTCGTGACATCTTCAATTCCCCCATTACACAGGTAAGGACGGAAGACTCGGTTCTCTGGGAGCTGGAGGAACACAAGCAGAAGTTGTTTATGTTTTTAACTTCCCTCTTTTTTTTTTCATCTGACCAGTAAGACTTTTTTTAATACATAAGGTTATTGTATCAGTCTCCAGTTGGGGGGGGAAATTCCCATGGATCATAGCAACACACTGCAACCAAAAAACATGTGAATACAATAAAATAAATACATAAAACCACAAAGAATAAAAACACAATAGAAAACACTCAGTCACACAAAAAATACAACAAAGCCCTAGTCAGCCACACAACTGCCCTCGGGCCACCACAACAATCATAGATGATCTTGGATGAGAGCCCGGTACTTCCTCCCTGAGTACTGATATTTTGGGTGCAGCTCAAACAGATCATGGAGAATGGAGGGGGCTAAAACGACCACCATCTCATGGGTCAGGTTTATCGTGTGAATCTGGGTTATTAAGTATTCAACTTTAAGTATACTACATATGTATGCATACATATTTCAATACTTTATATTTACACACTGAGTCCACTGCTGCAGTGAAATTCATCATAATAGTAATAATTTGCATATACTCCCATGTGACTGTTATGTCAGTCTCCCTGTCATCCCATCCCTCTGTGTATTCTACCCCCTCGCTCTGTGCAGAGCGGCTGCACTGTGTGACAATGAAGTCAGATCAAATGTAAAGGCCAAGCTTTGTCCTGCTTGTCTGTCAGATGCTCCACCAGAGGAGCAGAGACAGTGTTCCTCTGATCTCATCAGTCTCCTCTCTAAAAAGAAACTGTTTTTACATCCATGTTCGTCTCCCCGGTGGACAAAGACAGACACTACATCAGCTCCCACTGCTGTGAAAAAATCTAGAGTGTGTGTGTCCGTAAAATCTCAAGGCTCTCTTCTCTCACCAGACACTTCTGCCCGATCCTCAGCACGGTGACGACCTGGCACAAAACAGCATGGCGTCGGTTGCCAAAACACCGCTGTCAGGTGAGAGCAATTGAAAGTGAATTAGCAGACTGATGTTGATGGACAAAGACATTGACTGCTGTGATGTGTATTGTGCATTAAGAAATAGCTCCGAGGTAGTTTTTTACTTTACACATTTGTTAAAAGGAGTATCACCCATGTGCTTTTTGCTTTATATATTTGTAAAAAAGAAAACGAACATGTTACAAGTTACTAACCGTTAGCTCTGCCTTATGTTAATATTTGTGTAATCTGTGTGCTGAGACGAGCAGATGTTCCCACCTCTGGATAAACTCTTCTCAATCCTAATCTTTAAAATGAAATGTTTGAACACCGTAAATTAACGCTGATTCATTTATACCATTTATTCTGTTCTATATTTAGAGAACATGTAGTATATGTGGTGTTTGTGTGGTGGTAACTGTACCTCTTGCTCAGGTGTGACCCCGGAGCATCAGCGGTGTGCCCCTAAAGAGGAATTCCTCTTCACGGACGTGGCCTACTGTGAACAGGCCGTCATCTTCCTCAAACAGGCCAAACTGCCACAGAACAGCAGCCAGAGCAGGAAAGAAGATGGGACTCTGCCTGTAAGTAAACATGAGAACACAAACGTCAGAAGTCAGGACGATGGAGAATTTCACAGAAATTAAATTTTAAAATCTAATATATATACATATATGAGCATTTGTGGAGCATCTGTAAAGCAGAGACAGTGTTTCTCTGATCTCATCAGTCTCCTCTCTAAAAGGACGCTGTTTTTATATCCATGTTCGTCACCCCGGTGGACAAAGACAGACACTACAACAGCTCCCACTGCTGTGAAAAAACCTAGTGTGTGTGTCCATAACATCTCATATCATCAATTTTAAACCAGGCATATAAATTAGCTTTTATAAACAAGTTCTCTCGGCAGTCTTAATAATTTTAGTCACATTGGATCAACTTAGATCAACATAGATCTTTAACTGTGACATTAACAGTTAATGATGCAAGAATTATCAGTGTTTGCAGAAACATTTCACTAAAGAAATAACAGCAACAGTGAACTTGCAGATTTTCCAAATGAATTTTTTTTAATAATCATGGACTCTAGCAGTAGACACCAAGAAGAATTAATTCAACTGTCTGTGGATAAAACGATGCAGGAGCAGGAACCAGACACCAGGGGGCAGAAAGCAGAGATTCAACAGTAGGAGAGCTAGTGCTGCTGGTTTTGCAGGTCTTAGTGGAGGAGAAGCAGAACAGGAAAAGAAGGAGTAATGTGGAGAATCCATAATGAGAGGCTTCTGTTGTGTTTTCAGAGAGATTAGCCTCAGGTGTGTGAACGTGTCGAGAGGGAAACCAGGCACACCCGCAACACTCTCACACGTGCACACTCACACACACGCTAACATAGACTGGTAAAAAGACAGAGATTGAAGAAGATAGGGAGAAGTTTATGTCCTCTTTCAGCCGAGTGCACGCTCATATTTAGGTCACATCAGTTTCAGATTTTTATGTTATGGTTTAAAAACAAATGCAGATGTTTCTGTTCTGCTTCACTGTGAGTCCAATAACTGGGTTAAAAAGCAAAAAAAAAAGAATGAAAGATGTACTCAGAACCAAAGGAGAGTTGCTCTGCAGCAGATGTTTCTGACATTTCCTTTTGTCCATTTTATTACCTGTCTGATCTTATTTTTTAATTTCCCAACTCTTAATTTAACCCTTCTCTGTTTCCCCTACCCTCTCGACCTCTCCTCAGCGGGTGGTCTGCCCCAAGTGTCGCCTGGGAGTGACTCGAGTCCAGGATCTCTCCCAAGCTGACATGAAGAAGGTGCGTCAGCTGGCTCTCATCGACATGACAGCGCTGTGTGACCTCTTAGAGTTAGAGGTCAAGAGGCACAAGTCCGTGAAGAGAAAAATCCCAGGTATGAAACACA
>NC_024317.1:17885573-17904936 GCF_000523025.1 Cynoglossus semilaevis
TTCAAATATGCTGCCGCACATGTTAGCCGACAAAAGGATGACGAATTATTCTTAAGTGCTGAAAGAGCTTTACTCTAATTGGGTCATTGTGACTAGTGCATTTTCCCCTGCAGCTACAGTGAAAAACAAAATATTTAGCACGTTGTAGCAACAGGTTTACTACACGTGAGTGAATCAAGTGAAGCTTTGCTTGTGTATATGTGGTCTACATCCAGAGAAGTCATTGACAAAAAAGGTTTTAAAAAAATCTTTTAGTATTAAGTATTGTTATTATTGTTGATAATTTATTAATCATTAATTTATTCATTTGCTTATACCAGAGATGTCAAACTCATTTTGGACCATCACTCATGTCGTATACAAACTAATTAGATACCTGTAAATAAAAAAAATTCCGGCCTGATTGAAACCCCAAGGAGGCCCAGTTTTTGGCCCACAGGCCATATGTTTGACACCCCTGGTTTATACACTTATTCTGTGCTTTTCTTCCATTTATGACATTATTATTACTTTGGTAATTTAACATCATTTCCAGTGTTAGACAGGCCTGTTGGCTACTCATCTAGTCCTATAATATTTTGTGTAAGTGATTCATAAGTGATTATGTACAGCACCCCCCACCCCTCCCAGTGGAGTGACTCTCAGATCTCATTAAGTGATCATGTACAGCACCCCCCACCCCCACCTCCTCCCAGTGGAGTGACTCTCAGATCTCTTACAGAAAGCTGTCTGTATGGGGTTCCCCTGGCCACGATGCTGGAGAACGACCAGAAAATAAAGCCCAACACATCAATCCCACTTTTCCTGCAGGCGGTGAGAACTTAAATCATATGTGTACGATTTGAACTGCTGTGCTTTAATGTAAATCCAACATATGAAGCTGAATTGCTGTAATGCCAACATAGTTAGTTTGTCTGTAATGCAAGAAAAAAACAGGTGTGTCGCTGCGACCTCTGGCTGTGACTTTGTCTCTCATTCATTCTTCTTTTTGTGTTCTCCCTGCAGTTGTTGTCATTTTTGGACAAAAAAGGTCTCGACTCAGAGGGGATCCTGCGGGTTCCAGGATCGCAATCCAGAATCAAGGTACAAATTTTGCAGGCACACCTACTACCATTACAAGAAATTACATGTCTGTAGAGTAAATACAAGAGCATGTAAAGATAAATAAATCCTACCGACAAGTACAAAAATATATGGAAAAAATAATAATTCTGAGGTAACAAAGATTTGTTTTTTTTAAACTTCGGCTGTTTTTCAACAGTTTGAAAGCTGCAGCTGAAGTAAAGAAGTAAATTCACGTGGGCAGTATATATTGAATTACGAGGGTTTTACCACCAGGGGGCGCCAATGCTCGCTGAAACAGCTTAACTATACATATGAAATACAAAAAAATAAAACATAAGAGGAATATGAACTAAATAAAACAGATTCTGACGTCATTTGTTTACAACTCAATTGTTCTTGTCCTTAAATTAAGGTGGAACTTTAAATTTGATTTAATACTTTGATTTAATAAAGGTAAGATTATTGTATTTTTATGGAAATATTTAAGATTTAATAAAGGTAAAATTATTGTATTTTTATGGAAATATTTAATGGAGCAACTTATTATTTATTTGAGGATTTACTGGCTTATATACTTCTGTTAAAGCCTTCATATTTGAGGATTTACGGGCTTATATACTTCTGTTAAAGCCTTCAAACACCCATATCAGAAGGTTCTGGATGTTCCTAGAACCAGACTTGTAAACATGAAGGCTGGTGGTTTCTGGTTTTGTTTGTTTGTTGTTGTCTTTTTGTCCCTTCTTCGTAATCAGACTAAACCTCCGAAAAAATCCCAAGTTAACAAAAGCATTTTAAAAATATACCTAATAAATAAAGTTAAAGCTATAAAGCCTAATTACAGGAACATACAAAAATATAGAGATTAACAGTTAACTAACAGTTTATAGGACATTGAGGCAGATTTGTGTTAACCTTGCTCCTACTGTACAGCTGCTGCAGCAGAACCTGGAGACCAACTTCTACTCTGGGCTGGTCAGCTGGGACGAAGTGAGTCCGAACGATGCTGCCGCACTGCTGAAAAAGTTCATCCGAGAACTGCCCGCTCCTCTGCTCACCCCCGAGTACCTGAACACCTTCAGCGCTGTCAGAGGTCAGTGGACGGACCATTTCTTAACTGTTTTGGATCAGAGAGGGAAGAAATGTATTATTTTTTAACATTCAGGAGTTTGTTTGTTTTTTTGCACATAACAAAATATCCTCCCAAGTACTTTCATGCTCTCATCAGTCTTCCTAAGTCATCTCTGATTGTAAACTTCAGCTTCTCTCACACTATCTACTACTACTACTCACATCTATCAAAAATGTCATTAATGTAATTTGATCGTGTCCCACTCACTGACTGCAGACACATAAACAAACAAACCTAATGACCGCCTGTCAGAGTGACATTAATCTTTGGACACACCATTAGACTGAGGCAAACATAGAGGAAATGAAGTATGTCCTCCAGCAGCTGTCAGTGTGAAAATAACAAACATGTGAAATTATATATTTTAATATAAGACGCAAACCCAGCCAAAGGCTGAAAAAAAGTGCGACTTTAGTCCGGAAAATATGGTACTTGCATAAGGTTAGAGTAAGGGGCAAGGGAATCCAACATGTCAAGTGCTCACACACACAAAATACCAGTGTTTGTGTGTGTGTGACTGTGCCCCATCTCACTTTTTTCTCGTCTTTTATGTTTTTACAGACATCACAGACCTGAAACAGAAACTTCATATGTTGAACCTGCTCGTCCTGCTGCTGCCTGAGCCCAACAGAAACACACTGAAGGTACAGGACACACACTTACACACACCTGATTAATGGCAATTACCTAAAATACATTTTATCATGGATTTTAGATCAACACAGTTATGCGTGAGAATTATTAATATTAAATACTAACATAAATGTCAAAATGTCCAGACATTTCAAGCCACAGACACATGATGGATTTTGATTGCTGGTGTGTTCCAGGCTCTCCTCGACTTCCTCAGTAAGGTGGTTTCCAGAGAGAAGAGGAACAAGATGAACCTGTGGGCCGTGGCCACCATCATGGCTCCAAACCTCTTCCTCCACAAAGCTGTGCCAAGTCGTCTGACGGAGGGGGCGGAGAAAGGACAGGCAGAGAAGGCGGCTGACGTTATGAGACTTCTCATCCGCTACCAGGACTTCCTGTGGATAGTAAGTGATGCGGTGTATAACGTGGGATGAATTTTAATGAATGATTTTAACCAGAATTTAACCGGCTCCTCACTTTCCCCTTCAGATCCCTAACTTCCTCCTGTACCAGGTTCGCAAGCTGAACGAGAACAGTAGCCGGCGTTACCAGTTCTACGATCGCCGCATCAAGAACCTTCTCAGGAAGATCCACACAGATAGCCGCGAGAAAACGGAAAAAAACAGCTCAGAGGTGAGCCCAACAGTTCCTTATCAGTACTTAAGGAGAGAAAGGCAATAACAGAGGGCTGTGGCAACATCTGCCATCATCCTGTAGGTCATTCACGTTTTTATCACATCCTCTGAGAGTCACACTAAATTATCATAAATCAAACTCAGCTCTCCGATATTACCATCATGAATAATCCACTGTTCCCCCGTTCTTTGTCTCTGAAGCACTGCCGTACAGTAAAGGTCCACGTGGGGGAGCTGGTGAGAGGCACCATGGAGTTTCAGCTCAGCATCAACTCACGAACCTCTGACCTGCTCTCTCAGTTTCACCGTCAGTTCCTTCGTAGCCCTGAAAAAGGAAAGGGCAAGATGCGAAGGTAAATAATAGTTTTACCTGAAAATTTAAGAGATTGTCCTTGACATAGAAGCTATTTTAATGCCTACTGTATATGCATCACACTGTCACATTAAGTGGAAGCTATTTTAATGTTGCCTACCGTATATGCATCACACTGTCACATTAAGTATATATGTATTATATATGTATAATATATATATATATATATATTATATAATTTCTAGCAGCAGGGTAGAAGCCAGTGCTCCTCTATTAAGGAATATATGACTTGATGTTTCTATTGAGAACATGCAGATTTATACTGCCTGTTGTACACAGACACCTGTTCTCTGCAACAATTGCAGTGTGTGAGCCACGTCAGATTCTTTTTAAATTTTTAAATTGGAATATAAGCCATGAAGTACTGTAGCTAATGTTAGCCCAAAATGTAGCAAAACACGTTAGTACTAATTATGAGTAACTAGTTACTTTTATTTTTAAAAAAATCCGACCTGAAACTCCGGTGTTTGTGTCTCTCCACAGGAATGGCTCTGTGACTTATTCAGACTGCGCTGTGTACGAGGTGGGAGGAAACATCGGTGAGTTGAGGGCTGTGAGCGGAGCAGCGGTGACATGTGCGCGTCCTTCTGCTCACTGAGCTGATGATGACGGGCAGACAGAAAGAAGCATTATGTAATGGAGTGTAGAAAAGCAAAGCAGACAGGAGGCCAGAGCATCTGCAGTTATCAGGGCAGACAAAGGCTCAGCACACACATAGCAGTACTCTCACACGAACACTGACACCACAGTACTTCAGCTGTGGACTAAACACAGTCTCATCCTGCACATTAGCAGTATAGAGTTTTTATCCCGAAAAGGAAATTGTCAGTCAAAGCCACATTAGTTCTTCGTACCTCCTCGTTCTTGGAAATGCAAAACACCAACTCCATTAAATCGGTGGTGCTAATAGAGCTTTTACAAAAATTAATACCTTAAGCAGAAGAAAAATATTTTCTTTTGTGTTAGAATTCTGGGTCACCTAATTCTAACAGGAATGAGATTCCGCTGTGCACCACTAGAGGGAGCCAAAGTACAACAAGAGGCATGCGTACCATAAGTTAAGAACCACTGATTTACAAACAAAAATCAGTTTGATTCTGTGACTGTGGTGACCTCTGATGAGAGGACGATCTGAAACTGAGTCCACTAATGAATGCAGCAGTAATAAAGTACATTACTGATACTAAATTTTAAATCAGATACAGCTGCCCGATGCCTTGTGTAAAACAAAAAAACTGTGTGTTTGCTGCAGGTGAGCACTGCCTGGATCTTGATACACACCTCCTGGATCTGTACAACAACAACCCCGGAGGGGAGTGGGTCATCAGGCTGAGACCCGGTGCCAGCAGAGGTCTGTAGTGCAGCAGCCGTGGACAGAACAGGAAACAGGTGTCTGAGGACAAGAGAAGAAGAGGAAAAAAATGAATCCACGCAGCCTCCTGTTCAACCTCGGAGCAACATGTCAGAGGGAGACAGATGGAGGAGGCAGAAGCAGAGGAGGGAGAATCTGCCCGGAGCAGAGCCTGAGAACTGCTTCAGATCAGATGGACTAACTCAGTGGAAAAGTTTTCTTTTCTCTCTTCCATCGTCATTTTCCTCAAATTCACCGTCCCTGTTCAAGCCACAACCCTGGAAGCGTGGCGCTGCTGACGTGATTCATTAGTTCCGACAGAGAACCTGCTGCACAGAACAGATGGGAACACAGAGAACCTCTGGCTACAGAGAGCCCAGGCTCCTGCTGTTGTCTCAGGCCAGTCACACAGAGTTTCTCTGCTTTATATTCATTCATCTGTCTGTTTGAAAAAAAAAAAACAACTAAAAATATTAGCTTCACACCGTTAGACACAAGTTCTTACAATTAGTTTTGATCAACAAAGCAAGAGAAATTAAGAGAAATTTAGTTTTAGTTTTTTTGAATCTTCTGTAATACTAAAAAAAAATATTTTAGACATGGACATTTTAAGTAAACTACTATTTTCACTGAACAAAAATATGAATCAGGAAAATTTCCCAAGCTAATTTTAAAAAAATGTTTACTTGTCTCCACAAAACAATGACTGTAAAACACTTAGTGTTTGTTCAGTCTAGTCATTTTCTGTGTTCAAATTTGTCTCTGCTGCGACCTTTCTGCAGCAGCTTCTCACCACCAAGAGGACACGCCCCTCACTTTGAGAACACCTCTTATAATTGTTTACTGAGATCAACCAAAAAAACCCTTCCTTGTTCCAAAAGAGATCAGATGAGTGGAGGCAGGTGACTTAAACCACACCTCAAGTAAGGACAGGAAATAAAAAGTATTTGAAATACATTAGGATCAATGCAGAAATAATTAACGTGAAACCTGAGCCTGAGACGCAGAATGGACTTTTTGTAAACAGACGAATCATTGACTAATTAACTGATTGATCTGCATTGGACTCTGCATTTTCTCTGACAGTGATTTTTAAGAAGAAAGGCAGGATTTCTCTGTGGTCTGTGGTCATTCACCTGTGCATGTGTGTGTTTGGGATAGACCTGATATCCCTGTTATCTATACAGCCCCATGGTCTCCTGGGCCTTATAAAAATCCATGGACTTCCAAGGACCCTTGACCTGCACTGAGGGGCTGCTCAGAGAGTCTCCTCCGTATTGACCCCTGGGGGAGATTCAGTGTCACAGCCTGAAGGACACTGAGTGTTTTTGTACAAAAGAAGGGAATTGTTCAGGCCACCACAGTGAAGCTGGTCTTCAGTGGGGCTGAGCTGACGTCTGGCTGTAATTATCTGTGTGAATGTGCTGCTGTCGTTGCTTCTCTATCTGATAAGTGTTCTGTGACTCACAGACAGTGTTGAGGATCCTGCTGCAGTATAACAAGCAGTGTGTGTTGTGTTAACTCGCCCGTACTCAGAATGGGAATTTACAGTGTTCTTGTACATATTTTTATGTCTATTTCTACATTTGTTTCCACTGAACGGTGCAGAAAAAAAACACCTTCCTGTGTACATACCCCTCAGACCTGCCCTCTGCTGCAACCAAGCACTAAACCCACGTCCGTGGAACTCTACCTTGTGACACGTTGTTCTTCCAAAAGCAGCTCAAGTTCATTTCAGACAGTATTTTCTACCAGACTGTGACTCGTTTCCCTCCTCGCCACCTGAGCGCCATGTTGGTGCTGCGCAGCCATTTTGTGGATGTGATCAGACGCTCCGCTCAGTAGATGGAGTAATGACGGGCCGACACCAGCACCGACATCTATCATCGGCCTCTGCTCCATCTCTGTCACCGGCCTCATAATGGACCATAATGGAGGTGCGGCGCTCGCATCACAAAGGCGCCGAGAAATCACTTTTCCTTGATAAGGACGGGGGTAATAAATGGCTGTTATAAATTCTGCTGCCCTGGACCTGACAGCAGCACCAGAGCGTGCCTGCATCATGGAACGCGTGTGTGTGTGCATGCATGTGTGTGATGAGCTTCATTACACAAGTCCAATTGGCCCTTGCCGGGGACACGGGCACAGCTCAGTGCCTCAGCACAAAGCAAGCTGATGAATCTGCCTCCTGCTGACAATCAGAGGAAGTAGGTCACCTCTGAGGCAGCAGTGAGCCTCCAAATACCCCCAGGAGCCAGGCACAGGGGT
Organism: Cynoglossus semilaevis; assembly: GCF_000523025.1. Taxonomy (NCBI): domain Eukaryota; kingdom Metazoa; phylum Chordata; class Actinopteri; order Pleuronectiformes; family Cynoglossidae; genus Cynoglossus; species Cynoglossus semilaevis. Next base: position 17,893,028 of record NC_024317.1, read on the forward strand.
GTATGCATGCTGTCTAAACACACATGACACACACGTGGTTGGATCAAAATAAGGGTCGAAAGTTCACACGGTGCGGTTTTGTGATGAATCTGTGTTTGTGTAAATGTGAACGGGAGGGAAAAAAAGATAAACATCTTCAAATGTAAATATTTCCGTCATTGACTCAACGGTGTTTTGTAGACTCGTATTATCTTCATCTGCATCCAGCTTTAATTCAACGAAAGCTTCTCAGTCATCAGAATGTATATTTATGCCCTTGACACCAGTCGTTTGAACACCTTTTTTTGTAAAAGTACTTTTGTGTAGCCAAAAAAAAAAGACACTTTTACAGGATGTTGTTTTTATGTCAATAAATGTGAATCTGATTTGTTGTGTGAAATGATTTATATTTTTCAATATGGGGTAACGAGTGTGGAGGAGAGATGGTTATCAGAGGCCGCAGCTTCATTCATCACGTCAACAGTAACACACACACACACACATTTGTTAAAAACCAAGGAAATGTGAAGAGAACTATTGGTTCATTCAACAGAAATAATCAATAGAGATTAACCTTGTGAATGTGTGGCGGTGGAGAGGCGGCTGCTGCTCACTTCCTTGATTAACCATCACCACGTCTCCTTCAAACACCGTCCAACAACGGAGCGCCTCTTCAGCTCTGATTAGTCCTGGGTTTTTGAGCGTGTCCAGGCCGGTGCTGTGGACACAAAGGAAACCAAACTGGTGAAAAGGTGGGGGAGGTGGAAATATGCATTTTGTATATTTGGACGTGCACCATGATGGATGTTAATGATGCATTTAACTCCTGCAAAAGAGCTAGGTTTTTTTGGTCTCAAATTATAGGATTGCAAACGATCGGAGCCGGAATATATTGAGAATTCTTCAGTTTTTTATTCTGTTCTTCTTCAAAAACCTTATTCACTCATTTCCAAAAAACAACTGAATCACTAAGACACACCAGACCCCCCCCCCTTCCCAACACCACACACACATAGACAGAGGCAGCGGTTGCCAGACGCAGGCCTGATTTTGCCCACTGCTGCTCTAAATGACTGTAATCACAAGATGAATAGCAATCAGTAGCCTAGTATGAGCGGCTGGCAGAACGCCTGACCCCGACCCCCCTCCCCTCGACTCTCTCCTCCAATCAGACCACTGCGTCCCATTCACAACCAAGCACCGTGCGCACTTAAAGCCGAGCACTTCACTCACATCTGATGGAGGAACAGCCCCCTCCCCTTTTGTCTGTCTGTGCTGCACTGACCGAAGTCGACCGGATGGATGAGGAGAGATGGAGCTGTGCAGTGAATTAAAGTGTGTGTGATGAAAAGTGATGATTTTATTAACAGCTGCTAACAATGTGTTTAAGTTAGATGGCAAAGAAATAAGAAATATGCATGTGTGTCTGTGGGTGATCTTAGTATAGCTATACTTGTGGAGATATTTTACAAGTTATGTCTATGCGAAGTGGTCGCAAAAGAGAAAAAACTGTTTATGTGTGTGTGTTTTACAAAAATACTAATAATTGTCTAATAATGTTAAATGTGATCAGAACTGACAAATTATATAAGAACAAGTGTGCCATCAAAGTTTCAAACTTATCACATTAATCATTTTAATCAATTTGTGAAATAAATCCAATACAAATTTTTAATGCAGTAAAAGGTTAATCTGTGATTAATAAGATTCAAAACCTATCAGACATCCACACACATTTTTTATCCTGAATTTGATAATAACTGACTATTTTTATTTAAACATTATGTATTTGCCAACTTTCAATACATTTTTCCTAGAGCAAGTTTTCAAATCCCCATACACCTGCACACTTTCCTAACCTTTGTTTTCTTCTTGTGTCATTAGCAGCTCCGTTGAGTGTGATTGCTGCCACCCACTGGTTTGATTTTTATAATTAAAAAAATGTTTCCAACTAAACCTTCTACAGGGCAAAACTGATAATGACACACAGAGGGCAGCATTGCTGCAGGAAATATACTACACAACATTTCTAGTGTCTGAACAAAAGTCTCAAGAAAGGAAGTTCCTGAGGAGAAGTCTCATTGACGTTTACTTCTGGAATAACAGATGAAAAAAGATCCTGGAGAAAGACAAGAAGCTACTGTCACATGACCACATCCTTCTACCCTCCTTTCTCTCTCTCTGTCTCTCCTATTCTCACCCCCAGCCTCTTCTCTCACTCTTTCTCTCTCTCTGCTTGACGCCAAGAGTTTATCTTCCCCATCCAGGCCCGTTGTCTCCTAGCAACACAGCACGGATCATTTAACTGCCCCTGCATCTGTTTTATTTTCCAGCTGTTACAGAGATAACGGGGTCTCTGCTGTTAGTCACTAGGGGTGTAGCGGTACAATAAACTCACTATACGAAAACGACTTTTTTTTCCGTTCACGTAATTTTATGTTTTTGTTTTAACCAAATGAGCTCCAGATAAATTATGCACAAATAAACTAATGATGTTTGTAAGAACTATGCAAAATACCATTACCAACTGAATGGTTTTGTGTGCCTCATTACCTGGAATTGTTATCTTATATAACAGAATACAAAAATAAATGTGCACATTTCTTAACAGAAACACTGCACATCACCATTCATCCTGCTGTTTACCTCACTAACTGTCAATACCTTAAACGACAAAGGAATATTTAAAATGGCGTAACTAAAAAAAAAGACACCCTGTTGGGTTTAATTCCCGCGCTTATTTATACAGTAGGAGTTCTCGGAACGCAGAGAATGGGTGGTTTCAGCGACTCACATTTTTTTAAACCGTGACATGGACGTAGCGAATCCAACGTTGGAGATGACACGGTGGTGTCTGTCTTTAGAGGATTGAGAAGGTTTTTCCTCAGCGTCATGGACGACCGGGTCTCCCAGTGTGTTGACTTCACGGTCATTATGTCGAACTTCTATGCTTAGTAGAGTTACAATATGAGCTAGAACTTCTATGCTTAGTAGAGTTACAATATGAGCTAGCTATCTAGGCTAATATTCCAGCATATGGTAACATTCACGTTTGATGTGTTACTGTTTACCGCCGCCATTTGAACACTTGAATGTCTCAAAGGTAATGAAGTGACACGACGCCTTGGTTTAATAACAGGCCATTCACAAGCATACCGCCACCTACTGTACTGGAGTGTGTAGTGTCAGTGGCTTTTTAAGATAAAGCAGCCCGTACTGCTATTCTATCGATTTCTATTTTTAATAGATTCTTGATGCGTCGTTACATTTCTATAAGTCAAATATTTTCACTAGTCCAAACACTCATCAATAAAAGAAATATTCTTCTTCTATATTATGAACAGGAAACACGTTTGGAAAACCTGGTTTCCGCTGTAAGGTGAAACGTTAAATGGCAAGGAAATCCTACTACAACAGCTGAGAATTATTTTTTTTGTATTGTACCTGTGTTGTTGTGTATTTCCTCCTTAGCTTTTATTTTTATGGCAACAGAAAAATTAAAATCAAACCGCAATATTGATAACCAAAGGTAATGCTTGTACTGCAGTTTTTGTGGTAATAACCACCGCAGCTGCTGGTGCTTCACTGTAAAAGTCACGTGGTTTACAGTGTTAGAGCTTTTCAGCTCGTCAGTGCCACACTTGAGTCAGGCAGCTGACTGGCTTTCAACCCAGGATCCAGCAGGTGCACAAAACACACCGCGCGCGTGCGCGTACACAATGGGGAACGACAGAACCCGGCCCTCGGTCTGAAAGCCTCACACAGAATCAATTAGCATTTAAATTAATGAAGCGCGTAATGAAGAGAGCGCTATCTCTGCTGCAGGAGCCGCTGTCAGACAGACGGGCGCAGAACTGATCGTGGATCAGCGTCAGGGAGACCCTGACGGAACATGAAAGATATTTAAATAGCCACTTTGTCTCCACACCCCCTTATTATTATTATTTTTTTAAATTATTATTATTGCTCAGAAGAAGTGCCAAACTGAAAGCAGGCCGACTTTAAATAAGACTGCAGCTCGTATGTAGTGTTAATATCCTCACATTTCCATATAAAAAGTGCCGTTAATAAGGCCCATAATTAAAGATAAGATGATTGCATGGAAAAGCCCCGTCTTTATCTCCCAACATCCATCGGTGCAGAGATGCTCAGAGGAGGCTGCTTCCGCTGCTGATGACCTCCACTGATTTATCCACACCTTCAGCTCAGCACAGTCACTCACAGCACATTTATTCTACTACAACGGATTCTAGGTGTAATACGCCTGTTAAACTGGCACCTAGACCAAAATAAAACAAGGAAAGAAGAAATATTTTATTTCCTTTAGGCCAGACGTTGCAATCAAAATAACAATAAATAAATTACAACAATATAATAATACTAATACAAAATATAAATAAATTAACACAGAAATTGCCCTAAATGCCTACATGGAAACTGTTATAAAATTCATTGTTATTGTTGTTATTGTTGTTATTTTCTACCACGCTAAAAAGCTGTAAAATATTTTTAGAATAAAGGGCCCAATAAAGCAGGGGTCCCTAACCCCCAGTCTGGGGACTAGTGGGGACATTTGGTACCGGGCCGCAGTGGAACACGAACACAGTGAAAAATGTACTTGATGATCTGTCAATGTTTCAAAACATCAGGTCATTCAGACTCTGTTACTGACAGAAGAAAGTCTAGAAGATTATTTATTTTGAAAATTAATTTCAAATTAATCCTTTAATGGTGGTGTGGTACCACAGTTGGCCCTGGAGCCCCACTTTGGACATGATGGAAGCAAATACTTTGTTCTATTTATATTTTATTTCCTGATTCTAAGATCTAATCTCCAACCTCTAATCTGACCCTAACTCTAATCCCAGCTAAACCATGAACCTTAACCTAACCCTTTATTATTATTATTATTATTATTACCCTTTATTTAATTATTACCCTTTATTTATTTAATAGGATCTAAAGATTGGTCCTGAACATATAATTCTGTTCCCACAAGTATATTCATAACTGAACACACACACACACACACAAATACATAGAACAGTGACACAAACACTGACAGCATGGAGTCAATCTGACTGTACATCTGCAGATGAACGGGGAGAACAGTGTGTGTGTGTGTGTGTGTGTGTGCCTTTGTCCACACAATGACCTGAGTGATGCACAACCTTCTTATCACCTCGACACAGCGACAACAGAGGACATCAAAATGTCCCCGCTGTGTTTCCTTTCACAACCCCGCTGAGAGAAGAGACGGGAGGAAGAAGAGGAGGAGGAGGAGGAGGAGGCTGGGAACATCCACAACATGACACACACTTCAGGGCCCGGTCCCTGTGCTTTTTAGCTACCGTGTCCTCTGCTGGGGGACACACCAGCAAATGCACCAGATGATCTCATGTCCTGTCCAACATGTGTAGAACAAGAGTTAGAGAGAAGCAAAGAAGGAAGGGGGGAATCATCAGCTGAACACCTTCATTCCTCCTCTGCATCATCGAAACGTCTTTGCTCAACTGTTCAGCTTCAGTCAATGAAAAACCAAAGACTCACACACAATACACACACACACACACTGACAAAACACGTCATCTTCACAATGTCCCAGTGAGTGGAGGCTTCACTTTACAGGAGGTGTGGAGAGGAGAAACACCCACCCATCAACACTGCCTCCAGGGGGCCTTTCCCAAGAGAGAGAGAGAGAGAGAGAGACTGGGAGAGATGACAGTTGACAGCAGTAATTGTGACAGTAGGATGCCAAAGGTCAAGGAAGCTAGTGTGTGTGTGTGTGTCTGCGCACGCAGGGTAATATGATAATAATAATGATAATAAAATGTTGATAGTGTTGATGGACCGTGAGGATGATGATGATGATGATGATGTTGATGATGTTCAAATAAATTCAAATAAAAAAGCTTTCAGTTATTTCCCAGTGTTCAAGTTTAAGTTCTACAACACAACAAGGCGTTGGTTTCATGTTGTAAAGACAGAGCAGCAGCAGCAGCAGCAGCAGCAGCATCAGCAGCATCAGCAGCAGCAGCAGCAGCAGCAGCAGCAGCATCAGCAGCAGCAGCAGCAGCAGCAGCAGCAGCAGCATCAGCAGCAGCAGCAGCAGCAGCAGCAGCATCAGTGTAGCAGGTGATGAAATAAATGTAATACCACTTCCCGCTGCTAGTGCGCAGTGTTGCCTAAAGCCTTGTTTTTTCCCCTCAAAGTCAATCATTTTTTAAACTCTGGTTCTTTGTCCCTGTCACACAAACACACAAAAGCACAAGCACGCACTAACACACACACATACACACACACACATTCTTACTGCTCTGCCCCCCAATTATTGGTACCATGGCAACTATCGTGGTGTATGGCCTGTGGATACATTCACTATTACTGGGCCATTGCCTTTGCAGCGTGTCTGTCCTCTACACACACACACACACACACACACACACACAGTCCCCGCACCCAGACTCTTTCTAGCTGCTGTCGACTCTAATCATCGACCACAGACAAGGCACAAAGCTTAAAAAGGCAGACTGGAGAAAAATAACCATGGCAACAAATTGGAGGCAATTTCAGTAATGACGCGAATTAGATGCTGAGGTTGAATTGTGTTGGACACAGAGGAAAAAAAAGCACTCGGCTTTTCCTGCTGTTTCTGAAACGACAGGGAGAAGACGCGATACGTTCCCGTCTCTACCTTCACCTCTTCACATTCACTGAGGGAAATATGTTCATTTTACAGCTTCATCCAAATCAGTGACCGTGTCTTCATCCTTCTGTGGACGCCACATAATATTGGACTGACACATATGGTCTCACACACAGTCACTATACTACACTGAGTGAATGTCTGAGCGTAAAAGGCAGCTGGCAAAACAGATTTAGTCAAGTGTGAAAATCAACATAAATCTCCAGTGGGCTGGAGCTGGGTGCCCTGATGCAGATCTGCCTGTGACCCATGTCTGCATCACACAGTGTGCAGTGAAGAGCTACAGTATGTCCCCACCATGAGGCTGAAGTAATGCCACAGAGATGGAGAACAAAACACGCCTGAGATGATCTGATGTGTAACTCGGTGATATATTGATCCGGCAAACTCATCTTTGAGGTGCGATGTCACAACCAACGGCTGTTTGTCGGTTTTTACACTGACCGCGCTGATACACTGGAGTGACAGTATAGATGAAAGGACAGATTTTTGAAAAATATACCGTCCACCCATCCATCCATCCATCCATCCATCCATCCATCCATCCATCCATACAACCTCTACTCATCAAAGCAGCCATCTAGTCAATCCATACCCATCTATATGTCCAACATTCTATTTGTCCATCTGTCTATCCAATCCATCCATCCATTATCCATCCATCCATCCATCCATCCATTATCCATCAATCTAACCTCCTTCTGACAGATGAGTTCTGAATTAACCAACTACATGTAAAAATCAGTTTGAAACAAAGTCCTGTGTTCCATGCCCTAACATTTATCTTCCAACAAGTGCCATGGTCTGCAAAGACATTTGGAAAAAAACTTTCTTTAGCCACAGATTGGATGATCTCAGTGTGAAACCTCATCTTAAGAAATGAAAGAAAATCTTAAAATTACATTTTTCTGCTAAATGGGGAAATGGAATTGAAATGTTGTTACCACTCTTCAGAAAACACCAGCTGTAAGAGGCAGCATTGGCAGAAAGTGGAGGAAAGATGGGGGTGGAGGAAGAGGAGAACGTGGTGGCTGGGGGAGTGTGTGTGTGTGTGTGTGGGGGGGTGCTATTAATCTCCCCATTCATGGCTCCACAATGAATTGCAGCTGTGGCTAGAGATAAAAAAATATGGAGCTTTTTCTCCCTTTTCTTCTCGGGTGATTATCTGCAGTCAGGTGTGTAGGTGAAGGTATGATCACAGAGGAAAGGAGTAAGGAGAGAGGACACAGGAAATGGACAGAGGAAGACCATCAAGGAGGGAAAATTGATGGGTTTAAATGATGAAGATGATGATAATGAAGAAAAGCTTCTTAATAAAACAGAAGGAAAACGATAACTGACTGATTTGTGTGGTCCCTGCTGCAGAGTCTGTTATAAAAAAAAGCAAAACAAGCACTAAATATAACAAGACTTTTCATTTTTGTCCATTTAAATGTATTATCTATTGTTAAAGACCTTTCCGTGTCTGTATCAAATTCTGGTCCTGAATCCTAGTCTTGCCAAAACCCAGGTCCACACGGCCATCAGCCTCAGTGTGGCAAAGCCTAAACACAACCACGGGGAAGAGTCACGGGCTTTGAGCTAGAAATGCAATATAGTCAATATGAGGCTGAGACTGTGAGGGAAAGCAGAGCCATGGAGCAGATATGGAGGTGTGATTAAACACCGTGTTTGCTTTTCTTTTCTTTAATCTCAACGACACAGAAACGCACAATAGAGATGTTATCCACTCCCCAAGAGTGAGGAAACAGTTCAGATCAAGGTGGGACCGTGATAAGCTACGTTCAAGATTGAATTAGAGAGAGAAGCCGTCTGACAGCTTGACTTCTACCACTGCAGATATGACCAGATGTGCAGGCTCTCAACACAGAGCTGACGCGGAATTAATTTGAAGTGAAAATACAAATCACAAAAGTCACTTCCTTTTACATAAATGTAAAAGGAAGGCTTTTCTATTGTTTTAACTCTGAAGGCTGTGTATGAACTACCAGTAGGGCTGTCCCCATGACATTTTTCATTACAAGCATGAGTAGGCTATTTTTATGTGTGTACTCAAGAAAACCAAGGACCAAATCCAATCCTTTTTTTATATAAACAAAATGAAGGATAACACAACACAGCCAGTAAACCAGTACTTCTCAAATAGTGGGGCGGTCCCTGATTTAAAAATACTTACAACTGTTGACCTCAAATCAACTATCCATGGGGACAATGATACAGTGAACTGCAGTAGGAAAACACACAACACTGTCTCCGACCAGTGAGCAGCGATTGCTAGTGTTCGAATGAAGTATCGAGCCAGCAACGGTACCAGTGCATCCTTATGAATGTCTAAAGACCCCGTCAGGGAAACATCGACACTGAGCTGAGGGAGCGAATGCTGATACTAGTTCGTGTGTCGTGGTTTGACCACATGCCCTCTGCAGCTGTGTTCACTTAAATAGTACACGATCTCTGCAAACTGGAGACAATACGTAGGAGTTGTAGACACACAGGAAGGAAGCCTGAGGGCTGGTGTCAAAGGAGGACAGGGAGGTTGACTGTATTGACAGACTTGTATGAGACGTGTTTTTCCCACTGTCTCCTGAGACGAGACAGCACCAGACTACAATGATCTACTTGGCTAATTATATGATTCTGATATTGACGATGATGACAATGATGATGAATGCTGTCTGTGTTACAACATTCAGGTTGAACCTTGGGACGTCCGATAATATCGGCCGACCAATATCATCGGTCCGATATTAGCATATTTTGTAGTATCTGTAGGAATCGTTATCAGTTTTTCCTTCGATAATAAAAACATGATAACGCAACGCCTGTCCCAGCGACAGACCAGCCTGATGCCTCCGTGAAGGAAACTCCGATTGAATGGTAGATTGCAGTGGTGCAGCACGGCTGTGTAAACCCGCTGACTGAATATAGAGTCCGTTGTTGGCCTGGTGTTTTAGAACTAATTTCTCGCTCCCGGAGACAAAAACACCTTTTGCACCGAAGCTCCTGTATTTGTGGAACGTCTCACACACGTCTCACACTAGAAATCAATAGTAACATCCATTCTCCTGGTGTGTATAGAACATTTCATCTGTGTGTGTGTTTGTGTGTGTGTTTGTGCTCCATCTTTTAGTCCAGCTCATGATATGTGCTGGAGGACTTTTTCTCATCCTGCTCTTGATTGCACGCCTGACAATAGCAGTTAATGACAGCCCAAAGTGGCTGCACTGTTTGACTAGTGGGGGATGGGAGAAAGCTTATGTGTGTGGGTGTGTGCGTGCACGTGTATGTGTTTAATAAACCTGTGTGTAACGTTGCCAGATTTTGCCTCTATTAAGCTCTGAGCCCTCTCCAGGAGCAGCGTTTGAGTGAGAGTGGAGCGGTCGGGCCTGCTGACATCACAGAGAGACAGAACAAAAAGCTTTCAGCAGGTAGTGAATGTCGTCAATTACAGACAAGACGTGCATTTCAATGAGTCATTCAGACAGGATAGGCAGGGGAAATGGACGGGGTGTACTGTATTAACAAAAACAGAATCAATAAAGCGTCAATGCCAGTTTGAAAAGGAGGGGATTCCCTGAATTGGCAGGCTGCTGTTTGATCCGCAGCTTTTGAATTTGGCGTCAAGTGAAAAGGAATTAATAAACTGAAGAAACAGACACAACAAGGTGGGCAACCAAGGAGGTGAAACGTCACTTTATAGGAGAGAGTTGTTTATAAATACAGCAGTCCCTCGCTGTTTTGCGGTTCATCTTTCGCGGATTCACGACTTTGCGGGTTTTTGAAACTGTATATATAAAATATACTGTATCCTGGATTTGGATCTGAAAGAGATGTCACAGGAATGGGACGACGATATGGTTCAATCGGTCCAAGTATTATATTAATGAAAGTTTTCACTCTGTATCTGTATTTTTTTTGTATTATATTAATGAATATATTGGTTACGTAGGTGGCAGTATAACCTCCCAGTCCCCTGTTGTGTGTCAAGTGTGCGCGTGTGCGTGTGCAGTGTCACAGTTAAACCTCTCTGCCCTCTCAGTCAGAGAGCAGCATGATTTAAAACCAAGGAATCCCAGCCAGGGCTGAGGCGACGCCTGCTGCTCCCACAGCATCAAACTTTAATGAGGACAAAACTACTACACATCAGTTAAACAGCCTCAGAGGTCTGTCAGAGTATTGACTCTGCTCTCAGTGTCAAGACCACACACACAGAGACACAGTTCTCACGTGTTTCATGAGGCCTTCACATACGGATATATTACCTAGCCCCTTCATCTAATCTCAACTATTAGACATATTACAAATACATTTAATCTGACCCTCAGACTAGTGCTTCCATCAGGCGCCTCAAAAACAGACTTTGACTCAGTGTGGCCCTGCAAAATGTCCCCATAAAGACAGGTGTCCCCAGAAAAATTGGATTGTCCCCACAAGTGTAGCCACACCGGGACGACGCAGACACACACTTGACAACAGAGACTGTATACACACATTATTGAACAAATACACACCAGTCAACTCACACCGTCCATTTCAATGCGTTTTAAGCCACGCACCCATCATTAGAAAGACTTCTCAGTGGATTAGGTGTGATAGATATCGATGATTATCTATCACCTCACATGTGATCGATAAGCGACATGGCCCTTCAGCACTCGCTGACACACACTGTACTGCCTCGTAATATAGTAGAACAAATAACGGTAGGCTTTAACGAGCTTCTATCGTTCAGCGTCAGGTACCGGGTCGCGACCATATACTAAACTCTTTATGTATAGTGTGGTTGTTTTTCTGATGGCTGAGGGTTTTTTTTCACTGGCAGGCAGTGAAAAATCGATGGCATCGCTTCGTGCCAGCCTCGGGCCCTGCAGGTCCCCGCGGACCGGCTCCGTTTATTGTGCTCAAAAAAGGCAATTACAATGTTAATGTGTCGCAGCAGGAGAGTGAACCCGAAAAGACGTCGTCAGAGGTTGATGGAGAGTCGAGTCAACGTGGGTTAACAGCGAAAAGGCGTCTGGGGAGCGTTTGATATCAAACACCGCACGATTATCAGAAATATAAACATTTAGATTAAAGTAGATTTGTCTGTAGATATATGCATGGACATATATGTGTGTGTGTGTGTGTAAATCTATAAATAAATATGTGTATATAGATGTTTTTATAGATAGATAGATAGACAGATAGATAGATAGATAGACAGATAGATAGATAGATAGATAGA
>NC_024317.1:17905070-17945308 GCF_000523025.1 Cynoglossus semilaevis
ATAGATAGATAGATAGATAGATAGATAGATAGATAGATAGATAGATAGATAGATAGATAGATAGATAGATAGATAGATAGATAGATAGATAGATTTCTGCCCATCTATCACTGCTGTTCTTCTGTGCTAAGACAGGTCCCATCATGCAGCACTAATACAAACTCCTCTCTAGGGATGTCTCTCGGGAGCCCATAATAAGCCATTAAACAGTCGCATTAGGACTAATGAAAAGGCTCTTAGTGGTTTACCACTGCGGGCCACCTGGATTTCTGTGTGTGATGGCTGAAGTGGGAGGAGGTTGATGCTCAGAAGTTTAAAAAAAGGAGAAGGGGAAAAGGGGATGAGGGGAGGGGAGTACATGAGAACATAAGGGATTGTTTTTGCACAAATCTCTCGTCTGGATACTGGAGGAAAACACCCATGCGCTGTCCGTGGTGCTGAATGAACAATCTGAAAAACCTTGCGTCGAGAGTAGAACGATTTGCATACAAGTTTGTTTCTGTTTTTTTTTTACCAAACACACACACACAAACCTATGCCACATGACAGCCAACATGCTACCTGTGATTGTGATGCAAATGTTAATGGACTCTGAGCTGCTGTGATTAGCCTGATGTGGGCTCATTTCCCTCCTCACGGTCCCCAGAGAGCCCAGACCGGAGTGCCTTTTCATTGTCCCACATTAATCGATGAGCGCTGCTGGTATTTTCTGCTCGGTTGGTTTTGGCAAAGAGTCACGGCAGACCCATCACATCAGCGTGGAATAAAAGACAGAGATCCTGATTGTGTTTTTTTGTTTTGTTTTTAGCATTAATGGAGAGCAGAACACGCCTGTCTGTATGTTAGTTTTGATTCGAGTTTCCATTGACCAACCTTTATTCTGCCTCTTTAATAGGCTGCTCCATTATCTCATCCCGATCTGGGTCGTGCGTCAAACCATTTGAGCCACACACGCGCACGCGCCTTTTACCTTTTCTCTGTAAAAACATTTAATGGATGAAATAATGATATCCCACAATGAAAGCCGCTGTCGACTGACAGAATTGCGGTCAACGATGTCATGGAAACATAAAAGCATTGTTGTTCTAGTTTGTCTGGTGAGAGTCTCTGTCTGTAACACCACTCATGTCTGCAGCATGTCTGAAGAACAGACGAGGTATTAATTAAAATATATTTTATTTTTCCTTCCTGGATATTGTTTTGCCTCAAAATTGGACTTTTTATTTTTTTGTGATTCAATGAAAAAGATGTGGAGAAGGGGTGGGGGGTAGATGTGGTGGAGGCGTCATCCTGGGGGAGGAGGTTAGAGGAAGGCGGAGTACCTTGTGCCAACTCACCCATGTGTGTAATGTGAAAAGGGAGAGCCGGGGGCTGAAATATACTGAGGGAGGGGAGGAAGGAGAGGGGAGTGTGTGCGTGGGGGAGGGTGGGTGAGTTGGTCGGTATGTAGACATGAAATCTGACTTTGGCTTTTGATGCCATCCAAGTATCACGAGCACACGGATACAGGGGAAAATCCCACATAAATCATAGAGCTGTGATTGGTCATATCTGTGTCAACAGGGACGAGGATCCTCCTGGGTCCTGGCGCCACGCTGACTTTACCGTGACTCCCCACGATGAAGCGATAAACCGCGACAATCACTGTCGCTCTCTAAGGAGGAATGAGTGAAACATCAGCACCAGGAAACCCAGCGGTTTACGTTTAGGTATTAACATATTATATATGAACGACGCCCACCTTATCAACCTTCTTCAGACATGCTGAAGAAGATAAGCTATTACTGAGAAAAACAAACAAAACAAAAGATGTATATTTTGTGTTCTGTGAATTATAAAACATAGGGATCCAACATGGCGGCCTCCATAAACAAATACACACTTCTGATGGGAGTCTTCGGGGTAAAAAAAACAAATATTGACACAAAACATTTAAAAATTATAAAAAGGTTAATTATATTATATTATACTATAGCTCAATAAATAATTGAATGTTGAATTTCCTAATTTAAGAAAACTTAGTAGTCACGTAGGAAAACCTATCCTTTCAATTGCATGAAAGGGCGGGAAATGTGTGGAGAAAGAGGATTTGGACAAAAACACTTAAATTTTGTTAATTTAACTGCATATGTAAGACTGGCATTTTATTATTAATAATAGTAATAATAATAATAATGCTATTATTATTATTATTACTAGGCGGAGGTGTGTGTGCCCCGCTGCCTGCATGTGTCACGCTTGCTCTTTTTCATCCTGCAGCTCACTCCATCAGACAGCGCAGGGCGCAGATCAGAGCAGGGCTGCAGCCCCGTGATAACAGCCTCTGTCATTAACTCTTTCATCCAGAGATGGAGGGGAGAGCCAGCAGCCATTTTCGTTCCCCCCTCGAACAAGCATTTAGTCAAACACAGACGCACACACACACACACGTGCAGGAGAGCGAGCCACAGACCGACACTGATTAATGTGCGACTCTCTGTTTTCAACCTCTTTACGTCAGGCCTGTGTGGCAGACAGGTGCGGAGATCTCGGCCCTGCGTGATCCACCTGAAACCACTGCAGCACGACCAGGACAGTGGAGGAGTCATAGAGAACATAGGAGCGGATTTAAACGCCGGTATCGAAAATGAAAAAATATTTGGTGTTATTGTAGCTCAAGCCGAGTGTCCTTTGGAACACTGTCAGAGATGAACCGCAGGAAATCCTGCCTGATCTGGGTGATATGTAGAAGAAATCCCCTGCACTGACACTGGCGTTTTGATGGATGACGTGCTGTAAATTATTTCACTTCACTCCGCTGTTTTGCTTTGACAATTTTGCTGCGAAAAAAAAAGGTTTTCTACACATCTACACGACAAGGACAACGTGTGTATTTCATTAAAATATCAGACTACTACACATATATACCACGCGTCTGGGGGAAAAAACAATTCTATTAAATTATATTAAAAAATAATGGAGTTATATATGTGTCAAACACGTGTTTTTAATCACAAATCATTCAAACAATGCTGGATATTAGACACGCTAAAAAATAAAGATAAATTACACGTTTTTGATTCTAACAAACAAATCATACTCACTCTCTCACACACACACACGGAATAAGTGAGTGATGGAATGAAAATATTAAAAGAAAAAAAAACATGGCAGAAATCAAGCTTTAAGGAAAGAAAATAAGAGGGCAACATGAATAAAAACTCCAAGGAAAAAGTCAATCCAAAGTAATAAAATAATCCAAACGTACATGTCGGTTGTTTCCAAAAACAGAAGGGACTTCTTTAGCGCGAAGGCAGCAATTATTATTCAGTCTGTATTAAAAATAAAAATCTTATACCATTATATAGCAATGACTGAAACAAAAACAAAAAAACATTTAGCCTCATTGTACAGACTGACAACACGTCATATAATCCAAAATACAACTGGAGAAACTAATGTCGCTACGTCCGCTGTCCCTAAAAAATAAAAATCGATCTTTCAGAATGTTTTGATTTTAAAAAATCGTAAACGAATCCATTTTTTTAATGATTTTTAAAAAAAAAAAAAAGTCTTCTCCAAGAGTTTGATTCTCTACGAATTCCAGGCTCCTTTTATACGCGTAAAAGTGTGCACGACTTCAGGGCCCCGGAATGCCATTGGACGTTGGGATGCGTTATTATAGATCGTGGGTTTGGGAAGAGATGGTGGGGGGGACTGGAAGCACCTCCCCCAGAAATGCAGCAAAGCTCTTCCATTTTCTCCTCTGGTGGGGCACTGGGAGGCTTGGAGACGTGCTTTGCATTGGCAGGCTGTTGAGGACACGTGTCTCCTCCTCCTGTCCCCCCTCCGGGCTCCACCGTACCGCATTGGCATCACTATAGGCACCTGAAAACCTAACAGCCTACTCCCGGACCCTGCTGCCCAACGCTTTGTGATCCGAATTAAACGCATATATGCGCCTTTTGGAGACCTGTTGCCGCCGTTTATCGTGCGTAACGCTTTTGCGCACGGTGCCGAGACGCGTCAGATAGGTGCGCTTCTCGTTTCGAACCAGAGCTCGGTGCCAGGATGCACAAACGGAGCGGCGACGTCTGAAGGTGACATGAACCTGGGGATAGTCGAGAGCAGCAGGAGAAAACTGGACCAGAAGCGGAGATAGCAACTGAAAACCTCCGGTGTCTTCATCGAAGTCGCGCGCCTTTCTGTGGCTTTATCTGATGTAGAGGACCAAGAAGTGCGACACACGTAATCACTTGTTTCTGACTGGAAGAGAAAAAAATAATAATAATTAAGGCGCAAACCGTTGAGCCACAGGAAGAGAACCGAAGATGGCGACGTTAATTAGAGGAAAGATTTCTAATAAACTGTCAAATGCAGCCACAGCTGTTTCCAACAAATCCCAGGCGAAGGTGAGCGGCATGTTCGCCAGGATGGGCTTCCAGGCCGCCACCGACGAGGAGGCTCTGGGCTTTGTCGCCTGCGATGACCTGGACTACGACCACAGACAAGGTATGCAGATGGACATCCTGTCCTCCGATGAAATGGGAGGAGAGCCGAGCGGAGACGGGGATGGGACAGAGGGGGACAGCCACTACCAGAGGGACGGCACAGGTCCACCGCTCTCCGCCTCCAAGGATGGAGGTTCGAACAACGATTTGGGCGAAGCCAGACCAAAAATCACCGCGTGGGAGGCTGGATGGAACGTCACGAACGCGATTCAGGTAAAAATGCAAAGTTCTGGATTATGGAAAATCGGGATTCGATAATCGGCTCGAACCGGCAGAACCGGCAACGGATCAGAGGTGACAAATCGAGATGGTGTGGAAAACGTTCATTAACACGTTCAAAAGTAATGAAACTGCTGTTATGCGCACATATAAAAAAAGTTCATTTTTTTCATCATTTTCTGTACTCCTTATTATGGGAATGCAGCCATGCCACGTCCCCCTCCGCCCACACACACACACACCCACACACACACACCATCACACCATCACACACATGAACGCCCGCACACTCTTTGTTCGTGCACTGATTTCCAGTGCCATTGATCGTCCTGTTCGATAACTGTTCATCTCTAGTAAGAGGATAAAAACATTGTTTAAAGAATTGTTGCACACGCGGTCATGCGGTTGTTAGGGAAGAGCAGCAGCTGTGTGTAACAGTCCTGTGTGAAGTCACTCTGTGTTATAGGTAATTACATTAGCTGATAGAAATAGGAAATACGTGAAAAAGGTCCTAGCTCAGGGATGTCACTGAAAACCAACAGTTTTTATTCTAATTCTATCATCGATTTTTCTTAATCGAAATTCATATGTTTTTTAGTATTGATACCAATGGTTTTTATTCTAATTCTATCACGAAAACGTAAATTTATCGATTTTTCTTAATCGAAAATCATATGTTTTTTAGTATTGATACCAATTATAGGACCTCTAGTGGTGTGGGGACCAAAACCAGGGCCCTCTGACGTAGAACGTTTGTACTGAAGCTGCGGGTAAACTAAAGACGTGTATTATCGTTGAAATAAATGATAAAATCATGTCTGGTCGTGTATTTGGTCACGGATATAACTTTGATTATTCGATCAAATCAACAGAAGTCGGCGAGGTTCCCGTTGAGACTATATGCGCACACCTGCGTATGTGTGGGGGGTATGTGTGGGTGGATGGGTGTAGGCTATGCGACAAAAAAAAAAAAAAAAAATCCTACGGCGCAACTCCGTCTCTATCGCAGCCGTCGCTGTGACGTCAGAGTGTCTCCTCCAGCTGTGCTGACGTCAGAGGCGTGCGAATCATGCGCTCAAAGCAAAGTGGAAAACCCATATCATGAAACCCGGAGTGGCATCCATCATTAAAATATATTATTATATTATATTATTTATATTTATATATTTATATATATAAACAACTACACTCGATAATTAAATTTACAGTTTAATTAATGGACATGTTGACGATGTTCATGCTCCTTGTTCGCAGGGGATGTTTGTTCTCGGGTTGCCTTACGCCATCCTGCACGGTGGATACCTGGGACTCTTTCTCATTATTTTCGCCGCCGTGGTGTGCTGTTACACGGGGAAAATCCTCATCGCCTGCCTGTACGAGGAGGACGAGGACGGGCAGCTGGTCCGTGTCAGAGACTCCTATGTGGACATTGCCAACGCCTGCTGCGCGCCCAGGTTCCCGTCCTTGGGAGGTCACGTGGTGAATGTAGCCCAGATCATAGAGCTGGTGATGACGTGCATCCTGTACGTGGTGGTCAGTGGGAACCTGATGGTCAACAGTTTCCCCAACATGCCGATATCCCAAAAGTCCTGGGCCATCCTGGCCACTGCTGCTCTGCTGCCCTGCGCCTTCCTCAAGAACCTGAAAGCCGTGTCCAAGTTCAGCCTGCTGTGCACGATGGCTCACTTCGTCATCAACGTCCTGGTCATAGCCTACTGCCTGTCCAGAGCCAGGGACTGGGCCTGGGACAAGGTCAAGTTCTACATCGACGTCAAGAAGTTCCCCATCTCCATTGGGATTATCGTGTTCAGCTACACGTCGCAGATCTTCCTGCCCTCTCTGGAGGGCAACATGCAGAAGCCCAGCGAGTTCCACTGCATGATGAAGTGGACTCACATCGCCGCCTGCATCCTCAAGGGCCTCTTCGCCCTGGTGGCCTACCTGACCTGGGCTGACGAAACCAAGGAGGTCATCACCGACAACCTGCCCCCGACCATCCGAGCTGTTGTCAACATCTTCTTGGTGGCCAAGGCTCTGCTGTCCTACCCGCTGCCGTTTTTCGCCGCCGTCGAAGTCTTGGAGAAATCGTTTTTCAATGACGGGGGACGCGCGTACTTCCCAGATTGCTACGGAGGAGACGGACGCTTGAAATCCTGGGGACTGGCTCTTAGATGTAGCCTCGTCGTGTTCACCTTGCTCATGGCCATTTATGTGCCACACTTCGCCTTGCTCATGGGCCTCACCGGCAGCCTGACGGGCGCGGGCCTGTGCTTTCTGCTTCCTAGCATCTTCCATCTCAAGCTTTTATGGAGAAAGCTGCAGTGGCACCAGGTGTTCTTCGACGTCTCCATCTTTGTTATAGGAGGTATATGCAGCGTGTCCGGGTTCATCCACTCCATGGAGGGGCTCGTAGAGGCTTTTAGATATAACATAGAAGAGTAGATGTCGCTGGAGTTAGATGTCAACTGCGCACCCCGCTCATTTTAGTGGATTTAAAAAAATTAATTCAAACAAACAAACAAACAAACAAAAAAAACGACCTCCCAGCAAAATACCCCCGCGCCCCCCCCTCTCTGCTTCATCCATGCGTAAAAGCGCGCATTTACACCAATTGTCTTGCAATGAATCAGCATACACACACACACACTATTCTGATGTCAGTAAGGAAATCGAACGCACCCACTTCATGACTACAGTACATGTTGTATAAATATGCGAGCAAACGTACAGTATCTACATATTTTTCCAGTGGAGTGAACGTTTACAATATTGACAAAGTGAAACAAAGTGACAAAAAAAATGGGGGGGGGGACAGTTTGTCTTGTCGTCGCTCTTGTGGTGAATCTGCCCCCCCACCACACACACACACACAAACATCAGAGTTCTCTCCATGTAATGATTCATTGATGATTAAAGTACAACATAAAGGTCATTTGGAAAGTTATTACACACAAAATGTACATCTATAATTAAATCCAGGAAGAAAAAATATCGCAAAGGCAATAACTCGATTGTTTTTAAACCGCAATATCGATTATATTCCCCAAACAATTATTATTATAAAAAAAATAACAAAAAAACACTGGAAATGCAGAATATAACAGCAGCTATACAAACTATGCATTGAATGTATGATATTAAAGGCAACATCACAATAAATCTAGGAGGTGCAAACGTGATACTGTTCTATAGAGATCTTAAACATTTCGATTCTTCTGTGTGAAAGTGTTGATGCGTTGGTATTTCTCCCTACATCTTTGACACATGCACATCATTTATTAGCGGGATTTTTAGCCTGCTGTTGCTGATTTCACTTCACCTTCTGAGTAGAAAGTGTGGAAACAACGTTCAAACCCAAGATCGCGGTCCAGATCCCAGCTACAAGACGGGGACCCCGACTCCAAACCCTGCACAGCACACTGTACTGGGAAAAATATATTTATTTATTTTTCTTTATTTTGAAAAAGTGCGTGAACTGTTCTGGAGTTAAGTTAGAAAATTCGGTGTGTGAAAAGTCAACATTAAGGAGGAAGATGTGCATACAGACATTTTTCATTCTGTGCAATCCAATGGGTCCTGTGGAATTGTTCTAAAAAAAACCGTGTGTGTAGTGTGTTTATCGTGGTTTAAAAAGATGGAATGTATATCTCAAAGTCGTTCTCATATATCGTGAAATTAATATTAAAGAATAAAGAAATAAGTGAAATTATATTGTAAAAATGTCTGTGGTTTTATGTAAAAAAAAATTTAAAAAAAGTCAGAACGTGTATTTTTTTTTCTTCTCTATAATAAAAGACGGAAATGATGAAAACGACACGGGCGTCGACATTTTCTCTAACGGTAACAACCACGGAGGCCTGCAGAGGCTTTTAGGGCCGGATTTAGATACACGAGCAGGTGAAGCTCACTCTTCTGTCTCTCTAGAACACCATCACATTTCCCGGCACATTTTACACCTAAACACTGATGCGGAATATTCTCGAGCCTGCAGAGAAATCCCGAGGCACGCATGTTCGGATTCTCTGCTGCAGGCGTGCATGAATGGAACTGTTAATGCACCGTGTTGAGTTCCAGCTCAGACAACATCTGGACCAAAGCCCCGGTGCTCCGAGAGGCCCAGCTGCTGAGCCGGTAGGGCATTTACAGTACACCAGTACACCAATAGAACCAAACTGTGGTCAACGCGAACGGTTAAGTGGACACAAATTAAGCTTATCTATAAAGGAAACAAACTAACAAACAACAGTTTGAATTCTTACAAAGTGCAAAAATATTTGAGACTTGTCCCAATGGTTACATGTGTCAATGTTTATATTAGTGAGGTAAATAGAATCTTCGTACTTGTTTAGATGGGACGTTTGGTCTCATGCCTAAAAAAAGTTCGACTGCATTGGAATTTTGATTTTTCATTAGGTAAATTAAAATAAAAATACAAAAATGTTTTCAAAGCAATCATGTAATATATAGAAAAAATATAGTACTATTAACTATTATTTAGTAGTGTTAAGCAATATATGAGGGAGCTGTTTTCAGGAGATTGTCATCATCTATGGTCATCATATCTTAATGGAAAGACTGTTAGATAAACATGTAAAGAGAGCCATCTAGCGGGCAAAAGCGAGAATGACAGATAAAATAGAGACGAATCATACAGTGGGCCACATATTAAAAAAAACTACAACTTTAACGGTGGGAGGCGAGGCTTAAATCCATGAGGGTTAGCAGAGATACTACTTTACATTTGGGAAATGATTAATTTGTGGAAAATTTCTGCTCCATCTCCCCATCAGTTTAGTGGTCCTTGCTTTAACAAATATTAAAGACCTCTGTTTAAACGTCACTTTTTATTTTCCAGTCTCTTGTGACGATTGTACACAACAGGCTGTTACTGAATTTTTAACATATTGCAATTTCTGGGTGCATAAGGAATTACCGTATTTTCAAGATGAAAGAAAATAGTCAAATTTGAGACAGATTAATTGCCAAACATGTTACATTTTTATTAAATCTGAAATTTGCCGTGTCTAAAAGGTTTTTAAAAATGAAATTTAAAGTAATATGCTTGAACAAAAAAGCTTAAAGAAAACTGCAATTTATTGAGACAGGAATTTTGCTGGGATTTGCAATGGCATTAAAAAGATTATACTCTACAATTGAAAGGTTTTTTTAAAGTACGATGGCTCCCTCTGCTGGTTTAATTTCAGAAAGGAGTAAACAATCTCAGCATCAGATCGAAACAAGACAAACATTTTGACAGAACAACAAAGATAAAATTTGAAGAAATGATACCGGCTAATTTGCTGAAATTCAGGCTCAGGCATTAAAACATTTATATGTTCACTCTAGACACCACTCATTCTGCATCCAACTGCACGTGACTGCATCTGTGACAGACATGACAAAGCAGCTGTGAGATATGCCTCAGAAGATCTAAAAGTCCCTTCTGATTTATATTCTTTGCCCCCAAGAGAGAAAAATCACACAAACACCAGACTGCCAACAATACAAGAGTTCCACCATAAGAGACGCATACAGGAAAGTAATACTTACAGAGTGTAATATATTTTGAGCAGTGACACTTGGCCTCTCACTATAAAAATCTGTTTGTTCTGAGAGAAACACCAAACTACTCCACAGGTGATGCAGAGTAAACTCGACATCCAGCAACTAGCAGTTGTACCTAAGGTTGTAATCCAAAGGTGCCATCTGAGTTCGGACCCGACATCAATACAATAGTTCCATTTTTGGATGCTCTCTCTTTTCCAAGTTCAAGTAGTAATACATAATCAGACAAACAGTGAAATATTCACAAACAAACACAGGGTGTGACAAGAATATGCATGTAGTTCGAAGTGTACCTGCAGCCACATGATATGATGGAGTCAAGCAGTGGCTGCAGAGTGGAGTCTGTGTTCTACACCAGCCAGGGACACCACAGGAACAGCAGGGCTCACTGGCCCGGCTCTCCAGCCTTCAGTGTCGTCGGCTTCTTGGTGGAGCATTCCACAACCCAAGGATGGCACAGGACGCCCTGGACGGGCAGCCGGTGCATGGGGTTGTGTTTCAGTAGCTGTGCGACCAGGCTCTTGGCCCCAGCACTGATGTTAAGGTGAGCAGGGTAAGTGTACTCCACCTGTACGACAGAGGAACAAAGTTATCTTACACTAGCTTCAACTTCTGAACCAGGTTTAACTGTGTTATCAAGTAGAAGAATAGACCCACACCCCCTTGAATTGAAACACTATTGAGAACCTGATAACGTTTTTTTTTTTGTACATGCCATATTCCATTCAAAGCCTCTCATGCCTCTCTGCGCCACTATTTGAGAAATACTGCTTTAATTTCACCGTTCACTGCCAAAACAGCATCCATTGTAAAACAGTCAAAAAGAGCTTCATGCATTTGTCATAGAATAAAAACAATGGTAAAAATCATCTTTGCCAAATTTATCAGTAAATGACTCAGTCAAGCGCAAATAATTCTACCAGTGTAGGATCAATAAGGTTCAGTTCAGTCTAAAACCATCTGTTGTATTGTATTGTACCCTTGATATCCTGCGGTAGGTGTCCTCCTGACTTTTCGCTTCAAATGGTGGATTTCCCCGGAGGTCACGCTGACTATCCACCTTTTCATCATGAGTTTTGCCCTCAATCATTTCTGGCGGCAAATAGTCTAGTGTTCCACACAGAGTGGACCGTCTGTACCAGGAGAGGACGCTCATTAGTGTGTATAGTCACATTCAAAACACAAATTTTAAAATTCCACAAATCTTTAGAAAAAACAAAAAACTCAAGCCATGAAAAAGTGATTTTCTTTTTCTAATCACCTGGAGGATGGCGTATGAACAGACCATCCAAAGTCTGCGATCTTCAGCTCGCCGTTTGCTCCCAGTAAGAGATTCTCTGGTTTGATGTCTCTGTGGATCACCTTCTTTGAGTGGCAATAGTTAAGGGCATCTGCCAGCTCCATGATATACTAAAATGTCAGAATGTATGGTCACCAGAATGTTACAAAGCTGACCGCACAGTTAAAAAAAAGAAAAAGAAAAGTTTTCTTACAAAAGCACTTACTGTTGCACTTCTGTCCTCAGGCAAAAAAAAGAGAAAAGTTTTATTCCAAAAACACTTACTGTTGCACTTCTGTCCTCAGGAAAATGTCCACAACGCTGCAGCTCACCGTACAGTTCTCCCTTGGGCGCAAACTCAAGGATAAGATACACACGAGAGGCGTCGTGGAAGTAACCGTAGAGTCGCAAAATATTGGGATGCCTACAGTGGGTCGACACAGTGTTTCCAAACGTCACGTTAAAAATACCCAGAAGAGCAAACACGATAGAAAAAAAAATGCAGGTAGAATGACAGGAAATTGAAAAATAAAAAATTGTCAACCCGTTACAGACATTTTTTTGAGCTCCTACTCGAACATGCAGCTGGTCCCTGTCTAAGTTGTAGCACTAGTGTCATTGCAATAAACAAAAAATCTGACTGTCAAATATTAAAACGACAGAAATTCACTGTAGATACAAAAAGCCAGCCATACTTGTAATAACACATTTCTAAAGTCTATAAAAACTATTATTAAAACTATTAAATATTTTTGTTTTGTATTCTGTTCTAAATGTTAGAGAAAAAAAAATATTTTTGTTTTGTTTTCTGTTCTAAATGTTAGAGAAAAAAAAAATCACCTGAGGTGAGACTGGATCTCCACTTCTCTTCTAAGCTGGTGCTCCACTCCAGCCTTTTCCAACTGCTTCTTGAAGAGCACTTTCAGGGCCAAGATGAACTTACTCTGCCGCTCTCTCGCCAGGTAGACATTACCAAATTTGCCCTTTCCTAAAGGACGACCAATGTCAAAATTTTCCAGGCTCCACCTTTTCCTGTGTGAGCACAAAAATGCCTTGATTATAGACAACATGTGTTTTAGATTTTTGAGAACATACTGTAAAGATCAATCATCAGACATACTTTGATGCAGAAGCATCCGTGGAGTCATTCATGGGGGTTTTGTCTATGAAAAAGGGACGAAACGTTCAGTATCAAAAGATTCATGGTCAGTAAGAAGAAGACTTCTTTAATTCACACTTACTCTGTGGCTTTTCTTCT
The DNA here is from genome assembly GCF_000523025.1 of Cynoglossus semilaevis. Taxonomy (NCBI): domain Eukaryota; kingdom Metazoa; phylum Chordata; class Actinopteri; order Pleuronectiformes; family Cynoglossidae; genus Cynoglossus; species Cynoglossus semilaevis. The sequence goes on from NC_024317.1 coordinate 17,917,882, forward strand.
TTTGACGACTCTGCTGGTGGCCTCGGTAACTCCGGATTTGTCGTGTTTGCAACCATCTTTGGCTTGTACTGCTGAGAAGCGGGTTTGGGCTGAGGTGTAGGATTTACATTTTGGTCGGATAAATGAGTGGACTTTATTGCAGCAGAGACCTGGGGTACTGGTTTCTGAGGGACCCCAGAGCGCCGAATGCGCTGAGGTCCATTTGACACAGTGAGGACCCGTTGATGTGGCGTTGGTGTCACTACAGCCGTATGTGAACGTTGTGACACAGGAATACGCTTCGGTCCTTCAACACTTGACTGCAAATATAAAGAATTAAAATAAATCACAAATGACTACATTGCTGTTTTTTTCACATGCATTTCTTGACATGCTAGGACTAATTCCATGTCTTCATTTTAATAAGCTAGTTTTTGGCAAAGCAATTGATTATTTCAACATTAAAATGACACTAAACTCAATGAAAAAAAACTTTATATATTGGCATGACACTTCATGCCTAATTTACAGTTTTGTAAATCCCAGTTTCAAAAAACATTAAGTAGTTTGGACCATCGACAAATATTTGTCATGTTAACATATGTAAAAATGTACAAACTCATGGAAAACACACAAACAAGCAAACAATACATAGTTCTGGCACAACTTCAGCTAACAATACATAGTTCTGGCACAACTTCACGTGTTTTATATGACTTTTCAATTTAAACATACATATTTAATACACATCTGTAATAGCTTGTATACTTTACTTTCCCAACTACGCAACAAGAGATTTTTGTCACAATGATCTATTGGTTTTGATTGAAATTGATATATTTACCTTGAATTCAGGCCTATGAATCTTCGAGTCCGTTGTCAGTTTGAGTTTTGCTGAGTCCATATCCTGAGAAAAGTCAACATTATTACATTAAGTGGACAACTCCTTACGTCAATTTTGGTTAATAAGTATGATCAACAGTAATAATAGCGGAGCTAGTTTTGCTTTGTTATCCTAACGTTGAGTGGCATTGCCGTTATCAACAATGCAGTGTTAATACTGCTGCTGCTAAGCCTGCTAGGCTAGCTGACAGAAAGAAATCCTTAATCAATCAAAAGGGCTTACCTAGGCGTATTGTTGCACACTACCCAAAGACACCAAGGTCCAAAAATATATCCAGAATTTAAACCAGCTGAAAATGGCAGTTGTTGAGTTAGCTGTCGCTAGTTAGCAGCTCCTCCGGCCTGTTAACCAAATTTGTCGTGTGCGGCAGCCTTCATACATAGGATATTTTCTAAACCCGATACCGCTGTATTTGTTATTCAAGCATTTTAAGCAAAATCGCAACAACGTTAATCTCGCTGTACAAGTCTAAACGAAAAATTAACTAGACGAAATAACTGTGAATAACACACGGTATTTACTGATACGAGAAAGAAGATGGCTTCCTCGCTTGCAATTTCAAACGTCCCTCCGTTCAAAGGCTTTAAATCAACCGCGAGCTCTGATTGGCTGAGAGAATGCAGTGCGGTTCGTTCTATTGGGTCACAATTATTAGAGGGTGACGTCAAGACGTAAGCGGTAACTCAACCGGGGATTGGGTGGCGCTGTCTCAACGATAAATAGATCATTTTTTTCATGAAAGTTTTGGAAATGTTATTTTTATTTCATTCTGAAAATTATTTTTAGTATTATTATACAATATTATATATTTAGACACATTACATATTTTATGAACACGTTCTTATCCTGGAACCTATTTTGTCAAGTCCGAATTCGTTTTCTTGATGATGTACATGTTTTTGCTGTTTTAAAAACATCTTTAATATTTAACCGTTTTATAATAACAACTCATCATGAACACACCAATGTGGGCAATTGTTTTCTGAACGCATTAGCTTTTTTCTTTCTACAGTAACTATGCAACAATTCAACCAATTCCTCTCTCAAAGAAAAAAAAATTACACTAATTGATTTAAATATATATATTTTTGCCACATTCTTGAGATTAAGAGAACAAAACTTTTTTTTTCAGGCACCGGAACAAGGTATGTGTCGATACACTTCTCTGTAGTCAGTGCACTTCCTACAAACCTCTTCAATGCCAACAGATATTTCGGTCAGAAGAACAAACACATATTAAATAAAGTTTTTCTTTCACCACTTTGATAAAAACACATAATAACATTTACTCTCTGTCAAACGTCAACATTGAATAAGTTACTCAGCAAGTGTAGCAGCTTTCCTTTTTTAAAATATGTCACTTGTAAGTGCAGATGTTAGAAAGTGGAAAGTTATCAACTCTTAGTTCCAACAAACGTAACATCTTTAAAGAAAAGGTTTTTTTTTTCTATTTTGGTTGTTTGTATTACAGTGTTTAAAATGTTCGTCTTCATAAACATAAATATGGCATGTACCTTGATCCCTTCATTGTATTTAAATACTTTATAAGATACTAAAAAAAATAAAGTATTGCATTGGCTTGTTCTTGAACATGGCTGGTACAGTGTCTCGTTACTACACAGGTCCCACAAGAAATTTCTGCAGAAGAGATGGCCACAAATGACTTGACTTTGACACGTCCCGTTGACATTGAAATGTCAACTATTGTGCCATAGCAACTGTTTACTCTGACATCTGAAACCACTACCATATGCAGTGCACTCACTGCTACCATTGTGTTGTCACAGGTGAACTCCTCTGCGTCACTGTTGTGCTCTTTATCACAACAAACAACTGTTCTTTTTCCATTCGCTGTTACATCACTGGAGTGACCACCTGATATTCTGAAGGTCTTGTGGTGGATGGAAAAGCAGTCAGGACATTTTCTTTGTGTAAGAGGCTGAATGGGAAGTGCCACATCTCCTTTGGCACCGTGCACATGCTTTAAGTTCAACCAGAGAGTCTGATGCATGTCTGTCCATGCTGCCAGTTTCCTGACGCACCACAGTTGTTCAAAAGTATCCCTGAGTGCACCACCCACACACATCCCGCCCCTTGTGCGTTTCATCGCTGTGGTCCTGCCGACCAGCATCTCCTTGAAAAAAAAAATCCCTAAACAGTATCGGGTTGTCAAAAACCCATATCTACAGTAGGCAGGTTAGTATACACGAGGAAGGTATTCAATCATACAAAGATGCACAGCACCACAACATCATAAAGAGAGGCTGTTGGGACTAGTGTGTAGTCCGTCTTCAACTCCACTGAACAGTTGAGGTAGTTGTCATTTCTCAATGACTGCAGCAACTATCGGTGTGCATATGGTCCCACGGGCTGTAGCTGCCAACTCTTCAATTTCAGCATTCAGTTGCCTGATGACCCACTCCATGGCTTCACGGCCCTGGTTAGGAACAAAGGTAAGTATTGATCAACAGTTACACAGAGTCCCGAACACTTGAATTGACTAACCTAAGAACAAATCTAGTTGTGCTGAACTACAGTATGTCAAAGGCATGTTAGCTCACCTTTCCGGCATTAGAAGAGATTGTGCTGGCCATGAGTCCTTCTAAGTAACTGCTGAGGCTGACGCCTTTCACAGAGATGATCGCCTCCTGGGTCAGTATTGTTCTAAAAGACAAAATACATTTTAATTTATGAATCATAAAACAAACTACAGTATGAGTTGAAACAAAGTGATTTGTGAACAGTACAAACAAACATACTTCTCTGGATTCTCAGGGTGTGGTTTATACGTTAACCTCTCATCCACAGAAACCATATTTGTCAACGTGATCTACAGATGAAAGAACAGACAGTTGCTCAGTGTCAAGATACAATATGTACAGTTTCATACTGTGCTGCCTGAGTCAGAACAGATTATAATACAGTATGTGAACATTGTTATAAAAATGAACCCATGGGTGTGTAACTAGTAACTAGTGTAACTAGTACTTTACTGTACTAGTATGTTTCCCCCAAGGGGGATGAATAAAGCCCTACTCTACTCTCTACTCTAACAGGTAATACTTCATTCCAAAAATAAAAGACGAGTGAGTTTAGTCGAGTAGACGTTGTGAGAAGCAGCAAAGGGTGTGAATTCGCAGATCTAACCTAATGAGCTCACACATTCAATTGGTCTGTGTCTTCGAGGAAAGGCTCACAACACAACAAACCATGAGGCAACAGCATTATTAAAACACTCACATTTGTGGACTGAAGTTCAAATGTTTTCTGTTTGGGGTCCACGACTGAATGCTCCTGAATGTAGGTGTATGTTCTTGCATTGCCGATGAGCTGAAAACAAAGCATAGTGTTTTTCTTATTTAAGTAGCAGACCATAATTTATCAGTCAGTTCTTAGAAACAACACACAAACAAATGAAGTAACAATAATTAAGCATCAAATTGACATGTAAAATATTACTTGTAAAGTATTACAAATTATAATTGTTTTTTTTTGTGATCTAGATATCCAGTTTACACACATAATCACAGATAACTCACAGGCTGTGCTGCAATGGTATCAGTCACTAGAACAGTGTAAGAGCAATGACTGATAGAAAAACTTACAGGATATTATCTTTCTTATCACCCCTATCGCACAAGGTTAACAAATAAAAGCTTAAAACCCAGAGCCCCCTGTAGCTGCTCTCCATTTTACTGACCTCTATTTTTGACACAGACGTGGAAAGTTACATCACACAGTGCCATGGGTTAAGTCTTCACTGTGACACAAGCAGTGGCCCAGAGCCATAAACTCGTACGGGCTTCCGTAACCAACCTCAGCTCCTCAGCACAGAAATAGCCCTGGCAGGTTAAGGTCACACAAACTGGCTGAGAAGCACCGACCTACGGTAATGTTGGTCTCATGTGCAGGGTGGAAATTAGAGGTAATTTTAGGCCAGCACATCACGAGCCATGTCAAGTCAAGTGTTTCTCCATTCAGTGTCCCACGGTGACCACATGCTGACCTCAGGAGGATTTTTTTCTATGATATGAGTGAAGACACTTACAGATTTCACAATAGATGGAAGACCCCACTCTGTGCTGAGCAGTCTTTTACTGTGGAGGCAACCGTGTTTGTCCACACTTCTATCCAAAACGTCCACTCCTTTCACAGAGGGATTCATAGGGTTCGGATACTTCTGCATGGCAGCCTTGGTCACAGTCTCCCAAGGATGACTGTTGAAGGTTAAAGAAAAGTCAATAAAAAAACAAAAACAAAAACATAACACACAGAGACCCCCACAATCTGTCTGCATAGCAAGATGAGAAGTCCTTTATTTTAGTTGTTTAAAAAAAAATCTTTAGTGATAATGAGGACAGTGATGGGAAGATTAATGAAACATGATATCCTACAATCTCAACAATGAATTACTTATTATAACCGTTACAAATACAAGTATTGCATGAAAAAAGAAAAAGGTAGAAAAAGTGTAAACTATTGTTTTCATGTCATTTTACTGCAGGATTAATGACATCAGTGATGATATTATTAACATTAGAACACATGACATAAACGGTGTGTGGCTGCAGAGATTATGTTTTGATATTTTTGAGACTCTCACATTCCTGAGTTAAGATTTTTGGCACATGGAAGAGCAAGATAAGTGCAAGGGTCAATGAATAAAAGATAAATATATAACTAATTAACATCAATAAAACATACAGTGTAGACTTATGTGTAAACGGTAGACAGTTATGTATGACATAGATGTAACTACTCCATAATGAATTAATAAATGTTTCTTCAATTGATTATTATTTATAAGTTAAAAATATAGTTCATTGCTGTGGAATAAAATAATTATTTATTGTGTTAAGAAACTCTGCTGCAGAGACTTTAATAAATGTTACAAAATGTTACATACAAAATGACCTGGTGGGCCACATTTAGGCCCCCGGACCTTGAGTTTGACTAATGAGCTTTAGACGATTAGCAAAATGTAATTTAGTCTGCTTCACGTTATGTACAATAATGTGTTTTCATTCATGTGTATAGGGTTCATGACTACATATGCTAAATTCAGTTTGTTCGAACTCATACTTATTGTATTAGTTATAACTAAATCACTATCCAGGCATCATTAACCAGGTTTTTTTCTGTATTGGCGTCATTGAAACGTCACTCTGGCGCGTCGGGCAGAAAATATGAGCCGAGAGTTAAAGTATTTGTAATTTAACTTTGTTGTTTCAAAGTATCTCAATTATGTTGCCAATACAATCAGCATCAATTTTATATCGAGCTCAAGTTCACAAGTGCACCACAAAGCCGCCTAGGTGGGTGACGTAAGCGCCTACGACACAATGTAAGGGAAAGGTCGCACGCTGGGGGCTTGACCAGACAGCCCGCTTATGCAATTCTATTCCTCACTAACTCTATAATAATTCCATTTCGTATTTGTTACATAATACAACATTGGCACTGACGTTACTTTTCTCAGCTCATTGCAGTTCTTACGTAACGGCTTCTGTAAATCTTTCTTTTGTTTCCTTAACATCACGACATCGGTTAAAATCTGAAATTAAGCATCACGGGTTTGAGAACTTGTGACGTTATAAGTCAAAGATTCAAGTGATAAAACACACTACTCACTTGAATGTGTGCTCTGAAGTCCAGATTTTCATGGTTTAGTTGCGGTGGGAATGCTGGAGTCGTGAGAAATGCCGGTAAGCCGAGGTACTGTCACTGAAGAGTGAAGCAAAATCTGACTCAGACTCCTCCCCTCTCTACCGCGGAACAGTCACACGGTCTGCTGGCGCACTTCCGGCTTTCTTCCGCATGCTGCAGGACGCATACATGTGAGTGTACATTCAAAAAGTTCCTCCTGAATTTTGTGTTTAATTTCAATTAAAAGAACAGGAAAATTTTATTGCATGACCCCAGTATTAAATAGTGGTATTTTATCTTTTAATTGAAATAATATAATATAATTTAATTTAAATTGAATTGGAGATAGGAGCCAATTGTGACAGTGGTTTACATATGAACTTGTGTGCCAACACCTCACATATGCAGTTTTCTTCTCCTTTTGTGGCGCAATACTGTCTATGTCACCATAACCCCGATCAGTGCGGTCATTATCTTCTTTACCCTCGTGTATTCGTGAGTCTGCACCATTTTATTGCAGTATTGCAGGGACATTCCTACGTCCTGTGTCTTTATCTCAGTGTACAGACACACTGGCCAACTTATGTGTAATCTGTCTGTGGCAGACATGTAAGAGTGGGTGGAAACTGACAGCCATGAACCGTATCAGTGTTGCTGCTGTTGGAGAGCTGTCCATTACTGCATGAACTGTCAGGTTCATTTCAGGCTACGATGAATACATTTACCAAAAAAAATTTGTAATATATAAGCTGTTATTGTGATTATTGCAGTAAATGATATAAGAAACCAACCTTTGGTGGATTAATATCTTTAATTAGTATAATACTAAATATTGAAATAAAAAAAGCATAAAAGCATAAAAGCATAGACATAATAGCTATATTAAAAAAAATACACGTGAAAATTTTCAAATAATTATTTTAAAAAACCCACAATATTTACAATTATAGAATGTATTGTATTTAAGAATGGACGTTGGCATCACTTTGATAAATACAACTCAGGAAGCACACAGGAAGTAGCTGTAAACCACAAGGAAACAACACGATAGTGGTCATGTGGACAGAATAGGAGTCTATGTTAAATTTAAATTCTTCTTGTTCTGTTTGACACAAGTTACATTTACATGAGTCTATGGCCTCTCCACTCCATTCAAACTTCACATTCTTGCCACAGGTCAAACCAAAGCACCACAATGTATCCCTCAAACTTTTACTCGACCTCTACAGTTTCTTGGATTGTGTCTATCTCTCTCTGTATTTGAGACTTAGAAGTCTTTGGTGTTTGCGTTGTCGGGGGGTCGTCCTCCTCTTCTTCTTCCTCTGCTTCAGAATGAAAATCAGCTGTGGCATCTTGATACTGCTGGTATTCTGACACCAGGTCGTTGAGGTTACTCTCTGCCTCCGTGAACTCCAGTTCATCCATGCCTTCCCCTGTGTACCAGTGAAGGAAGGCCTTCCGCTTGAACATCAGGGAGAACTGCTCACCCACGCGACGGAATATCTCCTGAATGGCCGTGTTATTGCCGATGAAGGTGGAAGCCATTTTGAGACCCCGGGGTGGAATATCACAGACGGCCACTTTGACATTGTGTGGAATCCATTCCACAAAGTAACTGCTGTTCTTCTGCTGGATCGCGAGCATTTGTTCATCCACCTCTTTGGTGGACATCCTCCCACGGAAAATACCTGCCACGGTGAGGTAGCGCCCTCTCCTTGGGTCGCACGCCGTCATCATGTTACGGGGGTCGAACATCTGCTGCGTGAGCTCAGGCACCGTCAGGGCTCTGTACTGTTGGCTGCCGCGGGCCGTCAGGGGGGCAAAGCCTGGCATGAAGAAGTGGAGGCGAGGGAAAGGCACCATGTTGACGGCCAGCTTCCTCAGGTCTGCGTTGAGCTGTCCGGGGAACCTCAGGGAGGTCGTGACTCCGCTCATGGTCAGGGACACCAAGTGGTTGAGGTCGCCGTACGTCGGCGTGGTCAGTTTCAGCGTACGGAAACAGATGTCATAGAGCGCCTCGTTGTCAATGCAGAAGGTCCCGTCTGTGTTCTCCAGGAGCTGGTGGACGGACAGGGTGGCGTTGTACGGCTCCACCACTGTGTCAGAGACTTTAGGTGAGGGCATGATACTGAAGGTATTCATGATGCGGTCAGGGTACTCCTCCTTGATTTTATTAATGATCAAGGTTCCCATCCCAGAGCCGGTGCCACCACCCAGTGAGTGGATGAGCTGGAAGCCCTGAAGGCAGTCGCAGCTTTCACTCTCATGTCTCACTCTGTCGATGACCTGCTCCACCAGCTCTGCTCCCTCCGTGTAGTGGCCTTTGGCCCAGTTGTTCCCAGCGCCAGAGTTTCCTGTAAAGATAACAATAAACGTTGTGAATAAAAGACTCAAACAACATTTGTAAAACTTTTTGAGATTGCACCAGATGTAACTGCAGGGGATACAATAGAGCAGTGTATCCCAAAGACTGGGTCGCAACCCTCAGGTGGGTCGCAAGAGATGTTTTATTTGGTCATCTCGCATCATGTCACTTGTGGTTATGTTAAAACTTGAGTAATACTAATTGTTCAGATATCACTCGGTCAACAATAAAATATCCTCATTGATGTTCAATAATGGTCAAGTACATCTTTATTTTGTGAATTATGAATAATGTCTTTTGACTTGGGTCGCAAAGGTTTGTGACTTTTAAAATACGGGTCCCCAGAAAAAAAGTTTGGGAAACACTGCAGTAGAATTTTACAGCTCCAGAGAAGAGTGGTACTCTGCATTATATGTAGTCTGTGGACCAGATGTCACCACAATCTCTCCAAAGCTGTATTTTTAACATCCAGTGAAATATTATTAGTCTCATTTCCTGTTTTTGTGTGAGGTTATTAAATGGTGTCATTTAAATTTGAAGTTATAAAAAGTAAAACAGAAAGAAGTTAGGTAATTAGTTCGTGTTGGTCTTCTCACCGTAGATGAAATTATCTGGTCTAAACAGAGCGCCGATGCGACTTCCTCTGACGCTGTCCATGGTGCCAGGCTCCAGGTCCACCAGCAGGCCTCGGGGTACATACTTCCCACCTGGAGAAAAAGCAGTAGGATTATATAGAAATGTTGCTGACTCAACACATTTAAAGTCAGTTCTTTTAAAGTTATTTTACCGTGTGCTTCGTTGAAGTAGACATTGACCCTCTCCAGTTGGACGTGGCTGTCTCCAATGTATTTTCCTGTTGCATTGATCCCATGTTCTTCAGTTATCACTTCCCAAAACTGGTAAGACAAGGCCACGCAATATGAGCTAGATTTCCAGAAGCTCCCATGATCAGGAATTTTTTTATAAATTTTTTTTTCACTTATTGTTTCTATACCAATGTGATGCACAAAACGCACAATGTATTATATTAAGCATTTAGGTTATTAAAAATATTGTATATACTTGTTTTACAGTCATATGTAATTTTTTGTTGTTCCATCCTAGTCATGATAAAAAAAAAGATGTCCCACCCATGCCACTCAGTTTTTGGCCCTTATCTTTTTTCCTTAGTGCATGACAGGGAACACCCACTATCATTGTGCCTGCCAACAGACAACTTGAGCGGTGCATGTCAAAATATATGTGAATATTTAAACAAATACTATTAACATCCAAATACAAAAGTTTGAATTAAAGACTTTTGACTGACTTCAGTCTTATAAAATCAGTCCTGTTAGAAGTTATTTTTCCAAAACATGCTTTTTTTAAAAATAATCTCCAACATTTGTTCAGTCACCAGTCATTCCTACTAGAAGAGAGAAGTATTTTCTGTTACCTTGGAGCCGATCTGGTTGCCACATTGTCCGATTTGCAGATGCACTATTTCACGCATGATGTTCGGGCCTACGGTGCACTGAGCAGCTGGGGGTCTCTGATAGTGGAAGACGCTGCCACTCTTTTATACAGCACCAGGAATGATGTCATCAGGGTGTTACCCTGGCTGACAGATGATGTGAGCCCAGTACTATGCTGAATTTAGTGTATTCTGATGCTGAATCTAATCAATTATTTAGAGTATTAACTAATAATTATTATTGAATTAATAAATATCAAGTCATTTTTATTTTAAGTGAAAGTTAATTATTTGTCATTGTGACACTGCACACAACAAATGTGACCTCTGCTTTTAACCCATCACTAAAGTGAACAGTGGGCAGCTTTAAGAACCCAGGGAGCGGTTTGCTGGGATGGTGCCATGCTCAGAGCACCTCAGTGGTAACTTGGCAGCTGGTGGACTCGAACCTTCCGTAGTAAGTCTGCTTCCTTAACCACCGAGCCCATCACTGCCCCATAATCCATGTGTTAAAGTTGAGAACCAAGTTGTTTAAATCAATTCACAAACCAAACCTAAACAATTATAAGTGAATAATTGCATTATTTTGCATTTTTTGTAAAACTGCTATCATTCAAGTAATGACTGTTAAACTGGTAAACACAGAGATAAGGTTTTTGCAAAACTGCTATCATTCAACTAATGACTATTAAACTGGTAAACACAGAGATAAGGTTTACATTACAAACTCCATGACATGGAAAACCACAAACAAAGTGTAGATAAAATGAATGGTGGCTGAGCATTCCTCTGCCGATTATTATGTTAAAAACCAAAGTTAATACTGTTGGAAGATGGCGCTCAGTTTACCATTTTAAAAGGTTTGTTTTTAAAGTCATCTAGTTTATGCTTTCTTAGGGTGAAAATGTGACAAATTGTTATTAATATTATTTTAAACAACAACGACAACAAGAAAACGTGAGGAAAGAATGTACTTAAACTATATGTTAGTATTAGTGTGAGTAAAAAAATGGAAAAAAAATTATTGTAGATACGAAATGCTGCCATCTATAGGATTAATAGGTGTGATGCACGTCGTGACTGAATTTAATATATATTCAATTTTACATTTCTCTATTTAAGTCTTTGTTTTAGAATTTCTATTTGATTCAGTACTTAATATGTCAGTAATGTGTCTCTGAGCAAAATACTTTTGTAGTTTTCAACAACCTTTGTTTAAGAATTCAGACATATTTTTAGCATTCTTGAGGTCATTTCTAAAATAATGTAACACTGTTGGTTTTTATTGTAACATCCTGTATTTATTTTCGTAATAAATTGTATTTTATGCAGTATATATTTTAATTGTTTATTCATTTTGTACTTTCTTTTAAGAACAACCATAGCATTAAAGGTCATACCCCAAGTTAACCTTTGTCTTGGCATTGAAAGAGACATTGTATCAGTCACAATGCGTCATGTCCACTTTATCTAGTGACACTCAATTTGGTATAAAATAAAATAAAATAAAATAATTAAATTGCGTTGATTATTTTTATCATAAATCCGTATCTTTAAAACTAAATTTAGATGAAATTATAATGCTACAAATTTGAACCAATAATCAACGTGAACGGTCAGCAGCCATTAAAAATAATAGTTTTGAGTATTTGCGTAGATTAAAAGAAAGAACTTGTCTTATAATATAACGCTGAATTTAACTAGATGTTCTTGAATTGTTCAGTTGATCGATCGATCACGATTTCCTAGTTGTAAATGTCAGTGATCACTTTGCTTCAAAGAGGGCGCTTCTCTCCTTCTCTAACTCTGCTTCATGACGCTCCGGGCAATCATGTGATTCGTCCGGGCGTCAAGCATCGATGAAGCAAAAACCGGAAACAAAGATTTAAACTTCATATTAAGAGCATCACCGTTTAGTTCTCATTTTAAGTTCATAAAAATCTGTTTCAGATTTAAAATTTGATGAGGTTTATTGGCGCAAGTACAAAGGGTAGAGGTAAATTTTAATAAAATTAAATAACTAATTGAAATACAATACACTGATCATATGTTAAAATAGAATTAAATAATGATATAATGTGATTTATTAGAATACATTTTTTAATTGTTTCATTTTTTTCAAATAAGAAATTTAAATCATTCTGAATTTAATCTGAATTAAGAATTTTGAAAATTTCTTAATTCTTAATATTACGTTTTCTGGGAAAATGCATTGTTTTAAAGTAATTCGTTAAGAACCGAGAAATTACATTTTTGATCCTTAGATACACAATCCTTAGAAATTGTAACTGAAAGTTCCATTGTAACGTTTAGTATTTCTTTAATTAAAAAAGATTATGTAGAAAAAAATTGAAATAAAAAAAAGCTGAAACAGAATCTTGTAGTTTAAAACAGATAATAATTTGCAACACGTCGGTTTTACTTTGATGCTCATACATTTGCCGTATTTTCTAAGATATTAATAATTCTGGCGTGTCCTTCACTTCCGTACTCATTACAAGTGCAAGTGTTTGGCCAGGAGCTTGGCTGGGCTTCTATTCTGAAAGTTCAAATTTAACCGGACGTGGTGTTTGTCCTCCCGGAAAACTTGACCACCGTTCTACGTTCCCAGGGTTCCGTGAGAGCCGTTTGCCCCACCCCACCTCTTCAGCGCTATCTATCTCAATGTACAATTCTCCGAGAAAAACGGGGGCGAAAATAATTCAGAGTAAAACGGCGAATAAACCTCTATTTCTCATGAAAATTAGCCCCGCAGCGGTGAAGCGGTGTGGACGCGGCCTGTCGGTTGGTGAAGATGAGCGTGTGTCGCCGCTGGATCAGTGATTGAAACACCGCGGCGTGTGTGTATGTGTGTTTGAGGGAGGGAGGGAGAGAGAGAGAGAGAGACACAGTGCGTGCGTGCGTATGTGAGTGTGTGTGTTCATGTATCTTCCACATGTAACCACAACCTACCCTTCGGATTCAAAGGGAATACAAAAAAGGAAAAAAAGGGAGCAGGGACTTGACAGCGAGCCGGAGGAGGGAATAACGGAGGACTTCCAGCAGTATCACCTGGATATTAGCGTTTGATTCAAGGACATCCAGCTGCCCACCACCGCCTTTCACTCGTTGTCCGGAGAAGCTTCCCGATGTGAGGAGAAATACAAATTAACGTAAATGGACACAGAGAAGCGGCCTGCGGTTCTTATGGATGTGGTCAAACTCTGCCATTAACCGAACGGTGGTTTCTGTTGACGACGAGAGGAAATCATTTTGACATCGGCTAAAAACAGGATATTATTGAATAGGCTGCTAACAGCCAACCCCCACCCTCGAAAAGGTGTAAGATGTGACGGATCTGTGATAGAGAAAGAAGCCCCGGTGTAGCTCGATGATTCACATGTCGTCATACTGAAAAAAGAAATATATTTATTTTATTCGTTTTTTAATTTTTTTTACTTTTTTCTCCTCGCGTATCGATTAGGTGGATATTTGCTTCCAAATAGCATTAAAAAATTATATATTCAAGGGTGGAAAAGGCTGAAGGGAATGGATTGAATGGCAGCGTGAATGATCTGCCAAGAACTGGCTCATAAGGAGGAAAAATCAAAATTCAAATGAATGCTTTGAAATCCCATAGCCAGCGTTTGATTGGGATTGAAGAAATCCTGGAAGAGACACCGGATCGCCGACGTTCATCCATGTCTGCTGCGAGGCTGGAGACCTCACATCCACACGGCTCACATCAGTGTTGATGACTTCATTGCGGATTTACAGTGAAAAACACGGGGAGTCCAGCGACTGAAGGGCGGCATCAGTTTCTTCTGTGCTCCTGCCTGTACTCTCATCTCCTTCATTCATTGCCAGTAAATAGCCACATCCACCCCGTTCCCATACCGTGCCAAAGCCTGGTGGTGGCTCCAGTGGCTGAAAACCTAGAACGGGATTACATTTCTCTGTCATTTGCATCTGGCAACATCAATGTCACCCAGGTGCTCTCCCTCTGCCGGGCCACTCTAGGAATTTAGGACCCATTGATTTTATTTTTCTTCTGGTCAAAACCCTCCCTCCCTCCCTCCCTCCTTCCTTCGTTCCTTCCTTCCTTCCTTCCTTCTCGCCTGCCCGCCTTCCGTCCTTGTTCCCTCCTTCTCTCCACCTGCACAGCCGCCTACCCCACCAAGCAACCTGCCTCCCCCTGAACCTGTCACTGGGTTTTTGGGAAGATGGGTTGTCTGGGCAATAGTAAGACTGAAGACCAACGAAATGAGGAGAAGGCCCAGAGGGAAGCCAACAAAAAGATAGAGAAGCAGCTCCAGAAAGACAAACAGATTTACCGGGCCACTCACCGGCTACTGCTGCTAGGTAGGTGTATCACTGCTCTGCTCTGCGTTTGTGTTATGTGTTCCATGTTTGGCCTGTGGGTCTATTTGTGTTATCAATACGAGCATGTTTTCACCTGCTTTGTCCACAAGTGCCTGCCGTGTTTCACCAACTCCCTCGGTTTGCGCCTCAGTGAGCCTCGATTGTAGCCTTGACGTGAAGTCAGTGCAGCGGCGTCTCCGGCTGAAAATCAGGCCCATCTCCTGCATATTATGAAACACGGCTGCAGACCATGTGAGAGACAGTGGACAGACGCTCACACACACACACACACAGGCAGGCAGGCAGGCCCTATGCAGAAGCAGCAAGGCCACCGTTGCTTCTCTGCACACATGCAAACTGCAGAGCGTAGACTGAGCGACTGAGATCCCTTCACCTTGACTGCTGACGGCCTCTTCACGCAGACACACCTTTCGCACATAATCCTCTGCCCACCAGTGGTTCTTAAGTAGCATGTCTTCTACCTCAGTCCTCAAAGTCTCTATTTTACCTTAATGTAGCTATTTGTAGCCGCATCACGCCGAGGCCTGGTAAATGTTTGTTACGTTATATTTGTACACCAAACCACAGCCAACATTTGACATCCTGGTCATGCTGCTAATATATAAAAAAAAGAAAATTAAGATTATTATTAGGATCAGCAGACGTATGCCAGTGACTCTAACCCATATCAGACTCAAGGCCCGGGGGCCAAATGCAGCCCGCCAAGCCGTTTTGTGTGGCCCAGCGAGAACTTCAGTAAAGTCCATGCAGCAGATTTTCTTAACCTAAGAAACGAAAAGTTTTTTATTATTACACAGCAATGAACAATATTTGTGACCTATGGACTGGTACTGGTCCACGGACCGGGGTTGCTGACCCCTGATCTATAGAGTCTTCCAGTTACAACCGGCCCTTCAAGAGGAACTGTACTGCTGATGTGGCCCCCGGTGAAAATGAGTTTGACACCCCTGCTCTAACCTAAAGTTGACGCACCAAATGCTATTTTCCACAGCTCGATTGAGCAGGTGTCATATTGTGGCTTCTTTTTCAAACTTTGACCATATTTTATTTTTTTTTTTTTTTTTAATTTTTTTTTTTTACTTTAATTTCTCTGATTAAAACTAATCTGTGGACGATTTCCTAATACAAAATGACTTTTTCTTTAAATTTTTTTATGTGAAGCCATGAGTCATAACTTACTAGATTTATCTTTACAGACCCCCCCAACCCCCCACACCTGCATTGAGATGATGAGTGCTTATTTGTGAATCACTGATTCAATGGAATATGATAAATTGGAAAAGGAAATGTCTGTGGTCCAGAGTTCAGAGCGTCGCCTGCCTTCTCAAAACCCAAGAACTTACTATATCTTGACTGCGTTATCGTTTAGTGTGATTACAAAAAAAACAAACTAACATCATGACATAGTTTCTGCTTAAAAGGTGAAAGTAGATTAGTAATTAGTAGTTTTCTCCGTGCCTCTGTCCGCTGTAAATTCAAATTATTCTGCATAACGTCAGCACCACTCAGGCTTCCAGTTTGGGAAATGTACTACTTGCCTATCTGGATGAGCATGTGGGATCATGGAAATATACGGGTGGAAAACAAAAATCATGGCAGGAAAATACCACTGTGTGTTTATGAAGGGGAACCTGCGTTTTGGAAAAAAATGTACTTACCTTGAAATGTTTGTTGTGCTTCTGTTTTCAGGGGCTGGGGAATCTGGGAAAAGCACGATAGTCAAACAGATGCGAATACTGCATGTAAATGGCTTCAATGCTGAGTAAGTTGCTGATACACACACACACACACACACACACACACACTGTCAGCATCCTTGATGTTGTAATGATGAGTGAATAATCCCAATGATGGGATTATTATTGTGGGAAAATGTTAAAATGTGGAAGAAGTCTTACTCAAAATGTAGCTTTGTAGAGTTGCTGGGTTCAGTAAAGCCATTGTCTTTAACAATATTAATCCCTTGATGTTGTAATGATGAGTGAATAATCCCAATGATGGGATTATTATTGTGCAGTCTACCGTCTACAGCAGCGGTCCTTAATCTTTTTACGCGTCACGAACTGGTTAAATGTCTGAATTTTTTCTCAAGGACCGGCCTTTAAGGTGTGGTGGAAAAGTACAAGGAAATAAAATGATACGACCGGCATAAAAACGGGTATTTTCTACATATAATAAACGTTATCAGCAGCGTCCTCGTAACATGGTGCTCGTCTTTTAATGCAGAACGCTTGGTCTCCAAGTGGTAAATGCAGCTTTCTTTTTTCTGGCTCTTTAACCCTGCGCAAAGAAACGTTTCAAAGACGTTTGTTTTTTGTTCATTTTGCTAGCTATAATTTAGCGGTAATGTATCATGTGTTAGCGGTCGAAGCAGAGCTTTTAAGAAGGTAGCGGATGTAGACTGAGATAAGCATTTTGACATGTATCGAGTGAGTCACAGACAGATGTGGCGGAGAGAATCTGATAATTTTTCAAAAATAAAACATTGGTCAGAATCAGATAATAAATTAAATGGAAATAATGTAAGTTATGCATTCTTTCTACTACGGTTCAGTGCGGCCCGGGACCAATTGACCCACGGACCGGTGCTGGTCCCCTGCCCTGGGGTTGGGGACCATTGGTTTACAGTATTAATCAGTCTACAGTGTTGATCAGTCTCAGTCCCTAATTTGACTGATGTTAAGCCTCCACAACACATGCTGGGAGTTGAGATTGTATTTTAAGCCTGTTGCTCCAGAGAAATAAAAATAAAATGGAAACCAAACTACTTCATCCATACATGAAAAATAAATTGATGGTAGAGTTATTGAATATAGAGGTTTTTTTTCTCAAACTGACTTCGTGACTCTTAACTGGGAAACTGAATGAACTCATGTGAGCTTCATGTGAGAAAACTTCCCATCATGGTCCAAAGAAGAAAAGGAAGTGACGGCCCTGAGATGACATTTGTGATTTAGCTTTATGACGCAAAAAGTCAAATAGCACTGGAACATGGCTGTGAGTGTTCTCAAAGTTACTCCTTGTTTGAATCTCCCGTGTGAATTTCCTTCAAATCAATCCCTACGTTGATGCACCAGAAACAAAAGCCACATTTTTCTTATTATCATCATCAGTTTCCTAGGAACTGGTTTTGGAATCGCAGCATCATCATGCGTGTATTTTCGGGTCAGGTTGAACACATGTCTCTCACAGGCGCCCTGCTGGCTCTGGTGTCAGGACCAGTCCACAGTCACTTTTAGCCACTCGCCCTTGTTGCCGTGTGGTGGCTGCAGGGAGTTGGTTGGGAGTGGAAGGAGGAGATGAGAAGAGAAGAGCACAGTGAAGAGCACAGTGATGTTAAGCGTGGGGCAGAAAAAAGAAAAAAGTTCAGGATTCTGTTTAAAGTTCAAACAACTAGACATCTACTTAGTTTTAACGTAATTTTTTTTTTGTCGCTCCAAATTAAAATCCAGGGGGCGCTACAGTTGTGTTTCTCAGAGTAATTGGTGCAGTTTTTGATGACTCATGACTTATTAGTTGGCTAGCCTAGTGGGTGTTGCCACTCTGTCAAGATCCTGGATTCTTTTTGATTTTGATATATAAAAAAAACAAAAACATTTGAGATTTGCTCTTTGTCTGTCTGCTGCCAAGTTTTAAAGAACGTTTATTGACCTTCAACACTGGTTCTCAAACTGTGGTACGCGTACAACTCCTGATATTTGGGCTCCCTCTAGTGGTATGCGAGGGAATCTAATTTTTGTTATTACATGGTCTCGGCCAGTTTTTGCAGGCACAGATGAAAACGACAATATCAACTCGTGCTTTGTGAGAAAATAAGTTGAGCTTCTGGTTTGTTTGTTTTATTTTTTTCTTTACAGGGAGAAAAAACAGAAAATCCGGGATATCAAAAACAACATTAAAGAAGCTATAGAGGTGAGATACTAACAAGAATTCTGTTGTTTTTTTAATATATATAATTTGTAGAATTTCTGTAAAAACGCCGAAGTCATTCAATTTTTGGAAACTCTTTCAAATCCTGAGTGACTTCACTTTAAGTTGTTAAAAATGCATGAAAGAAATCCCTTTCATGCACACGGTCGTGTGGTAAATTGTTGTTACATTTGCTTCCTGTGCTCCCTCTCCCCACAGACAATTGTAACTGCCATGAGTATACTCACACCTCCATGTCAGTTAGCATGTCCTGCTAACAAATCCAGATTGGAGTATGTCCTGAACCAAATCAACCTGAAGGACTCTGAGTTTCCTGCGGTGAGTTTTGAATTCCTGTGTCTCTATTTCTTAACAGCCCTTTTGAGTCCAACTTAAAAAATTCAATGAACATGTGAGTGACTCTGACCGAAGTCTTCTGGGGCATTGTGGTCTAGCTACACCGTTTGTCGGTACCAGGATTCTTGTGCAAGCCACGCCGTCTTGTCATCTATTTCCTGTGTGCTCAAGTCGCTCAGTGCTATCTGTGTATCTTCTTCTGTCGGGCGAAACCAACTTTTGATTCATTACTGCCATCTACTGGTCTGGAGTGTGCGCATTAGGATAACGAGTGTTATTAGTCGCATTATATTCATGGCTATGACTGTGTCCTTACCTCACTAAACTCAAAGCATTGCAATTGCATAAACTAATATTAATGTTTTAAAGAATCAACAAAATTATTAAAATTATTTCAGTCGAAAACCAATCATTTTTGGTGGCCGAATACTTGGTGCATCCGAAATTACAGACCTTGTCTTGGTGTTTTGACGGTGGCTCTGCATCACTTCCTGCTGCACTGTGCAGACTAGAGTCATCCAGACAGTAGTGTCTCTGATCCCGCCCGGGTGTTGGTGTTGACTCAGTAGGTGAGCTCCCATTTGGGAGGATGTTGGTTGAATTATTATCTCACCTGAGAGTCTCCTCAGTGCCCATTAACACTCCGTCTCCATAATGAGCCTAAATGTGTCCAGAGGGATCTATCCTTGCACAAACACAGAGAACCGGAGGGGGGTGGGGGTGGTAACACCCCCCCATTCCCCTAGAGTTGACATGTCGGGAAGCCAATACAGGTCCCTGAGCTTCACCACAAGCTGACGTATTATTTTCCAATCCCTTCTGGATTTTAAAGCTAATATTGCAGAGAAGCTAATGAGAATTAGCAACAATATGGATCAGGATCTGTAGTCTAGATTAAAAAAAACTAGTGCCTGAGGCAATATTTTATCTATCTAATAGTTTGTATAAAGTAGTATGTTTGTATAAAGTAAGTGAGAATTTGCATACGTTTGAGGATAGCACTTGTAGCACCACAGAAGTGAAAAGTATTTATTGCTACTGTGTGCTATTTAGCTGAACATGTCAAGTGTGCTTATTGATTTTCTTTTTGAATAATTGATTGCGAAAAATACCCATTAAACCGCTACCAGTAAATGATATTCAGTTTGTAACCCTTTAGTTTAAATTGTAAATAAAGAATTAAGTTCCTGTGTTTTTAAATATAAAAAACCAACTCAGTATTAATCAGTGTTAAGTTCAGGTGAATGATAAGAGGTGATCCAAATGTAAAGCGGAAAACTGACCCACTGTGGGCGTGTGTTAACCTTTAAAAACAACGTGATTAATAACTTGTAGATAATGGAAAATTTCTAACAGATGGGCAAACAAAAAGGAAGTAAGAGCAGCGCATTCTTCCCAGCAACCAGGTTTGTTTTGGAAATTCTACTAGGCTCATCTCGGAAGTCGTGTCATCCCTTACGCTTGTATATACGTCATATTGCTGGCCAATCAGATGTTGATGTTTTGTTTTTTTTTTCCCCCCCGATTGATGTCTTGTTATCTTTTGCACTGGTGCTGGTTAAAATGAGGGAACGACAACGGTGAACACACGTGTATAAATGTATGTATGAAGTGGTTGCTCATATTTATCTGTATTTTTGATACCGATAAATATGGCTGTTTTAAAAAATATCGTTGGCATTGAAATAGAATTGATGCAGGTTTTTATTCATTCCTTAATTTGGAACTGCTTATTTTAAAGCTTCATGAAATAAAACCATATACAGGAAATTAAATTGATTCTCAAGTTGTCACAACCATCAGACACACAGGATAAGAATGAACTCCAATCAACAATTCTCAAGTTGTCACAACCACCAGACACACAGGATAAGAATGAACTCCAGTGGTGACGCTTTCACTGTTAAAACCTCCCAGTTCTGCTCCACAGTGTGGACAGTGTTTTTCTGTAACAGCCGAGTTTTCGCTGCAGAGTGCGCGTATTTGTGTGTAAGCAAAAGGAAGTCACCTCATAATCATTGTGTTATGTCATGGCAACTTTACGATGAGGGCCTCTTTGACCCTCACTTCAGGCCGTCGGTCGTTAAGACTTCTGAACGAGGACCTGCGGGTCTCCGCGAACACAGCTGAACACGCAGGACTTCGCTCTAGTTCCGAGTCGGCACTTTTTCATCGCACGGTGAAGGATGCGGTTCAGTTTAACTTCAGACGGGCGTTGTTTTTATTGACTCTTCCTGTTGGGACCAGTAGTTGTGTTGGAACAGAATAGTTAAAAAAAAAAAAAAAAAAAAAAGCATGACTCCTCTCCACGTCTCCTCTTTGCCTGGCCTTCGGGCCAACAGCAAACCAGCTTAACTGGTTAACTCGGCCTCCTGTTTGTGTGTCTTTGTGTGTTTGTGTGCGCTAACTTGTGGGCACACATTCATGGAAAAATATTGTAATTTTTGTGGACACTTTTATTGGGACATTTTTCAGGTCTAGACTGAGTTTTAGAACAGAATTTTAAATTTCAGAATTTATAGATTTAGGAGTAGTGGCCGGGTCAGATTAGATCTAGTGTTAGGATTACGATTAGGTATATATTGATAATGGTTAGGGTTAGAGTAAGAAGTAAGGGTTATGCCATTCTGTGTGTGTGCGTATTCTAGTACAATGGGGCTTCAAGATACGAGTTTAATCCGTTCCACAACAGCGCTCGTGTGTCAATCCACTCGTATCTCGAGTATCTCTCATTTTTCCCCATTAAAAATAATTAAAAACCAAGTCATTCATTCCAGCCCCCTAGAAATATACTATTAATTAATTAAATATAAATCTCCCCCCCTTCTAAACATCAAAAACATAGATATAAACAAATATATGAAATAATAATAATTAAGAAAACATTTTATATTGTTGTTACAAAAATGGGTAAAATAACCCAGTGAGGGACAGAGGGACAATGTCGAGTGGAAAAATGGAGCTCAGTTGAGCACTGGTAACTCAACGTTTCCTCGTATTACGATGGAAATCTTGCAAAAGTTGCCTACCCGTAACTTGGAACGCTCGTATTTCACAGAGCTCGTACTGCATAGCTACACTTGTAGGGATATTTTTTGAAAAATATTGTTGTTCTGTGGCCATTTTGTCCTTGTAAAGACATGCCTATTTGATTATAAATATATATAAATATAAAAAATATAAATAAAATCTAAACACTTGCATAGTATGTGCATGCGTGTGTGTGCTTGCATGCGTGTGTGCACTTGCATTCGTGTGTGTGCGCTTGCATGCGTGTGTGTGCTTGCACACGTCATCATCTGTCCTCACTATTCTTGCTCGGTTAGCTTGACTGCTCATCTCTCCCAGTGTTGGCTTCTCATCAATGTGTCACTTTATTGCTGCAACTAAACTGCTTTTTTCATGGAAGTCAAAAAGTAAAAAAGACGAAAAGTGAAATCAACTACAGTGGAACCTGAAGATACGAGCATAATCCGTTCCCGGATCGAGCTCTTAACTCGAGGTGCTCGTATCTTGAATCATGTTTTTCCAACAAGAAAGAATTAATTAAATGAATTCTACGTACGTAGACACTTGATTCCGTAGCGTACCTTACAGATACTCTACGTAACTTACATAAACTTAGAATTAACTTAACTCAGGTATTTTTTTTTACTTTTCTATTTTTTATTTTTTGCTTTTTCAATTTGTATTCTTTCTTTAGCGGGCACCACGCTCGTATAGATTGACAATTTCATGCTTTATTTCCATGGTCATCATTACCATAGAGAGAAAATCATGTAGATAACGCAAACACAATACGGAAGACTCGCGAGAGATGCGTACGGAAGTCGTCGAACACGTGAAGTGAACGAGGGAGGCGGCACTCGGCCACCTAGCGTCGGCGTCTTAGGGCGTGCCCGTACCTTGAGTCTTTAGTCGTATCTCGAGGTTCCACTGTATAATGAAAAGTGACATAAAAGTGTCTCCTCACCACACACACACACACACACACACGTCGGTTCTGATTGAATCCCGACTCTTTTCAGCTTCTCAGCTCCCCACCCCCCCCCGGCTGTATGACTTCAGCTGTAGATGGTACAGATAAGAGAACGGCCCTCGCACAGTGAAGGCCCGGCCTTGTGTCTTTACAAGGCTCTCCGTTTCTAAATGAACTTGATGAACTTGTGTTTCCTGCCTGTGTCAGACACCCCTCCTCCCCCCCCCCCCCCGGCTGCTGCTTCTGCTCTCCGAGCTGGTCTTACGTTAATATAGTCTCCGAGAAATGATCGCGGATCACACTTTCCTTTTTATCTGCTGTTCTACACGCTTCTCATACATGACGTCCAGATGACGAATAAGCTCCAAAGATGAGGATCACATGTTTGAAGGGACCGTTTAAATACGTTTTCCACAAACACGATAGTTCACATTCAATACTGCAAAATGTTTTTCATGTGTTTCTCTAGTATTCTCTATTGGTTATTTGCTTTTTTTTTTTTGCAGGATTGTTGCTGTTGCATAAAGTCATTTTAAGGATCAGTGTGTGGTTGTTGAGGTTTTTTTAAAAAAAGCAGGATTATCCAGGAGGTGAAAGTGAAGGATTGTGCTTGGTGTGGAATTAAAAGTACAAGGAGAAGTGTCTAGAAAGAGTTTGGTCGAATCAGTATTCATCAAAACAACTATGCTTTTTCTGTACATTTGAGTCGAAACACATGCTGCGTAGAGAATTCCTTACCTGCTGAATTTTGGGCTCTGTCTTGATCTGAAATCCAGGTCCTCTCAAATGTTCTTCCAGTTTCGGAAAACAAGGAAAATCAGACGGAGGCAGATCAAAACCGGTTTCAAAGCTTTAATCGTTTCACCAGGTTTCTGTCAGGTTCGGTTCAAGATTTGGTGTTGTGCTTTGATTAAATGAACCTAACAGAACTCTTCAACCGAGATTAGATCAGTTGTTTATTTTTCGAAGGGCCCACCAAAACATTTTGATCTCTACAGCATCACATCTTGTTTTCTGTGATGGACTTCTCGACTAATCTTCATCCGTTTGTGTCTTTGCAGCAGTTTTATGACCACACAAAAAGTCTTTGGCAGGACGAAGGCGTGCGGGCCTGCTGGGAACGGTCCAACGAGTACCAGCTCATCGACTGCGCACAGTAGTGAGTGTCACCCTTATGTTTATTCACCTCTGCACCACGACATGATGAGGATCGGTCTCTCTCTTTCTTTTCATTTCAATTGCAAATATGAAAGGGGTGTGGCCTTGGTCATGTGTTGGAAAGTTTTTGGAAATTTTTTTTTTTTTTTTTTAAATTCCAAGGAGCTCATGTTGGTACATTCGGTGCTGAGACTCAGTGGTCTCTGTAACAACTGTCAATCATCGCATATTTAAAAAGGAAACTAATATTTACCCCGAGCGAGACAGGGTGTGAAAATCACGAGGAAAATCTTGCTCAAATTGCTTACTCATAACTTGGGAAACGCATTTTGAGGACCTCGTATCTCGGGGCTCCACTGTATTTAAATTTTGCGTTTTACTCGAGTTGTCATTGCAGACATCGGGTTCGTGTAAAGAGAAAGCAGTATGTGTCTGCATATAGTTAATAAAAATGTCAAACCATATATTTCCTGGAAGAGGAGCATGTGCTTTTGAGCTCCTCAGTTTATTACCTTTTACCTACGCGGTAAAAGGTAAAAATGTACATTGGCGGGGGCTGATACTCAGTGCAGCTTTATTTCTATGCAATAATACTAGAGATGAAAATCCTTCAACCTAACAAAAATCCAAATTTTACTATTATATTTTTTTTAAAATCTTGAATTTTAAATAATATTTTTTAAATATATTTTTCAGAGTTTTTTTGCACTTATTCGCTCCTTTCTTTTCCTTTCCTTTTTTTAAAAAATTTTCTGCACCTCTCCTTTTTTCCATAATCATCGTTTACTTTTTTGATCTTCCCTTGTTGTTTCTCTTCAGTTTCTTCTCTCTCTCTTCTGAATTAGAGAGATTATAATGTAAAAAAATAATTATACTGAAAGTATAAGTTAATAAAAACTCATCTTTGTTACAAAAGTGATGGTGAAGAGACGGAGCTCTGAGCAAATGTGAGAGAATAGACTGAGGAGACAAGTGGACATAAGTGGCTCTACTGCGTTCTAGTCCTCTTCTCTGGACCTCTTTTCTTTCCTCGTCTCCTTTTTCTCTCTCTCCTCTTCCTCTCCCCTATCGACTCCACTCTTATCCTCTCCTCTCTTCTTCTGTCCTCTCCTCTCCTTCTCGCTCCTGTCGTCTCACACCCAGCAGGCGTGTTATGTGTTATGGATCTGATGCTGGGCTGGGTGGCCAGACCGGAAGTGCTCCCCTCCCCCCCTGTGTGCTTATGTAAACGGAGAAGCAGAGAAAAAGAGCGGCCAGAGCTATTTTTAACTCGGCCTGCCTGCAGAAGGAGAAAGAATGAGTGTGTTAGGAGGAAGGCAACTTCAGCATTATTAATGAAAGTTGTTAGTTTTAAATGAAAATGTCAGCCACTGATCACCGCCCGCCCCCCCACATTCTCCAATGTCACAGGTGTAGTTTGACAGATGCTCGATGCCACGTCTAAACGTGAAGAAACTAAATCACTACACTTCAAGCAAAGTCCTTTTTTTTCACTTCCCGACTTCTTAAACTTTTGCCTTTACTCAACATTGTTTTACTCGTTCAAATGACCACAACTACTTCAGTTGGAGTTGGAAAGGCGGGGTCGCTGAAACAACAAAACACTGCATTTACAGTATGCAAACTGACTGTTGTCCAACGGAACTTCTTAGTCGCTTCAGTGCTGAAGTCGTCTAATTTGGTGCATGAATTGACATGAACATAAACAAGGCTGAAGGCAGTGCTCTCAAACCCCTGGCTCGGGGGCCACTTCTGGACCATGGAGCCCTTAAATTTGGCCCACAATTAGAATGGAAAAAAAAAATTAGTATTTCTCTTAAGGTTTTAAAATGTATTTACAGTGGAATCTGGAGATACGAGCATAATCTCGTAACTCCAGGTGCTCGTATCTCGAATCATTTTTTCCCATTAAAAATAACAGAAAAAAAAAATTAATCAGTTCCGGCCCGCTAAAAAACTCCCTTATTAGTGCTAATAACAATGGAAAAAAACATGTTTTTAATTGCTGCAGAGGTATACACACACACACATTATAGTATATAAGGATTCCTTTGATATAAAATAAAATGTGGTTTTAATTATGAGTTCTTACCTTTGAGACAGAACTTATTT
The DNA here is from genome assembly GCF_000523025.1 of Cynoglossus semilaevis. Lineage (NCBI taxonomy): Eukaryota > Metazoa > Chordata > Actinopteri > Pleuronectiformes > Cynoglossidae > Cynoglossus > Cynoglossus semilaevis. Next base: position 17,944,106 of record NC_024317.1, read on the forward strand.
TTGTTTTGTTTTTTTGCTTTTCCAATTGTATTCTTTCTTTAGCAGCCACCGTGACCACGCTCATATTTATCAACAATGTCCTGCTTTATTTCCATGGTCGTCATGCGTTTCTTCTTCTCACCACCATCCTTACCACTTCATTATTATGAAGAATAATGCACAAAATAGAGAGAAAAATCACATAGATAACGCAAACACAGTCCGGAAGACTCGCGTGAGATGCGTACGGAAGTCGTCTTATGCGCGAACTGAACAAGCAAGGCTGTAGCTGTTAGCTACAGTAACATCCTAGCACCACATCGTTGATTACTTGACAGATAATCTTGACTTTGAAGAAGACCTAAGGTTCGTTATTTTACATCATAACTAGGATTCAATTCAGACTGAAGGTGTCGGCAGCTGTGGAGCGGCCACGGCTTCGTCAGCTCTGCACCTACAGAAACCTGAACACCAGAGGAGGAATGTGACTGAGCAACTCCATACATTCTTCTGCAATACCAGCAGAGTGTTACTGGTATATTTGTGTTGATTCTTTGAAATCTCGTCTGTGCGATAAAGTGCCTTTTGTGCCAGAGTCTCCCTCTGGCATCCTCTCCCCTTCCTTCTGTCTCTCTCACTGTCTCTGCCNNTGGGATCGAGTCTCTGAGTCATCGCGAGGAATAAAAGAGTAGGGGGAGGGACGAGGGGAGGGGGTAAAGAATGAGAGACGCTCAGAGACAACAGAAAAAACGTCTTTTTTTTTTTGCAGCGTCATCTCATACTGTGTTAAACATAATATTAATAATAATGTCAAATATGAGCTTCAAACGTTTAGGTGAACCGATGGATGTCATTCAGTCGTCAGTCATGATATCAGTACCAGACTAGAGAACCAGATGATCATTGGTTCACGGTATCAGTTGAAAAAACTTTTTGTATTGAACTTTCTATACTAATACTAATTTCATTTTGTATAAACTTATGTCAAACAGTTTCATTCTGTTTATTCTCATGATTTATTTTCTTTAAAATTTCAAATACATGAACTATTCTTTACACCTCTCCCTCTCTCTCTCTCTCCCTCCCTCTCTACCGTCCTTTCTCTTTCCCACTCCATTCCCGGCATTTCTCTCTCTGTGTCTCTTTGTTCCTCTCTCCCAATCTTTCATCACGCTCTCTTTCACCTCCCGCCTTCTCGTCTCTCTCCCTCTCTCCGTGCCTCTC
>NC_024317.1:17945339-17956394 GCF_000523025.1 Cynoglossus semilaevis
CCCCTTTCTTTTCTCTCCCCTCTCCGTCTTTTCCCTAATTCTGGCCGCACTCCAGTCACACAAGATTTGGAGCCGATTTTCTATTTATAGCTTGTGGTTCTGTTGCCTTGACAACCAAGCTGGAGGCCAGGGCCCAGGGAGCTATTTTTGGAGCACCACTGTAATGTCAGACACAGCCTCTCTCTCTCTCTCTCTCTCTCTCTCTCTCTCTCTCTCTCCCTCCCTCCCTCCCTCCGTCTCTTTTATGTGTGAATTTAAGTATTTATTTACCTAGTCTTCATTCTATTTGCTTGCTCAGAACTTTTCTTTTTTTGTTGTTGTAAAGTTCCCAAACACTTTCTTTTGGGCTCATACAGTCGCAACAAGTTAACACTGTTCAGGTAGTAGCTACACTTGAAACTTCCTGTTTTGACATCGTCATATAGAAACATGAATTAATGTCCCTGTTCCATGAGACGGAATCTATATTAAATTAAGAGGGCAAACTTTGCACTTGGACTTCATTCAGTTTTGCAGAGTTCATGTGTTGTTCATATTTCTTAAAGTCATTGTGAAAATAATACAAATTCTTTATTTTCAGTTCTTGAACTGAAGAGAGAACCTGTGACTGAGTGCAGTTTGTGTGACTTGAGAGATGAAAATGTTACACTTCACTCTTTGTAAATGCTGTCAGTGCAAGAAATCAGAATCAGCAAAAAATCGGTTTCGGCAAGTCACACTTGCAAAAACTCTGAAATGAGAAATAGTTGAGAAAATTTAAATCAGTCTCTCCTTGAAATCACAACGTCTGTCTTCATTTTTTTTGGTATCTAAATGAAAAAAGAACTAAAGAATGTAATTCAACAAAAGCAGGCCGACCTTAAATAGAAATAGCCAACGCTACATCTGTTTTTATAACCACTGTGTTATTTCAGTCACCATCTAAAGTGTCCTGTGTGTATTTCCAGAGTGAACAGTCTGTCAGTCTGTCTGCCATCACTCAATAATCCTGTAATGTTATACTTTAGTTACACCTGGAAGCCACAGCCCTCCTTTGTTACCAGAGCAGACTCCACTATTATTCAGTTCACATTACTAAGCGCGGTTATTATTGGCACTTTCTGCTATTAATAGAGAGAACAACTAAAAACTGAGCCATGTGCTCGTCCTGGGAGTGTCGCCGCCTCAAACGACTCAGGCCGGAGCTGTAGGCGAATATTTCTGACTGCAGCAGATGTTACAGAACAGGACAGAAATAATAAACCACGCTGGCATCGTAGTCGTATTTATTATTTTTTGGATACATGACTTACTAGTTTTCATTCTCAAAAACTTTATACATATATATATATTTTTTTTACCACCTAGTTTTTGTTCTCAAACACTTTATACATATATATTTTTTTACCATCCACCCATTGAGGAATGTAATTCAGGAGTTCCCTTAACTTTCTGAGTATACTTCTTATTTCATATCCCTAAACTTAAAAACATGTTTTGTCAATGTTTGCAGTCCTTTCCTTAATTAATATTAAGACTAAACTTTTTTTAAAATTATTTTTGCAATTTTTTTTGCAATTATAACTTACTCAGATTCAACTTTATTGTTTACATATGTTAAAACTTGCCATTAGGGGCAAATAATAACAATACTGTTTTTTTAAGAATTTTTTAAAAATTAGTTCAATCATTTTACACCTGCACTTACAGCTTTTTCTGTGCTGTCGAAACCTTTATTGTAAATTGCTTTTTGTTTCTTTCTGGCATCAACGTGAAATTTTCTGTTTTGTGAACAAAACAAAAAAAAAACAGGGAAAATTTACATTCTTAGTCCAGCTTGGCTAATCTTTTACTTTTTCTGCTTTCTTTAAGTTCTGAAACTTTCAAATATATATCATATAAATACATTTGTGAGTGAAGTAATACACTGAGGTTTCCTGAACCGTTTCTCTTTTAGTCGATGTTTTTTTTTTTAATCCCGTTTGTTCGTGTGCCAGTTTGGTCGAGCACCTCGTGCAGATCCAGTCTTCTTGTTTCTCTTAGTGTGTTACCTGCAGCTCAGCTGCCACATTTCACCCCTGCCTGTTACATTCCTGGTTTTCTCAAAGGCTGTTACATACCTTTACCCCACTGTGAAGCAGCTAATCTGGCAAATTGTTTCCCCCCCTTGTAAGAACGACCAGCAGGAAACCGGGTGGACATCATTTAAAATTGGTCAATCGGACATGTTTATGCGTGATGTGGCGCGATCAAGAAAATTCACCCAGGAAATTTGACGTGATATTGGTGTTGACGGTGAACGTTTTGCAGAACCGCGGCGTCCATTTTTACCGCATGTGCTTCATCGTAAAGAAGAACTTGGGTCGATTTCTAAACTGTGACTTTTGTCATTATAAAGGCGTAAGATGTCATGTGATCCAACACAACAACAAGAACTCGTTCTGGATGGAGCTCAACAGTTTAAAATCAAATTGCGAAACTTATTAGTGTGTGTTGTTTTCCTCTAATTGTTACTGGTTTATTATTACAAAAAAAATTGCAACACGAGCTGCCGACTCAAAACCAGGTTTTTAGACACATCTAAAAGTGTGAACATCGGTCGATCGATATTATATTACCATAATTATGTTAGGGATGTCCGATAATATCGGTTGATCGATATTATATTACCATAATTATGTAGTATCTGTAAGAATTGTTATCGGTTTTTCCTCTGATAATGAAACCCTGGTAACGTAATACCAGGGTTTCACCACATGGCGTGTGCCCTAAAAATAGTTTTGGGGATAAACGGCTGTACATTAAAGTGAAAGTCACTAGATGGCAGCATTGCAGCTCATTTAATTGATCTATTTTACAATCAGGGGATTGTATGAGGACGGAATGAGTTTATCTTTTTGCAAAAGCCAGAAAGGGACCAAACTGTGGACATCGGAATGAGTTTATCTTTTTGCAAAAGCCTAAAAATGTATACGTGTAAAAATACATATAGAACATTTCTATAGGAAAGAAACTAATTGAAAAATGCACATATTAGTCCTGGATATACATTATATTAGAATAAATACCTCTTTCCTTTTGCTACTTTTTTGCTTCTGTAAAACAAGCTCTCATTAAGAACTACAGCTGGTTGGATGATTCCGCAAATATGAAATCTTAGGTGAAAGTTCTGGACCTTATTTTAGTTGAGCTGCACATGTTGTGTTGTGTAAATATAGTGCTTTTCCCTTTTCCTGGTCGTTCAGAGCCGCTCTGTCCTATTAATATAGTCACTGGCTGCTTTTGATGTGACTCAGACTGAAGGGGCTGATGACTCAAGCGGTGGATATTAAATTCACACATAAGAAAAGCCACCTTCTTAAAATAGGTATGTGGAAAAAAAAGGATGGTTGTTAAAAATAGTTTGTTGCTTCAACGTGGAGCCTTCTCATTGGAAATGAAAGGACGAGACGGGAGTTCAACTTCATATAAACTAAATGGGATTTAGTTTGAAACAGAGGTCGTCAACAGGGGGCCTGTGACCCCTAGGGCGTCTGTGGTCATGCTGAAGGAGGGGGTCATGAAACATTTGGTTGATTAGACCGGTGGTTCTCAAACTGTGGTACGTGTACCGCCAGTGGTACGCAAGTGCTCTCTAGTGGTGCGCAGGGAAAATTCATATTTTCACATTTACATTTTCAATTGAATCAATCTGAAACATACCATGCACAATTAATAGTTATTATTTATACATAAAACGTCTTTATAAACATTTATAAACATCTCTCCTGTGTGGTGGAAGCTAACAGGGAAGGCCTATGCTGATATATTCTAATGTTGGTCATCATGGTGGTACCCAGAGAGATCAATGTTTTCTCAGGTGCTACAGAGCATACATTTTTCACATTTTCACAAAAAATCATAACAAAGTTAGTGAATATGTTCCTAAATTAACTAGTTCCAAATGTGAACCAACAGACTGATGCCACACAGTGTTATTTTACTGCCAATGTCTCCATTGAATATTTATTTATTTATTTTTCATTTAATGTCCATTACTGTTAATTTTCTGAAGTTGACTTTTCAGACAGACTCTGACTCTAATTCTTATTTGTCTCTGCAACATAAAGAGAAGGTAGCAGCTGTAAAAGGTAGACAAGGATCACCAGTACTCTCCCTACAGTCCCAGCAGGAACTTTGTTATTGATGTTCTCATTGGTCACTGTCTGTCAAGATAGGTTTGGTTAGTAGGTAACACTAAAAGTTTTGAAGAAACAATCATCAACCTCACACTCCCTAAACAGCAAAACACTTGTGAAGGATCAACGCAAGTGGATTGGAATCATTTTTATGCTAGGCTGGAAGACGTGCACACACACACACACATACACACACAGACACACACACACACTTCTGGTGCAGGTTTTTGTACAGCAGTTCCATTGATGAGTCTTCTCCAGTCTCAGTGACTCAGACAGGCTTTGACAAATTTGAATTAAAATGCGCGCCCCCTGGTGGCTGTTTAGGGACGTCCACGTATCGCTGTGTGAAAGAGAGATTTCATGTACTGTGTGTTGTAAACTGATGTCTTCATGTTTTTAAGGTAATAAAACCAAACACCTTTTCATTTTCTTAATGTTTTCCAGTTTCTTGGACAGGATAGATGTGGTCAGACAGAGCGACTACACACCCACTGACCAGGTGACACGGACAAACACCTAAATATAAATAGCTTAAGTTGTCAGTTTTTGTTCGGTTCATAAGATTCTAACGCTGATTTTTTTTTTTTTTCCAGGATTTGTTAAGATGCAGAGTCCTGACATCAGGGATCTTCGAGACAAGATTTCAAATAGACAAAGTCAATTTCCAGTGAGATACAAATTACCATATTTATATATTTCATACTGCTTATATATGTTTTATACGATTGCAAAATGCAACTTCTCCACTGCGTTGTATTGGTCAGGTCTTTACTGGTGCAAACTAAGCTACTCTTCCTTTTTTTGCCTTTGACACAGTATGTTTGACGTTGGTGGCCAAAGAGATGAGCGTAGAAAATGGATCCAGTGTTTTAATGGTACAGTCTCCAATTCTTAGTTGTTTACAAGCACTAATTAAGCTTTCAATATTTCATATATATGTCTGTATATATGTGTATATATACTGTATATACTGTACTGTACTATATATGTACATATATGTACATATATATCTATACATATATATACATATATGTATATATATGTATAGATATATATGTACATATATGTACATATATACATATCTACATATATAAAAACATACATATATACATATATGTATATATATGTATGTTTGTATATATATGTATATATGTGTTTGGTCCATTTATTTGATTCTGAGTGTATGTGTGCTTGTGTTGCAGATGTGACAGCCATCATCTTTGTGGTGGCCAGTAGCAGCTACAACATGGTCATCAGAGAAGACAATCAGACCAACAGACTACAGGAAGCCCTCAACCTCTTTAAGAATATCTGGAACAACAGGTCAGATGTTTGACTGTTTCTTTGAACAGAGGCAGATAAAAAGAGGAGAAATAAACATGAAATAATCTCACTCTTCATTTGTTTTTCCAACAGGTGGCTACGGACCATCTCCGTCATTCTCTTCCTGAACAAACAGGATCTGCTTGCTGAGAAGGTCCTGGCTGGGAAATCCAAAATTGAGGACTATTTCCCAGAGTTTGCACGCTACACTACACCTGACGATGGTGAGGGGTTGATTAGATTAGACGTTATATCAGACGCTCCGAGTGAGCTCTAAAGTCAGAAGGATCAGTGCTGCAGAACTGATCTTAATATGTAAACAAATCAAAGATGACCGTCCAGGGAACTTTTTGAAATAGAAACTGCTTGGACTGCAGCCGATAATAACACCTGACTAACATAAGCTAACGTTATTGCGTTTCTATTTACAGTTTCTATTAACGATCTATGATTTAATTATTCTTGTGTCTTGTGATGTGATGACTGTAAAGTTAACATAACGCTGAGAAAGAAGTAAATTCACACATCATCATAACAAAAAATAGTTTTAAATGTGTTTTTAAACTGGGTTGTAAAAGTCTCAGTGACATGACCAAAAAGGGAAACAACAAGAAAACATGACGACGATGTTTTTTTTTTTCTCTCCCCAGCAATACCAGAACCAGGAGAGGATCCCTCTCCCCCAACAGCAATACCAGAACCAGGAGAGGATCCTCGTGTAACAAGAGCAAAATACTTCATTCGGGATGAGTTTTTGGTGAGTTCAGTCTGCGTATTTTAACCACGGCTCTCAGTCCATTCAAATATTCAGTCACTATTAATTATGATTGTCCACACTTCACTTGCAAATGATTTAATGTACATTGCATATTTAACAAATATTTATTACTTTTCTATGCGTGGAAGATGACAAATATTTTTGCTTTCAGCAAGTTTCCATTTGTTATTTCCAAACAAAGGAACATTTATCCTAACATTTGACCTAAAATCTCAATCATTTAAATGGTCTGCACTTTTGTGTGATTTTGTATTTTTCTACCTAATGATGCCTCTCTGTTTCTTTTTGGCCACTTTTCTCATTTTCCCAAATTTGATTGATTTTTACCATTTTATCTGCATTTATCAATATTGTTGGGATTAACAGGAGGCTTTTTTTATCCAGTGAAATCCATTCGTCACCAAACCGTAACACCCCCTAAGTGTATTACGTTGGTCTTTTAAGCAGAGGTTTTTGATAACGTAACCTGATTTAAATACAATAACGTTGTACATACACACTCGTCTCTGACCTGTCCTTGTCTGTGTGTCTGCTGCAGAGGATCAGCACGGCCAGCGGAGACGGGCGACACTACTGTTACCCCCACTTCACCTGCGCGGTCGACACAGAGAACATCCGCCGCGTCTTCAACGACTGTCGCGACATCATACAGAGGATGCACCTACGGCAGTACGAGCTCTTGTGATGCAGAGCTGCGTTTCCGGGCTGACCACCTCTATCTATATAACCCCGACCCCACTTCACAACCAGTTAGTTCACAACCAATAGAATCACCCCTGACACGTTCACCGAATTCACCCATCGACTGAGTGAACAAAGGACTGAAGCTGCCCCTCCATCCGCATTCGAACTCCTCCTATTGCTGAGCATCAGGAAAAAAAACACAGCGAGTGGAGAGCCTTTTTACCAAGGAAACACGGTGGAGGAGTTTCATCAGCCACTTCGACCAAGAACGAATGGAGTCTCTTCACGCCAGCTTCACCTCCTCACCCGGAGGGACAAACATGACCAAAAAGGGAAACAACAAGAAAACATGACGACGATGTTTTTTTTCTCTCCCCCAACAGCAATACCAGAACCAGGAGAGGATCCTCGTGTAACAAGAGCAAAATACTTCATTCGGGATGAGTTTTTGGTGAGTTCAGTCTGCGTATTTTAACCACGGCTCTCAGTCCATTCAAATATTCAGTCACTATTAATTATGATTGTCCACACTTCACTTGCAAATGATTTAATGTACATTGCATATTTAACAAATATTTATTACTTTTCTATGCGTGGAAGATGACAAATATTTTTGCTTTCAGCAAGTTTCCATTTGTTATTTCCAAACAAAGGAACATTTATCCTAACATTTGACCTAAAATCTCAATCATTTAAATGGTCTGCACTTTTGTGTGATTTTGTATTTTTCTACCTAATGATGCCTCTCTGTTTCTTTTTGGCCACTTTTCTCATTTTCCCAAATTTGATTGATTTTTACCATTTTATCTGCATTTATCAATATTGTTGGGATTAACAGGAGGCTTTTTTTATCCAGTGAAATCCATTCGTCACCAAACCGTAACACCCCCTAAGTGTATTACGTTGGTCTTTTAAGCAGAGGTTTTTGATAACGTAAACTGATTTAAATACAATAACGTTGTACATACACACTCGTCTCTGACCTGTCCTTGTCTGTGTGTCTGCTGCAGAGGATCAGCACGGCCAGCGGAGACGGGCGACACTACTGTTACCCCCACTTCACCTGCGCGGTCGACACAGAGAACATCCGCCGCGTCTTCAACGACTGTCGCGACATCATACAGAGGATGCACCTACGGCAGTACGAGCTCTTGTGATGCAGAGCTGCGTTTCCGGGCTGACCACCTCTATCTATATAACCCCGACCCCACTTCACAACCAGTTAGTTCACAACCAATAGAATCACCCCTGACACGTTCACCGAATTCACCCATCGACTGAGTGAACAAAGGACTGAAGCTGCCCCTCCATCCGCATTCGAACTCCTCCTATTGCTGAGCATCAGGAAAAAAAACACAGCGAGTGGAGAGCCTTTTTACCAAGGAAACACGGTGGAGGAGTTTCATCAGCCACTTCGACCAAGAACGAATGGAGTCTCTTCACGCCAGCTTCACCTCCTCACCCGGAGGGACAAACTACAGCATAAGACCACCAGGTATAATTTAACATCTATCTATCACCCACTCAAGGAGACCATATGAGAACCAGGACCTCCTGCTACTTACAGATGACAGAGGGAGAAGCAGAGAAGGAGGGAAGAAAGCCCAGGAGAAGGCGACAAACACTGAGGGTGGTGAGAGCTGACGGGGATTTTCTGACCACTCTTTGTGCCCTGGATCGGACTAATTGATCACTGGCTGCCTGTGGACCAGAGTGCGACACGGATATAAGATCACACGGCTCAAATGAACTGCTCCTCAAGAAACCGGTAGTGAAGAGAAGGCAAAAAAATTAAAAAAAAAAAAAAAAAAAGACTTAAAAAAGCCCCCCTGAAAAAATAGGAAAAATACCATATAATGCATAATTTCATGCAGACCAGTGAACATAGTACAGTGCAAAAAAAAAAAAAATCCAAGCTATATATCTAGATATTTATATATGAGTGTATATAAATATGTATATATATAATTATATAAATATTATATATTACTATAATAACACAATTCAACTTTTAATTATTTGTTAGTTTTTACCCCATGTTGTGTGTTGGCCTACACTCTGTGTGTAATCTGCCTATGTGCACCGTTTGAACCCCCCCCATCTGCCCCTCACCTGCACACACACCTAAACACACATGCACATATATATATATACCCACTCCAACCCCTGCTGCTATTAAACAAATAATCAACATATGGAAAATAAGGAGGTTTTATTTAATAAGGAAAAAATAACGCAAGGAAAGCATGAAGTAAAAGACTGGATGCAACATTTTCACCGTGGACATTCACACACACACACACACACACACACACACACCATACCTAACAGCCCCTGGCTTTAAGTACGTCTGTCTTTATTTTACTGCTGGACTATTATTCTTGTACAGACTGTAAAATGTATTATTTTGTACAACTTTATTGAAGAAAAGAATAACTTGTAGAAGATCCCTGTGCCTTGATCGCGACTGTACATGTAAAAATGAGCTAATATGTAAGTTATGTTTCACTGCGCTGTACAGCTGGATTGTTCTCCCACACCTCGTACGTGCTAACGGAGCCCCCCCACCACCACCACCCCTGACCGTGCTTGGGTCCGGCGGGATAGGGGCGTGAGATCGGAGCGGAGATCTTGAAGCTTAGTTTCTTATTATTGATATTGGTTTTTCTTTTTCCACGTTTGTTCCCTATTTCATTTCTTTTGCTTTCACTCTGCTTTGGTTTATAAAATAGAATTTAATGAAGAAAAAAAAAGGAGGAGGAAAAAGAAGATGATGAAGATGACGATCAGACGCATCACCTTAACGCTGTGTAGTGAAAGATAACGAACCCTAACACAGTTAATAATACATATTCATAAAATATATTTTAGGTCGTATATATATTTTATTTATATGTGTTTCTCCATTGTGAGCAGCTTTCTTTTCCTTTCTGTCAGTGACATCTGCCTACATTATTTTTAATGTGGTGATTCTGGTTTCAGTGGGATGACTATTGATTTTCTTTTTTTTTTTAAGAAAAAAAAATGATTTCATCTTTACCTCTTTTGACGGAGGGGGAAGTATTCAATTGCAAAACATTGCTTGTTTCTACATAAACCAAATTCTTTTTGCCTAAACAAGAAGGAAGTGTTGTTTTAATGTTTGTCTTATTCATAGTTTTTTTTTTTTTTATCCACATCACACACATACTTTCATTAGGAACGGCATCAAACAAAAGCAGCATATTAGACATGTTGTTGTTCATTTGCCAGGATAACTCGAGGTAGATATGTCATGAAAAGGTGACCCTCCAATTAATGTTGACATACCTTAGTGTGCTAATGTTGAGAACAGTTACAAAAACATTACATAGTTAGATTATATTATTTTTCATCTAGATAAAATCTGAGATTGTGAGAAACACTTTCTTCTCGCAGGTCAAACAAAGATGACAAAAGTGAGCAAATTAACAAGATGATAAATGAGGTTGTTATTTTGAATTGGAGAGGTTATAATGTATCGTGGGTGTTTCTGTTTGTTTATCTATTTTCCTCCCTGAACTCTAACAATTGAGCAGCTTAATCAGCCTGACACTGGCAGAAAGAATTGGGATGTTACAAATATTTAAATCTGGTCTTTTGTTGTTGTTTTTTTTAAAGTGCAGCTAGCAAGGCAAACCTTTGACATGAAACATTGAATGAGCCTGGGATTATTACATAACATAACATTTCTCATAACAGAAAGACAACAGATCTTGATTCTGATTGGGCAGAACCTGACAGTGAAGAGTCAATTTCTGTTTCTACTCAACGGTGTCCCTGCACGACTTTAAAACCGCAATGGAAAGAATGAAAGACGAGATGGTGTTAATAGACTATTTTGAGGACTTACGTGTCATTTTTGATATGCTTTCAACCCATCATGACATTTACATGTCCCTCAAAACCCTGAAGGTACAGCTAAAGGAGTTAATTTTACCTGACCCACCCGGAACTGGATAAACCACCTTTGTAGATTAATACACAATTCTGGTTAACAATAAATTTAAAATAAATAAATAAATAAACCTCTTCATAATAAAAAACATAAGCTAAAAGCTGCCTCTGACACATTTTACCACTACGCTACTA